>NC_138295.1:73472500-73825000 GCF_965601325.2 Salmo salar | reverse complement strand
ATCTTTGCGTAGCCCTGACAAACCCTGGCGCCGTGTAGTTCTGCACGCGACTGTCTCTTACATGGTTTCCTCACTGTCATATGAAGCCTTTTGATGGGTCAGAGTGTCTGCTGGGTTTGATCCTTGCGCTCTGATTGGCTGGGAGTTGATCATCCCTGGAATACAATAAGGGCACATTTGAATCATTTCATAATATTTATCATACTTTTTTACATTTACATTTGAATATGTTGGTATTGTCCAAATAACCCTTCTGGTATTCCAATTGGTTTATGTAGTGTAAAACTCCTGTTCTAAATGACACCATTGGTTACTGTATGTCTCCTGTAAGTGACTGTAGTGTAATGGAGGTGAAGGTTAAGGCTCTGATCCTGCCTACCTCACAGCCTTGGATGTGTAAACAGAGGGAATGTTGAATATGACGCAACGCTGGAAACACAGGAAGCTCCAATTGCAAACGTGATTTTGGGAGCCAATCATTTCATCATGCTGATATTGCTCCACCATTTCCTCCTCCAGGGAATTCCACCAAGCTGTAGAATAAACGCTCAAAGGGAACGGACGAGAGGCCGACATAGTATACTACTGTTGATGTTTACTCTACTATGACTGGGTAGATGGACAACCCCTTAACTCTCTCCATAACCTCCGCCTCACTCCTCTCTGACATCCCTCCCTCCATCCCCTCCCTCACGCCATCCTTCCATTCCTGCCTCAGAGTGCATGATTCCAGTAGGGCATCCTATCTGACCAACTGTCGTGGTAACCCTAACTCACCACCCCCCTACACACACCATCATTCCTCCCTACCCCCTCTCCCCACATGCATCTACGTACGTCAAAGAGCGAGTGAGTGTGTTGATGTTTTTGGGGAAAAAGAGAATGAACTAGTGACACACACGGGGATGATATTCATTGGGCAATAAAGTGACGTCTCTCACTCTCTGTTTCTCACAGTCAGTGATCACGGTTAATGTGCTGTTGTCTTCCGTCCAAGAGATATACAACAATCCACCCCCCTCTCCTCCTCCACCTCCTACCCCCCTGCTCCTGCCCATTCACCCCCCTCTCCTCCTCCACCTCCTACCCCCTGCTCCTGCCCATTCACCCCGTCACCTCCTCCACCTCCTACCCCCCTGCTCCTGCCCATTCACCCCCCTCTCCTCCTCCACCTCCTACCCCCTGCTCCTGCCCATTCACCCCGTCACCTCCTCCACCTCCTACCCCCCTGCTCCTGCCCATTCACCCCCGTCACCTCCTCCACCTCCTACCCCCCTGCTCCTGCCCATTCACCCCCCTCTCCTCCTCCACCTCCTACCCCCCTGCTCCTGCCCATTCACCCCCCTCTCCTCCTCCACCTCCTACCCCCCTGCTCCTGCCCATTCACCCCCCTCTCCTCCTCCACCTCCTACCCCCCTGCTCCTGCCCATTCACCCCCCTCTCCTCCTCCACCACCTACCCCCCTGCTCCTGCCCATTCACCCCCGTCACCTCCTCCACCTCCTACCCCCCTGCTCCTGCCCATTCACCCCCCTCTCCTCCTCCACCTCCTACCCCCTGCTCCTGCCCATTCACCCCCGTCACCTCCTCCACCTCCTACCCCCCTGCTCCTGCCCATTCACCCCCGTCACCTCCTCCACCTCCTACCCCCCTGCTCCTGCCCATTCACCCCTCTCTCCTCCTCCACCTCCTACCCCCCTGCTCCTGCCCATTCACCCCCGTCACCTCTGGCTAGTTTAGTTAGGAAAACTCCCCACGGATGTGATTTTCAAATTATGCATGTCAATTGCTCTCTTCCTTTCCATTTGTCTCTCTCTGCCTTCTACATGCAGATATGGCTGTGTTGGGTTGTCCTGTGTTGTGTTGGGTTGTACGGTGTTGTGTTGACTGTGTTGTGCTGGGTTGTGGTGTCCTGTGTTGTGTTGTCCTGTGTTGGGTTGTCCTGTGTTTGTGTTGTGTTGCCTTGTGTTGTGTTGTCCTGTGTTGGATTGTCCTGTGTTGTGTTGTCCTGTGTTGGATTGTCCTGTGTTGTGTTGCCCTGTGTTGTGTTGTCCGGCGTTGTTGTGTTGTGTTGTGTTGTGTTGTCCTGTGTTAGGTTGTCCTGTGTTGTGTTGTCCTGCGTTGTTGTGTTGTCCTGTATTGTGTTGTGTTGTCCTGTATTGTGTTGTGTTGTCCTGTATTGTGTTGTGTTGTCCTGTATTGTGTTGTGTTGTCCTGTATTGGGTTGTCCTGTGTTGTGTTGTGTTGTCCTGTGTTGTGTTGTCCTGTGTTGTGTTGTCCTGTATTGTGTTGTGTTGTCCTGTATTGTGTTGTGTTGTCCTGTATTGGGTTGTGTTGTCCTGTATTGGGTTGTGTTGTCCTGTATTGTGTTGTGTTGTCCTGTATTGGGTTGTGTTGTCCTGTATTGTGTTGTTTTGTGATATGGAGCATCTGCTCTGCTCTCTTTTATTGGCTCATTAGAAGAGGACATTAACCAGCATCATTATTACAGTTGTCCTCTATCAGCTAACAGACTCTCTCTCTGCAAAGGAAGAAGGGATGAAAGAGAGAGTGAGGGAGAGAAACGAGAGTAGGAATGAACAACATTTAAGTCTGTTCTCTATTAAACCAAACTCTATGGTATGTGACAGAACACAGTGTGTGTGTGTGTGTGTGTGACTGTGAGTGCCAGCCGAAAACCCTCTCCGTTCCTCCCTCCCTCTCACTGCATCGCTCTCCTGCTCACGTTCCCTCTCTCTCTCTCTCTCTTTCTCCCTCACTCCTTCCAAGTTGTCTTGTGTCTGCAAGTGAAGAAATCTATGAATGATTGAGGTTGAAGCAATAGGTCAGAGACAGAGAGGGAGAGGAGGAAGGATGGGGGGAAGGGAGGGGAGAAGCAGGCAACCCACGCAAAAAGGAACTTTTTACTATGCAAACACTCTTTCCATCTGCCCGGCTGTCTCCCTCCCTCTTGCTCTCTCCATCTCGGGCCAGTGTTAATGCGCTGGGGAAGCCTCCCAGTTTCAGAGCTCCCTCTCCTCTCACCGCCATTCTCAGTCGCCCTAAACATTCTTTCCTCCCCTGTCATTGTGTGTGTCCTGTCTGCATCCCTCTCTCTCTCTCCATCTCTTCCATCTATCTTACCTTCTCTGTCCATCTTTGCCTTTCTCTGTCCATCTCTTCTGTATCTCTCTTACCTTCATCTTACCCTCTCTCTCTCTCCCCCCTCCTGCAGGTGTGCCTTTAATACAATAATAGTGTAACATGCTAGACAGTAGCCATACTTTTACTGAAGGCTTAATGATCTGTAAAGACAAGAAGCCCTAAACAACAAAAACGACACATACAAAAACACAACACAACGCAACGCAACACAACACAACACAACACAACACAACACAACACAGCGCAACGCAACGCAACGCAACGCAACGCAACGCAACGCAGCGCAACGCAACGCAACGCAACGCAGCGCAGCGCAACGCAGCGCAACGCAACGCAGCGCACGCGCGCAGCGCAACGCAGCGCAACGCAACGCAGCGCAACGCAACGCAACGCAACACAACGCAACACAACATTCTCAGCAGCCCAGTAACAGTTGATCATTTTCATCAGCTGGCCTGGCTGGCTGCTACACCATCTCCCCAGAGTGACCCCACACTGCAACTCTAGGAGGTCTACTTGCAAAAAGAGAAAGACAGAGAGAAAATAAAAAGAGAGAGTGAGTGAGGGATCTTATTTTTAGCACATTCTTAAGCGTGTAGCAAAGTCACCCGGGAGACTTTACTTGAGCATTCTCTCTCTTTGTCAGTCTTCCCTCACCGTCTCTGTCTGTCAGTGTGTGTGTGTGTGTGTAGTGTAACAGAGCTGACCACCTCTGCTCTCTGTGCCATGCTCCCTGCGTCAGCCACACTCTGAGTCTGATGTTATTCTACGGAAGCTGAGAGTTGCTGACAAACACCCCAGGGGGGGGGGCAGACAGACAAAGGAAGCAGGAATTCTGTGACGTCGCAGTCTGTCCCACTGAGTAACCGTGTCAACGTGCGCCCCCCCCCCCGACACACACACTCACACATGCTTACGTCTGTTACAGAGTAATTAGAGTTCACACCACCTCAGTAATCTACCATTTAAACCATTTATAACCCCTCCTCCTCCACCTCTCCTCGTCCTCCTCCTCCTTCTCTCCTCCCCATCTCCTCCCCATACATCTGACAGGGCCTGGCTGGGTGTCTGTCCACACTGACGTACATCAGCCCTTCCATCACCGGACATTACAAAAGAACCCAGTAAACCCCAAGCATCATAAATCACACACAGATAACAACAGCACATAACAAGGATTTATTAGAGTTTTTATGACTGCATGTTTACCTGTTCATTTTTCTATTTCCTGTCTGTGTGTGAATTAACTACAGAATCTGTGAATTTTCTTCATGTTTCATCATAACCCAGTTGTAAATCTTTGTTTGTAGAGATTATATTAATCCTCAACATATGAGTTTGCATTTATATGCTACGTACATGATACTGTGTAAAGAAAAACGTCAATGTTTACATACACCCTGACCTGTCCAATCACTTCCTACTTCCTTAATCTATGATGTAATAGGGTAGCGTGCATTCCGCCTGCATTCCCCTCATTAATCATTATCAGACTTAGTAATAATGAGTTTCGGGTATTTTTCCATTTTAAGATATCTTCCAGAAAAACATATTTCATTGTGTTTGACCTCTCCTGCCCCCATTTCTCTCAACTCTTACTGTCTCACCTGTGCAGTAACAACAACTGAAACTCACTAGGTTTTGTATGAAGCCACTTAACCACCTTTATCATGATCAGTTTAGTGAGTCAGTAGTAAGACATGACAGTCATCTTAACTCTTCTATTCTAGTGGAGAATGTTTACACGCACTTTGACCCCACTAATGCTCCCAATTACACACAACTTCTGCCGGAAGAGGAACAAACTCTTCACTGGCCTCCTTTTAACAATATCAGGCAGTGAGTCAGGGGCTGGAAATGAAAGTTATTCTTCAACATTCTATTTTTGTGTCAGTTTACATACACTACGATTACACATCCGCCCACTCTCTCTGTCTGTCTCCACCTCTCTGTCTGTCCTCTCGTTGTCTTCCTTGCTTTCTGTTTTTCTTTCTCTCCTTTTCTTTCTCCATACCTCTATCTCCATCCCTCACCTCCATTTCTTCCTGACTCACCATCTCCATCTCCCTCTCCCCATCTCTCTCTCACTCCCTATTTCTCCATCTCTCTCTCCCCAACTCTCTCTCTCTCCACTACTCTATCTCCCTCTCCCCATCCCTCTCTCACTCCCTATTTCTCCATCTCTCTCTCCCCAACTCTCTTTCTCTCCACTACTCCATCTCCCTCTCTGTGGGTCTATGAGAAGGTCAGTGTTGGTGTTAGTGGGGCCAGGTCGAGCTGGCCCTGGCTGTGTCACTGTCTGTTTTGTATTAGTGACGCCCCTGCATCTGGCTGGACCCCTTGCAGTGCCAGGAAGAATGGCTGGAATGTCAGGAATGCTCCATGGTCATAGATAAGATGGAAATTCCCCAGGAATAGAGTGAAAGAACACAAGGGACAACAGAAAGAAAATAGACAGACTGACAATCGCAAGGGGAAAGAGAAAGGGATGACAGAGAGAGAGTGGGGAGGATGAATAAGAGAGGGAAGGGACAGGATGACAACTATCCCTGTGGCTCAGTTGGTAGAGCATGGTGTTTGCAACGCCAGCATGGTGTGTGCAACGCCAGGGTTGTGGGTTCGATTCCCACGGGGGGCTAGTACAAAAAAAAAAAAAATGCATGAAATTAAATGTTTGCATTCACTACTGTAAGTCGCTCTGGATAAGAGCGTCTGCTAAATGACTAAAATGTAAATGTAAAAAAAATGACCAGCTAGAAAGAGAGATACAATGCAATGATGGCAGAAACACTGACTATCGCCAGGGGAATGAGAATGGAATGAGGTCATATCCATGTTAAATTACCCATGAGCACTAACATGGGAAGTTTATAGGAGCATGTTAAATAGGGTGTCAAATGAAAACTGAGAGTTTATATTGTTTTAGAAATGAAGGCATATACAGTGCATTCGGAAAGTATTCAGACCCATTTGTTACGTTACAGCCTTATTCTAAAATTGATTAAATAAACATTTTTCCTCATCAATCTACACACAAAACCCCATAATGACAAAGCGAAAACAGAAATACCTTCAGACCCTTTGCTATGAGACTCGAAATTGAGCTCAGGTGCATCCTGTTTCCATTGATCATCCTTGAGATGTTTCTACAACTTGATTGGAGTCCACCTGTGGTAAATTCAATTGATTGGACATGATTTGGAAAGGCACACATCTATATAAGGTCCCACAGTTGACAATGCATGTCAGAGCAAAAACCATGCCATGAGGTCAAAGGAATTGTCCGTAGAGCTCCGAGACAGGATTGTGTCGAGACACAGATCTGGGGAAGGGTACCAAAACATTTCTGTAGCATTGAGGTCCCCAAGAACACGGTGGCCTCCATCAATCTTAAATGGAAGAAGTTTGGAACCACCAAGATTCTTCCTAGAGCTGGCCGCGCGGCCAAACTCAGCAATCGAGGAGGGAGGGCCTTGGTCAGGGAGGTGACCAAGAACACGATGGTCACTCTGACAGAGCTCCAGAGTTCCTCAGTGGAGATGGGTGAACTTTCCAGAAGGACAACCATCTCTGCAGCACTCCACCAATCAGGCCTTTATGGTAGAGTGACCAGACGAAAGCCCCTCTTCAGTAAAAAGCACATGACAGCCCGGTTGGAGTTTGCCAAAAGGCACCTAAAGGACTTTCAGACCTTGAGAAACAAGATTTCCTGGTCTGATGAAACCAAGATTGAACTCTTTGGCCTGAATGCCAAGCGTCACGTCTGGAGGAAATCTGGCACCATCCCTACAGTGAAGCATGATGGTGGCAGCATCATGCTGTGGGGATGTTTTTCAGCAGCAGGGACTAGGAGACTAGTCAGGATCGAGGGAAAGATGAACGAAGCAAAGTACAGAGAGAACCTTGATGAAAACCTTCTCCAGGACAACGACCCTAAGCACACAGCTAAGACAACGCAGGAGTGGCTTCAGGACAAGTCTCTGAATGTCCTTGAGTGGCCTAGCCAGAACCCGGACTTGAACCCGATCGAACATCTCTGGAGAGACCTGACAGAGCTTGAGATGATCTGCTGTAATCGCTGCCAAAGGTGCTTCAACAAAGTACTGAGTAAAGGGTCTGAATACTTAGGTAAATGTGACATTTCAGTTTTTTATTTTTAATACATTTGCTATGATTTCTAAAAAACAGTTTTTGCTTTGTCATTATGGGGCATTGTGTGACGGGAAAAAAATATTTAATACATTTTAGAATAAGGGTATTGATGAGGGGAAAAAACTATTTAATACATTTTAGAATAAGGCTGTAACGTAACAAAATTTGGAAAAAGTCAAGGGGTCTGAATATTTTTCGAATGCACTGTATACATTTTTCAAACGTTTTCCATCCCCAAAATTTTGAATTTATCAAAGGCTTTGATTTCTGGTCACACAGATGGAAAAGGGGTCTTAGAAAACATCTACCAGAAAAAGACTTAAAATGTATCAGAAATACATCTAAACACAATAATGTTGAAGTAAAGACCCCCGTCTGCTAATTTCAACAATTCTATTTTGTTTTGTAGAAATTCTTCTGCCTTCTGTAAGTTTAAGGAACATTGCCTTGTGCCTTGAAATTCCTTTACCAAAAACCCACATAACTTTAAGGCATTTTCGAATTTCTCTCCCTCATGAGGAGGGAGGATAATGAAAATTCACAGAAGTAACCGGTAAAGGTAGACCTATCAATTACTGTAGTTCTAGTGTTTTTACTGATATCAATTTTGTTAATGAAGTATTAAGTGATTAAAACGATTGAATTGTCTACAATGGGAAATCAAAGTAATCACAAATCACAGTTGGGTTCACATGTTTGAAGAGCACAGTACAATACAGTACAGTGCAACACAGCACAACACAGTGCAGTGCAACACAGTACAGTAGAGTATAGTTCAGTACAGTAGAGTTCAGTAGAGTATACTTCAGTGCATTAAAGTAGAGTACACTTCAGTACAGTACACAGTAGAGCACACTAGAGATTAGTACACTATAATCTACTGTACTGTACTGAAGTATACTCTACTTTACTGTACTGAAGTATACTGTACTGAACTCTACTATACTGAACTATACTCTATTTTACTGTACTGTACTGAACTCTACTCTACTGTTCTGTACTGAGTTCTAAAGTGCTGTACTTTGATGTCCAAACTTGTGAAACATAGATGTCATTCAAATAATAGCCAGGAGGATATTACAGTGCCTTGCAAAAGTATTCATCCCCCTTGGCATTTTTCCTATTTTGTTGCATTACAACCTGTAATTTAAATTGATTTTTATTTGGATTTCATTTAATGGACATACACAAAATAGTTCAAATTGGTGAAATGAAAAAAATTAAAAACGTAAAATTGGTGCGTGCATTTGTATTCACCCCCTTTGCTATGAAGCCCCTAAATAAGATCTTGTGCAACCAATTACCTTCAGAAGTCACATAATTAGTTAAATAAAGTCCACCCGTGAGCAATCTAAGTGTCACATGATCTCAGTATATATACACCTGTTCTGAAAGGCCCCAGACTCTGCAACACCGCTAAGCAAGGGGCACCACCAAGCAAGCAGCCACATGAAGACCAAAGAGCTCTCCAAACAGGTCAGGGACAAAGTTGTGGAGAAGTACAGATCAGGGTTTGGTTTGAACATGCCACGGAGCACCACAACAAACCTGCCAAGAGAGGGCCGCCCAACAAAACTCACGGACCAGGCAAGGAGGGCATTAATCAGAGAGGCAACAAAGAGACCAAAGATAAGCCTGAAGGAGCTGCAAAGCTCCACAGCAGAGATTGGAGTATCTGTCCATAGGACCACTTTAAGCCGTACACTCCATAGAGCTGTGATTTACGGAAGAGTGTCCAGAAAAAAGCTATTGCTTAAAGAAAAAAATAAGCAAACACGTTTGGTGTTCGCCAAAAGGCATCTGGGAGACTCCCCAAACATATGGAAGAAGGTACTCTGGTCAGATGAGACTAAAATTTTGCTTTTTGGCCATCAAGGAAAACGCTATGTCTGGTGCAAACCCAACACCTCTCATCACCTCAAGAACACCATCCCCACAGTGAAACTTGGGGGTGGCAGTATCATGCTGTGGGGATGTTTTTCATCTGCAGGGACTGGGAAACTGGTCAGAATTGAAGGAATGATGGATGGCGCTAAATACAGGGAAATTCTTGAGGGAAACCTGTTTCAGTCTTCCAGAGATTTGAGACTGGGACGGAGGTTCACCTTCCAGCAGGACAATGACCCTAAGCATACTGCTAAAGCAACACTTGAGTGGTTTATGGGGAAACATTTAAATGTCTTGGAATGGCCTAGTCAAAGCCCAGACCTCAATCCAATTGAGAATCTGTGGTATGACTTAAATATTGCCGTACACCAGCAGAACCCATCCAACTTGAAGGAGATGGAGCAGTTTTTGCTTGAAGAATGGCCAAAAATCCCATTGGCTAGATGTGCCAAGCTTATAGAGACATTCCCCAAGAGACTTGCAGCTGTAATTGCTGTAAAAGGTGGCTCTACAAAGTATTGACTTTGGGGGGGTGAATAGTTATGCAAGCTCAAGTTTTCTGTTTTTTGGTCTTATTTCTTGTTTGTTTCACACAAAAAAATATTTTGCATCTTCAAAGTGGCAGTCATGTTGTGTAAATGAAATTATACAAACCCCCCAAAATCTATTTTAATTCCAGGTTGTAAGGCAACAAAATAGGGAAAATACCAAGGGGGTGAATACTTTCGCAAGCCACTGTACATATGTATACCTTAGTGTACCTATTTAGGATACATCACCATGAAGAGAATGACATTCATATCCATAATTATGCATTTCTGTGTAGTACAGATCAGGGATCCATGATGAAATTCCATTATCGCAATTTTCTTAACGGGTGTAAATCCACTTCACTTACTGTAGTTCAATAACCAAAATAGATGTTTTCAAAGTCAATGTGTCATGTCATAGTTGACACCCCATTGTTTCTGCACACAACGCTCATCTTAATTCAGAGAAGATATTTAGCAGAGTTTTTGGAAAACTTGGACACGTAAAAAACAGAGGGAGATTTTACAGAAATTCTGTTACCAAACTTTGAATCTGTAAAATGTTTTAGTCCTTGTGCATAGAGTTGTATGGTTTGTTAAACTTTGAAATCAATGTTTTTTGTTTGGCATACATTTTAAGTGAAAAATCGGAGTCTCAGCAAAATTCAGTTACCGTGACAAAGAAAGAGAGAGGGATGATGAATGATAGAGGGATGGGATAGGATGACCTGATAGAGAGACAGAGGTAGGACACAAAGGCAACAGACAGACAGACCATAGCCAGGGGGAAGAGAGAGAAGTATGACACAGGAAGGACAAACCCAGCTAATCTGTGTGTGATTGGGCAGGTCTGGCATTGAGGAGGAAGAGGAGGAGACGGCTGCATCACTACCTGATTTCTGAGTGGTGAGTCGTTAGCTGTGAGTGACAGCACCTCTGTGTGACTCAGTAAGCCCTTTCTCCTGTCCCACCTGCCTCCACTGTACCCTCTTTGTGACCGACTGGGTATCGAGCCTGGGTCACCCGTATGACTGAAGATAGTGTTTACCCCGCTGAGATAAAGCGCTGTTAGCTTGTGGGAGTCATCAGGTCTCAGACAAGTGATTTTAATTGAAGAATTCTGTTCCCAAGTATTATCATGCAGAATAGAGAGACACGTGGTCATATACAGATGTTTGAAATGATTATGTTTTAGTCTAATATTATATCTGTTTGGGCTTCCTGCGGTCAAGAAATCAGCTAGTGATGCAGCCGTCTCACTTAACCCTAATGTGCTCCAGGTGTGCCATACTAATATGGCTGACCCTGTAAAACAACACATTTCACTGTACCTATCCAGTGTATGTGACAATAAACATACAGTATATATATATATATATATATATATATATATATATACCTAAGTATATGTAAACTTCCGACTTCAACTGTATATACAGTATCTCACAAAAGTGAGTACACCCCTCACATTGTTGTAAATATTTGAGTATATCTTTTCATGTGACAACACTGAAGAAATGACACTTTGCTACAATGTAAAGTAGTGAGTGTACAGCTTGTATAACAGTGTAAATTTGCTGTCCCCTCAAAATAACTCAACACAGCCATTAATGTCTAAACCGCTGGCAACAAAAGTGAGTACACCCCTAAGTGAAAATTCTCCCTAAGTGAGAATTATTTTCAATTATAATCACAGTCGTGTACATCCCCCCCAAGCAGACACCTCGACAGCCCTGAAAGAACTTCATTGGACTCTATGTAAACTGGAAACCACATATCCTGAGGCTGCATTTATTGTAGCTGGGGATTTTAATAAGGCTAATCTGAAAACAAAGCTCCCTAAATTTTATCAGCATATAGAATGCTGGGCGCATTTGCGCAAAACTGAAAGCGCGAACCACTGCTTTTAATCAGGGCAAGGCGACCAGAAACATGACCGAATACAAACAGTGTAGCTATTCCCTCCGCAAGGCAATCAAACAAGCTAAGCGCCAGTATAGAGACAAAGTAGAGTCACAATTCAACGGCTCAGACATGAGAGGAATGTGGCAGGGTCTACAGTCAATCACGGACTACAAAAAGAAAACCAGCCCCGTCGCGGACCCCGATGTCTTGCTCCCAGACAAACTAAACAACTTCTTCGCTCGCTTTAAGGACAATACAGTGCCACCGACACGGCCCGCTACCAAAACCTGCAGACTCTCCTTCACCGCAGCCAACGTGAGTAAAACATTTAAACGTGTTAACCCTGGCAAGGCTGCCGGCCCAGACGGCATCCCTAGCCACGTCCTCAGAGCATGCGCAGACGAGCTGGCTGGTGTGTTTACGGACATATTCAATCAATCCCTATCCCAGTCTGCTGTTCCAACATGTTTCAAGAGAGACACAATTGTTCCTGTTCCCAAGAAAGCTAAGGTAACTGAGCTAAACGACTATCACCCCGCAGCACTCACTTCCGTCATCATGAAGTGCTTTGAGAGACTAGTCAAGGATCATATCACCTCCACCCTATCTGACACCCTAGACCCACTCCAAATTGCTTACCGCCCCAGAGGTCCACAGATGACGCAATCACAATCAAACTGCACACTGCCCTAACCCATCTGGACAAGAGGAATACCAATGTAAGAATGCTGTTCATCGACTACAGCTGAGCATTTAGCACCATAGTACCCTCCAAACTCGTCATTAAGCTCGAGACCCTGGGTCTCGACTCCGCCCTGTGCAACTGGGTCCTGGACTTTCTGACGGGCCGCCCCCAGGTGTTGAGGGTAGGAAACAACATCTCCATCCCGCTGATCCTCAACACTGGGGCCCAACAAGGGTGCATTCTCAGCCCTCTTCTGTACTCCCTGTTCACCCATGACTGCGTGGCCATGCATGCCTCCAACTCAATCATCAAGTTTTCAGACAACACTACAGTGGTAGGTTTGATTACCAAAAACGACGAGACGACCTACAGGGAGGAGGTGAAGGCCCTCGGAGTGTGGTGTCAGGAAAACAACCTCACACTCAACTTCAACAAAACAAAGGAGATGATCATGGACTTCAGGAAACAGCAGAGGGATCACCCCCCCTATCCACATCGAAGGGACAGTAGTGGAGAATGTGGAAAGTGGAAAGTTTTAAGTTCCTCGGCGTACACATCACGGACAAACTGAAATGGTCCACCCACGCAACAGCGCCTCTTCAACCTTAGGAGGCTGAAGAAATTTGGCTTGTTACCAAAAACACTCACAAACTTTTACATATGCACAATCGAGAGCATCCTGTCGGACTGTATCACCGCCTGGTACGGCAACTGCTCCGCCCATAACCGCAAGGCTCTCCAGAGGGTAGTGAGGTCTGCACAACGCATCACCGGGGGCAAACTACCTGCCCTCCCAGACACCTACACCACCCGATGTCACAGGAAGGCCAAAAAGATCATCAAGGACAACAACCACCCGAGCCATTGCCTGTTCACCCCGCTATCATCCAGAAGGCGAGGTCAGTACAGGTGCATCAAAGCTGGGACCGAGAGACTGAAAAACAGCTTCTATCTCAAGGCCATCAGACTGTTAAACAGCCATCACTAACATTAAGTGGCTGCTGCCAACATACTGACTCAAATCTCTAGCAACTTTAATACATTACATTACATACCATTACATACCTACATTACTCATCTCATATGTATATACTGTACTCTATACCATCTACTGCATCTTGCCTATGCAGTTCTGCCATCGCTCATCTATGTATTTATATGTACATATTCTTATTCATTCCTTTACACTTGTGTGTATAAGGTAGTTGTTGTGAAATTGTTAGATTACTTGTTAGATATTACTGCATGGTCGGAACTAGAAGCACAAGCATTTCGCTATACTCGCATTAACATCTTATTTAACCAGGTAGGCTAGTTGAGAACAAGTTCTCATTTGCAACTGTGACCTGGCCAAGATAAAGCAAAGCAGTTCGACACATACAACAACACAGAGTTACACATGGAATAAACAAACATACAATCAATAATACAATAGAAAAATCTATATACAGCATGTGCAAATGAGGAAGGATAAGAGAGGTAAGGCAATAAATAGGCTATGGTGGCGAAGTAATTACAATATAGCAATTAAACACTGGAATGGTAGAATGTGCAGAAGATGAATGTGCAAGTAGAGATACTGGGGTGCAAAGGAGCAAGATAAATAAATAAATACAGTATGGGGATGAGGTAGATTGGATGGGCTATTTACAGATGAGCTATGTACAGGTGCAGTGATCTGTGAGCTGCTCTGACAGCTGGTGCTTAAAGCTAGTGAGGGAGGTAAGAGTCTCCAGCTTTAGTGATGTTTGCAGTTCGTTCCAGTCATTGGCAGCAGAGAACTGGAAGGAGAGGCGGCCGAAGGAAGAATTGGCTTTGGGGGTGACCAGTGAGATATACCTGCTGGAGCGCGTGCAACGGGTGGGTGCTGCTATGGTGACCAGTGAGCTGAGATAAGGCGGGGCTTTACCTAGCAGAGACTTGTAGATGACCTGGAGCCAGTGGGTTTGGCGACGAGTATGAAGCGAGGGCCAGCCAACGAGAGCATACAGGTCGCAGTGGTGGGTAGTATATGGGGCTTTGGTGACAAAATTGATGGCACTGTGGTAGACTGCATCATATTTGTTGAGTAGAGTGTTGGAGGCTATTTTGTAAATGACATCGCCGAAGTCGAGGATCGGTAGGATGATCAGTTTTACGAGGGTATGTTTGGCAGCATGAGTGAAGGATGCTTTGTTGCGAAATAGGAAGCCGATTCTAGATTTAATTTTGGATTGGAGATGTTTAATGTGAGTCTGGAAAAAGAGTTTACAGTCTAACCAGACACTTAGGTATTTGTAGTTGTCCACATATTCTAAGTCAGAACCGTCCAGTGTAGTGATGCTGGACGGGCGGGCAGGTGCAGGCAGCAATCGGGTGAAGAGCATGCATTTAGTTTTACTTGCATTTAAGAGCAGTTGGAGGCCACGGAAGGAGAGCTGTATGGCATTGAAGCTCATCTGGAGCTTAGTTAACACAGTGTCCAAAGAGGGCCAGAGGTGAATGGTGTCGTCTGCGTAGAGGTGGATCAAAGAATCACCAGCTGCAAGAGCGACATCATTGATGTATTAAGAGAAGAGAGTCGGCCTGAGAATTGAACCCTGTGGCACCCCCATAGAGACTGCCAGAGGTCCGGACAACAGGCCCTCCGATTTGACATACTGAACTCTATCGGAGAAGTAGTTGGTGAACCAGGCGAGGCAATCATTTGAGAAACCAAGGCTGTTGAGTCTGCCAATAAGAATGTTGTGATTGACAGAGTCGAAAGCCTTAGCCAGGTCGATGAATACGGCTGCACAGTAATGTCTCGTATCGATGGCGGTTATGATATCGTTTAGGACCTTGAGCGTGGCTGAGGTGCACCCATGACCAGCTCTGAAACCAGATTGCATAAGGTACGGTACTGAAGGTACAGTGGGATTCGAAATGGTCGGTAATCTGTTTGTTAATTTGGCTTTCGAAGACCTTAGAAAGGCAGGGTAGAATAGATATAGGTCTGTAGCAGTTTGGGTCTAGAGTGTCTCCCCCTTTGAAGAGGGGGATGACCATGGCATCTTTCCAATTTATGGGAATCTCAGACGATACAAAAGAGAGGTTGAACAGGCTAGTAATAGGGGTTGCAACAATTTCGGCAGATAATTTTAGAAAGAGAGGGTCCAGATTGTCTAGCCCGGCTGATTTGCAGGGGTCCAGATTTTGCAGCTCTTTCAGAACATCAGCTATCTGGATTTGGGTGAAGGAGAAGTGGGGGAGGTTTGGGCGAGTTGCTGTGGGGAGCGCAGGGCTGTTGACCGGGGTAGGGGTAGCCAGGTCGAAAGCATGGCCCGCCGTAGAAAAATGCTTATTGAAATTCTCAATTATAGTGGATTTATCGTTGGTAACAGTGTTTCCTAGCCTCAGTGCAGTGGGCAGCTGGGAGGAGGTGCTCTTATTCTCCATGGACTTTACTGTGTCCCAGAACTTTTTTGAGATTGTGCTACAGGATGCAAATTTCTGCTTGAAAAAGCTAGCCTTAGCTTTCCTAACTGCCTGTGTATATTTGTTCATAACTTCCCTGAAAAGTTGGGGTCTGTTCGATGCTAATGCAGAACGCCACAGGATGTTTTTGTGCTGGTCAAGGGCAGTCAGGTCTGGAGAGAACCAAGGGCTATATCTGTTCCTCGTTAAAAAAAAATTGGAATGGGGCATGCTTATTTAAGATGATGAGGAAGGCACTTTTAAAGAATAAGCAGGCATCCTCTACTGACGGGATGAGGTCAATATCCTTCCAGGATACTCGGGCCAGGTTGTTTAGAAAGGACTGCTCGCTGAAGTGTTTTAGGGAGTGTTTGACAGTGATGAGGGGTGGTCGTTTGACCACAGACCCATTACAGATGCAGGCAATGAGGAAGTGATTGCTGAGATCTTGGTTGAAAACAGCAGAGGTGTATTTGGAGGGCATGATATCTATGAGGGTGCCCGTGTTTACGGATTTGGGGTTGTACCTGGTGGGTTTATTGATCATTTGTGTGAGATTGAGGGCATCAAGCTTAGATTGTAGGATGGCCGGGGTGTTAAGCATGTCACAGTTTAGGTCACCTAGCAGCACGAGCTCTGAAGATAGATGGGGGCAATCAATTCACATATGGTATCGAGGGCACAGCTGGGGGCAGAGGGTGGTCTATAGCAAGTGGCAACAGTGAGAGACTTGTTTCTGGAAAGATGGATTATTAAAAGTAGAAGTTCGAATTGTTTGGGTATAGACCTGGATAGTAAGACAGAACTCTGCAGGCTATCTCTGCAGTAGATTGCAACACCGCCCCCTTTGGCAGTTCTATTTTGTCGGAAAATGTTATAGTTAGGGATGGAAATTTCAGGGTTTTTGGGGGACTTCCTAAGCCAGGATTCAGACATGGCTAGGACATCCGGGTTGGTAGAGTGCGCTAAAGCAGTGAATAAAACAAACTTAGGGAGGAGGCTTCTAATGTTAACATGCATGAAACCAAGGCTTTTACGGTTACAGAAGTCAACAAATGAGAGCACCTGGGGAGTAGGAGTGGAGCTAGGCACTGCAGGGCCTGGATTAACATCTACATCACCAGAGGAACAGAGGAGGAGTAGGATTAGGGTATGGCTAAAGGCTATCGGGACTGGTCGTTTAGTGCGTTCAGAGCAGAGAGTAAAAGGAGCAGGTTTCTGGGCGTAAGAGAATAGATTTAAGGCATAATGTACAGACAGACGTATGGTAGGATGTGAGTACATTGGAGGTAAACCTAGGCATTGAGTAATGATGAGAGAGATATTGTCTCTAGAGACGTTTAAACCAGGTGATGTCACCGCATATGTGGGAGGTGGAACTAAATGGTAGGTTAAGGCATATTGAGCAGGGCTAGAGGCTCTACAGTGAAATAAGACAATAATCACTAACGAGGACAGTAATGGGCAAGGCATATTGATATTAGAGAGAGGCATGCGTAGCCGGGTGATCAGGGGTCCAGTGAGTGGTTGGGCTGGCTGGAGACACGGCGATTCAGACAGCTAGCAGACCGGTGCTAGCAAGCTAGCAGAAGGGCCTTAGAGGGACGTCTCGACGGAGGAAAGTCTGTTTTGGCCTTCACATGCAGTGACTTCGGTAGACCAGTCATGATGGATTAGTAGGGTTCCGAGTAACAGAGGGGTCCAAGTCCAATTGGCAAAATAGGTATAATGGCCCAAGAAATTGGCCGATGGATCTATACAGCTAACAGTCCAATATGCTCTAGATAGCTAGCAGCTAGCGGACCGTGGCTAGCGGGCATTCAGGGGTGGTCGCGATATAGAGGCCAGTTGAGTACCCCCTCGAGCAGATTATGTCGTAGTCCAGTCGTGAAGGATTGGCGGGGTTCCGTGCCCCGTACCAGCACTAGAAGGGGTCTGGGTATTGTAGCCCAGGAGTGGCTGATGGGCCTCTTTAGCTAAACGGGAGAAAGGGCCTAGCATGGGCTAGTTTCAGGCTAATTGGTGCTTGCTCCGAGACCGACGTTAGCCAGTACTCGGATAGCAGCTAGCTAGCTGCGAAGATCCAGGTGAAAATGTCCAGAGCTTGCGGTAGGAATCCGGGGATATGGAGAGAAAATAGGTCCGGTATGCTCTGGTTTGAGTCGCGTTGTACAGACTGGCGAGAGCTTTCCGAGCTAAAGGTTAGCTGCTGACTACTAGCTAGTAGCTAGTGAGCTGGCTAGCTTCTGTTGGGGGATTTCGGATGAGGTGAATAATACTTTAGAAAAAAACTGATCCGGACCACATTGGGTGAGGCGGGTTCCAGGAGAGTGTTTTAAAGTTGAGTTTTAGAAAAAATATAAAAAAGATATGCAAAGAAAAAGATATAAAAAGATATATACACGGGACACGACAACACGAGGACAAAAGACGTGTGACTGCTACGCCATCTTGGAATCTGCTAACCATGTGTATGTGACCAATAAAATTTGATTTGATTTATTTAGCTTATAATTCAATTTTAGCAAAACATTTCAGTCGCATCTCACACCTACACTTAGGCCTATCTGACCAATCAAACATGTCAACAACTTTCTAACCCGTTCCATAGCAAGCTGCACTATCAGTGCTAATCGGTGGAGTAAATTAATGAGCTAAAACACTGTTGATTTCCCAGGTAAAAAAATTAACAAAAATTTACTATATGAACCATTACCTTATTTGTTTGAATGGGATCAGAACCTTATTTTCTGTCCAGAACACCAGAACAAAAAAAAAAAGGGTTTCTGTTGGAACTGAACAGTTGGAATGTAATTTATGTTCCAAACCCTGGTATTTACAGTTTAGTATAGTATAAATACTGTAGTAAAACTGTAGCATATACTATAGTAATTACTGTAGTGTTTTTGCAGACTGTAGTATTTACTGTAGTGTTTTTGGGAACATTACTGTTGTATTTACTAAAGTGTTTTAGCTTTATTATCTCTGACATAGAGGTGGAGGCTTTCTCCTTGAGGAAACCTACTGGAGAAATACTAAAAGAGGACATTTACCAAAACCTGTAGGTAGGTAGTTTGGACTGGGTTCTGAATGGATAGTTCAGAGCTTCTGCTATTTTCTATAACCTGTAGGGAACACAATATATGGTCAATACTTGGCATGTAGGTTTCTCACTTATGGACGGAGGGGAATGGGCAGGGTATATGCAAATTAAATAGTGTAGTATTTACTATAGTTAAAAAACTGTAGTGTTTTTGAGGACTGTTATGTAGTATTTATTACAGTGTTTTTTTGTGGATAATACGGTAATATTTACTATAGTATTAATAGTACAACATTCTATAGAAAGTACTAGACATGATCGAGGGATACTACAGTGTGTAGTACGGTAGTATTTGTTCATGTGGGCAGTGTGAGTCAGTAGGCCCAGTTCCTGTGCTGTCTCACTCCACTGTACCCTCTGTCTGCACTGACATCAGAGTACCCCCTAGCAGGGAAGGGACTCAAAACTGACATTGGATCACTTCCTATGAACAACTTCATCCAACTCCACATGACGTGATTAGGCTAATCGCTGGGAGTCGCTGGGTCCTGAGCTGCACTCGGAGCAGCTAGGAGGCTTTAATCTCCTCTCTGTGCATGCTGGGGCTGATCTGGGAGCAGAAAGTAATGGTTTTAGGCAGAAGCTAAATAGCCCGGGGAGGGATCAAATTACTTTACCACCAGGGTAGTTCCCCCGTTTCCCTTGGATTACATCACCTCCCAGGAGCCTTCATCCATGAGCAAGCACATACCGCACGGCGAGGTGAGGCCTGAAACTACGCTGTAGGGTGGGTGGGGGGACTGTGATCTATGATCTCTATATATGGTATGTACTGTACAGTAGTCTATATATGGTATGTACCGTACAGTCTATATATGATATGTACCGTACAGTAGTCTATATATGATATGTACCGTACAGTAGTCTATATATGATATGTACTGTACAGTAGTCTATATATGATATGTACCGTACAGTAGTCTATATATGGTATGTACTGTACAGTAGTCTATATATGGTATGTACTGTACAGTAGTCTATATATGATATGTACCGTACAGTAGTCTATATATGGTATGTACTGTACAGTAGTCTATATATGATATGTACTGTACAGTAGTCTATATATGGTATGTACTGTACAGTAGTCTATATATGGTATGTACCGTACAGTAGTCTATATACAGTGCCTTGCGAAAGTATTCGGCCCCCTTGAACTTTTCGACCTTTTGCCACATTTCAGGCTTCAAACATAAAGATATAAAACTGTAATTTTTTGTGAAGAATCAACAACAAGTGGGACACAATTATGAAGTGGAACAAAATTTATTGGATATTTCAAACTTTTTTAACAAATAAAAAACTGAAAAATTGGGCGTGCAAAATTATTCAGCCCCTTTACTTTCAGTGCAGCAAACTCTCCAGAAGTTCAGTGAGGATCTCTGAATGATCCAATGTTGACCTAAATGACTAATGATGATAAATAGAATCCACCTGTGTGTAATCAAGTCTCCGTATAAATGCACCTGCTCTGTGATAGTCTCAGAGGTCCGTTTAAAGCGCAGAGAGCATCATGAAGAACAAGGAACACACCAGGCAGGTCCGAGATACTGTTGTGGAGAAGTTTAAAGCCGGATTTGGATACAAAAAGATTTCCCAAGCTTTAAACATCCCAAGGAGCACTGTGCAAGCGATAATATTGAAATGGAAGGAGTATCAGACCACTGCAAATCTACGAAGACCCGGCCGTCCCTCTAAACTTTCAGCTCATACAAGGAGAAGACTGATCAGAGATGCAGCCAAGAGGCCCATGATCACTCTGGATGAACTGCAGAGATCTACAGCTGAGGTGGGAGACTCTGTCCATAGGACAACAATCAGTCGTATACTGCACAAATCTGGCCTTTATGGAAGAGTGGCAAGAAGAAAGCCATTTCTTAAAGATATCCATAAAAAGTGTCGTTTAAAGTTGCCACTAGCCACCTGGGAGACACACCAAACATGTGGAAGAAGGTGCTCTGGTCAGATGAAACCAAAATCGATTTTTTTGGCAACAATGCAAAACGTTATGTTTGGCGTAAAAGCAACACAGCTCATCACCCTGAACACACCATCCCCACTGTCAAACATGGTGGTGGCAGCATCATGGTTTGGGCCTGCTTTTCTTCAGCAGGGGCAGGGAAGATGGTTAAAATTGATGGGAAGATGGATGGAGCCAAATACAGGACCATTCTGGAAGAAAACCTGATGGAGTCTGCAAAAGACCTGAGACTGGGACGGAGATTTGTCTTCCAACAAGACAATGATCCAAAACATAAAGCAAAATCTACAATGGAATGGTTCACAAATAAACATATCCAGGTGTTAGAATGGCCAAGTCAAAGTCCAGACCTGAATCCAATCTAGAATCTGTGGAAAGAACTGAAAACTGCTGTTCACAAACGCTCTCCATCCAACCTCACTGAGCTCGAGCTGTTTTGCAAGGAGGAATGGGCAAAAATTTCAGTCTCTCGATGTGCAAAACTGATAGACATACCCCAAGCGACTTACAGCTGTAATCGCAGCAAAAGGTGGCGCTACAAAGTATTAACTTAAGGGGGCTGAATAATTTTGCACGGCCAATTTTTCAGTTTTTTATTTGTTAAAAAAGTTTGAAATATCCAATAAATTTCGTTCCACTTCATAATTGTGTCCCACTTGTTGTTGATTCTTCACAAAAAATTACAGTTTTATATCTTTATGTTTGAAGCCTGAAATGTGGCAAAAGGTCGAAAAGTTCAAGGGGGCCGAATACTTTCGCAAGGCACTGTATGATATGTACCGTACAGTAGTCTATATATGGTATGTACTGTACAGTAGTCTATATATGATATGTACTGTACAGTAGTCTATATATGGTATGTACTGTACAGTAGTCTATATATGGTATGTACTGTACAGTAGTCTATATATGATATGTACCGTACAGTAGTCTATATATGATATGTACCGTACAGTAGTCTATATATGGTATGTACTGTACAGTAGTCTATATATCATATGTACTGTACAGTAGTCTATATATGATATATACCGTACAGTAGTCTATATATGGTATGTACTGTACAGTAGTCTATATATGGTATGTACTAAGCAATAGTCTATATATGGTATGTACTGTACAGTAGTCTATATATGATGGTAGGGATGAGAAATGGTGTTGGGAGGAGTTTCATACACTATTTACCCTAGAAGCAATAGAAGGTGATCTGCTGCCTTATTGTATGTAACTGACGTTGGGTGTGTCGCTGTGTGTGTGTGTGTGTTTGCAATATGCGTATGTGTGTTAGTAAAACTCACATTTAGCCTTAGCCCAGATTTCACTGAGTTCATCATGTCATGTGGCAGTAAAGCAGCCTGCCCTACTGCCATATACAATCCCCTGTGTTGTATCTGGTGCAACAATGAATGATTCCTCTAATACTGTATCAGTAAGCAGAAGCCATGTATTATGAGAGAGTTTATTGGATTAGAACAGGACGGAGGGTGTGGAATCAGAATCCCTCTATGAGGTACTTGGAGAGTGGAATCTGTGTATGAGGTTAGAGATGGACTAGGAGGTTTAGTTTGTGTATAAATCTCTGTGTGTGGAATTATATGTGTGAGTGTGTTTGGAATCTCTCTGAGGTTATGGTTGGGGCAGAAGAGAAGCCCAGGTCTCCCCAGGGGACAAATGTGTTTTCTCCTGTACGCAGCAGGTTACGTCAGCTCCTCCACACACACACACACACACACACACTCACACACACACACACACACACACACACACACACACACACACACACACACACACACACACACACACACACACACACACAGCTTATAAAGAACCCCTGTGAGGTCAGCTCCTACAGGCTGAGGCTGCCCACTGTTAGCCTGGCTAGCCAGCTAAGCTCCACAGTCTCCCAGGCGGCTCCAGCCACCAACCACCCTGCTGCCCTGTTCTCTCTCTATCTCTCCTGCTCTCTCTTTCTCTCTCTATCTCTCCTGCTCTCTCTCTCTTTCTCCTGATCTATTTCTCCTGATCTCTCTCTATCTCTCCTGCTCTCTCTCTTTCTCCTGCTCTCGCTTTCTCTTTCTCCTGCTCTCTCTCTCTTTCTCCTGCTCTCTCTCTTTCTCTCTCCCACTCTCTCTTTCTCCTGCTCTCTCTCTCTCTCCTGCTCTCTCCCGCTCTCTCTCTCTCTCTCTCTCCCGCTCTCTCTCTCTCTCTCTCTCGTGCTCTCTCTCTCTCTGTCAGCCCTGCCGTTGGCTCTCTGGAAGGTTGTGTGTGTATTTGGGAGGGGGTCAGTGCTGCAGACTGGGGCCTGGTGGCCTGGTGGTCTTTTCCTAAAATGTCGGCACCCCTCCTCTCGTCTTCCCCCTCTACCCTTTCCTCTCTTTTTCTCCCTTTCTCAGGGGCTTGGGGGGCTGTGGGCAGGGGCCTTATTCCGTCAGCCCCGGGGCTTCTGTCGGAGGCTTGTTCCATTTTGCGTCATGGTGTTGACTGAGCGGACCCCACACTTAACTCCCATAGAGCAGTAGGCTGGGCGGGCAGGCGGGCGGCGCGGGGTAACGCTGCCCCATGTTCACAGACTGGTGATCTGATGGCCGTGTTTATTTTATGTAGCACTCGTTTGAAGGAGCAGAAAAAGTCTTTGGGCTTTTTGTTTCAGCACTTTCACTGCCAGGTCAGAGGTGCTCACCGTGGTAACGCTCAGGAAGAATAATATTTGCCCTCATATTCGCTCCAAACAGGCTTTTTTCCATATTAGTGTGTGTGTGTGTGTGTGTGTGTGTGTGTGTGTGTGTGTGTGTGTGTGTGTGTGTGTGTGTGTGTGTGTGTGTGTGTGTGTGTGTGTGTGTGTGTGTGTGTGTGTGTGTGTGTGTGTGTGTGTGTGTGTGTGTGTGTGTGTGTGTGTGTGTGTGTGTGTGTGTGTGTGTGTGTGTGTGTGTGTCGCGCGCGCGTGTGTGAGTGTGTGGTGTCAGGGATATTCGTTGAGTTTCTCTTCCACTGATTCGGCACATTGGAGGTGAGGGGTAGAGAGCGGGTGAGTCGACCGCACCGCGATAGCATCTCATTCCAAGAGGAGAGGGTGTTGTTCAGGTCAACCCCGGGGGCTATCCCTGCACCCCTGACTGAACCCCTGGCTGGAGAGGCCCAGAGAAGGCCTTCACGGCCACATAAAGCCCCACACACACACTCTCAGGTAGCCTAGAGGTTAAGATCGTTCGACCAGTAACCGATAGGTCGCTTGTTCAAATCCCCGAGCTAGCAAGGAGACAAAATCTGCCGTTCTGCCCTTGAGCAAGGCAGTTAACCCCCAACAACAACTTCTCCCCAGGCGCTGATGACATGGACGTCGATCAGAGAGGTTGGACCAAATGTGGAAGACACATTTTGGTTGAATGCATTCAGTTGTGCAACTGACTAGGTATCCCCTTCCCCCATGCCCCTGGCTCCCCCTCAGTTGTCTTGATTGTCAAAGCTTCCCGGGGGTTAATTCACTTGAATGGAGTTTGAAAAGTAAAGTTCAGGACTGGCACAGCAGCAACACCGCCCACTCCTCCAGCACTTTAACAAGCCTGGCCTATTAAAACTCACACACCCACCTATCTAAACCGCGTCAGCTGGTTTACATAACGCCTGTCAAACGAAGCGCCAGAAATCCCTGAGCAGAGTCGTTAAGTTTGTATGTGGCGCAAACAATAAGTAGAGAGAAAAAGAAGTAGTCGAACTACATAGCTCCTGTACCAAGCTACTGAGAAAGAAGAGGTAGAACTATAACTCCTGTACCAAGCTACTGAGAATGAAGAGGTAGAACTATAGCTCATGTACCAAGCTACTAAGAAAGAAGAGGTAGAACTATACCTCCTGTACCAAGCTACTGAGAAAGAAGAGGTAGAACTATAGCTCATGTACCAAGCTACTAAGAAAGAAGAGGTAGAACTATACCTCCTGTACCAAGCTACTGAGAAAGAAGAGGTAGAACTATAGCTCATGTACCAAGCTACTACGAAAGACGAGGTAGAACTATAACTCCTGTACCAAGCTACTGAGAAAGAAGAGGTAAAACTATAACTCATGTACCAAGCTACTGAGATAGAAGAGGTAGAACTATAGCTCTTTGTACCAAGCTACTGAGAAAGAAGAGCTAGAACTATAACTCATGTACCAAGCTACTGAGAAAGAAGAGGTAGAAGTATAGCTCCTGTACCAAGCTACTGAGAAAGAAGAGGTAGAACTATAGCTCATGTACCAAGCTACTGAGAAAAAAGAGGTAGAACTATAACTCCTGTACCAAGCTACTGAGAAAGAAGAGGTAGAACTATAGCTCATGTACCAAGCTACTAAGAAAGAAGATGTAGAACTATACCTCCTGTACCAAGCTACTGAGAAAGAAGAGGTAGAACTATAGCTCATGTACCAAGCTACTAAGAAAGACGAGGTAGAACTATAACTCCTGTACCAAGCTACTGAGAAAGAAGAGGTAGAACTATAGCTCATGTACCAAGCTACTAAGAAAGACAAGGTAGAACTATAACTCCTGTACCAAGCTACTGAGAAAGAAGAGGTAAAACTATAACTCATGTACCAAGCTACTGAGATAGAAGAGGTAGAACTATAGCTCTTTGTACCAAGCTACTAAGAAAGAAGAGGTAGAACTATAGCTCTTGTACCAAGCTACTGAGATAGAAGAGATAGAACTATAGCTCTTGTACCAAGCTACTGAGAAAGAAGAGGTAGAACTACAGCTCTTGTACCAAGCTACTGAGAAAAAAGAGGTAGAACTATAACTCCTGTACCAAGCTACTGAGAAAGAAGAGGTAGAACTATAACTCCTGTACCAAGCTACTGAGAAAGAAGAGGTAGAACTATAGCTCCTGTACCAAGTTACTGAGAAAGAAGAGGTAGAACTATAACTCCTGTACCCAGCTACTGAGAAAGAAGAGGTAGAACTATAAATCCTGTACCAAGCTACTGAGAAAGACGAGGTAGAACTATAACTCCTGTACCAAGCTACAGAGATAGAAGAGGTAGAACTATAAATCCTGTACCAAGCTACTGAGAAAGAAGAGGTAGAACTATAACTCCTGTACCAAGCTACTGAGAAAGAAGAGGTAGAACTATAGCTCCTGTACCAAGCTACTGAGAAAGAAGATGTAGAACTATAGCTCATGTACCAAGCTACAAAGAAGAGGTAGAACTATACCTCCTGTACCAAGCTACTGAGAAAGAAGAGGTAGAACTATAGCTCATGTACCAAGCTACTAAGAAAGAAGAGGTATAACTATAACTCCTGTACCAAGCTACTGAGAAAGAAGAGGTAAAACTATAACTCATATACCAAGCTACTGAGATAGAGGAGGTAGAACTATAGCTCTTTGTACCAAGCTACTGTGAAAGAAGAGGTAGAACTATAGCTCTTGTACCAAGCTACTGAGATAGAAGAGGTAGAACTATAGCTCTTGTACCAAGCTACTGAGAAAAAAGAGGTAGAACTATAACTCCTGTACCAAGCTACTGAGAAAGTACATGAACACCAATCCTCCCTCTTACCCAATTCACCTCAGCCTCTATCACCAAATGTACAGCAACTGGGATTTCCCTGGGCTCCAAATACAAAACAGTCCATTCTCTATATGTCACTTAAAAGTGATGACAGAGGGTTGACACAGACACTTTCTCTGCTTCTTGAGACTGACTCTGATGCGTTTCACAATAAGGAAAATCACTGTGGCCCTCTGGGCCTAGTACCAACACTACTACTACATTAGCCTGCCTAGTCTTCTCTCCCTTCCCTTTCTCTATCGCTCTATCTCCCTATCTATCTCCCTCTCTCTAGCTCTCTTTCTTTCTCTCTATCCATTCTGTTCTCTTCTGACTCAGCTGTTATGTAGGAAACCCTGTCCCTTTGAAGAGGGGAAGAATCTTTCATTACTCAACAGAAGAGAGAGAGAAGGAAGGAGGGAGATGATAGGGAAAGAATAACTGGTCCA
Organism: Salmo salar; assembly: GCF_965601325.2. NCBI lineage: Eukaryota > Metazoa > Chordata > Actinopteri > Salmoniformes > Salmonidae > Salmo > Salmo salar. Next base: position 73,798,204 of record NC_138295.1, on the reverse strand, counting down.
TTGTCTCCCCCCCCCCCCCCCCTTCCCTTGCCCCCCTTCTCCCACCAATGATAATTGTCCTGAGCTAATTACAGAGAAACGCTCCAACAGGTGTGGAACTCTGCACCTGGGGACAGAGGTGTGTGTGTGTGTGTGTGTGTGTGTGTGTGTGTGTGTGTGTGTGTGTGTGTGTGTGTGTGTGTGTGTGTGTGTGTGTGTGTGTGTGTGTGTGTGTGTGTGTGTGTGTGTGTGTGTGTGTGTGTGTGTGTGTGTGTGTGTGTGTGTGTGTGGAGAGAGTATGAGAGAGAAAGAGTAAGAGAGAGAGAAAAGGAGAAAGAGAAGATAGTTCTCCCTGTATGTCGATTTACATCCATATGACAGAATGTATGCACATATCAATGCGGCTGAATGTGTAGCTACTGGTGTGATGTATGTGTGTGTGTCGGTGTGCATATATGAATGTGTGTGAGTGTGTCACACACAGACTAACGACCAAACCTTAGACATGACACACATTCAAACTCAGACAGGGATCAGAGAGGTTAACTGTAGAGCATATAAACTGGACACAATATTACACAATCAGCACAGTGCGGTTACTCTCCCCTCCAGATCTATTTTCCATACATCTGGGTTAAATTACTGGAAAGTACAAATTTGCACACACAGACACACATTCTCACTCACTCTCATTCATACACTGCATTGAATTTCAAATGAGAGAGATTACAAAGTCACTTATTGATAAATGTAACCACAGGGGCCTCGTAGAGATGATTCACAATCTATAACTGACTCGAAGCATGTTTTTTGATAACAGCCGAGTAAGACAGAGACAGGACCCCAGTTAGAATTGGAGACGGTGACGATGATGTACAGTTGAAGTCGGAGGTTTACATACATTTTAGCCAAATACATTTCATCTCAGTTTTTCACCATTCCTGACATTTAATCCTAGTAAAAATTCCCTGTCTTAGTTCAGTTAGGATCACCACTTTATTTTAAGAATGTGAAATGTCAGAATAATAGTAGAGAGAATTATTTATTTCAGATTTGATTTCTTTACTCACATTCCCAGTGGGTCATAAGTTTACATACACTCCATTAGTATTTGGTAGCATTGCCTTTAAATAGTTTAACTTGGGTCAAACGTTTCGGGTAGCCTTCCACAAGCTCCCCACAATAAGTTGGGTGAATTTTGGCACATTCCTCCTGACAGAGCTGGTGTAACTGAGTCAGGTTTGTAGGCCTCCTTGCTTGCACACGCTTTTTCAGTTCTGCCCACAAATGTTCTATAGGATTGAGGTCAGGGCTTTGTGATGGCCACTCCAATACCTTGACTTTGTTGTCCTTAAGCCATTTTGCCACAACTTTGGAAGTATGCTTGGGGTCATGGTCCATTTGGAAGACCCATTTGCGACCAAGCTTTAACTTCCTGACTGATGTCTTGAGATGTTGCTTCAAGATATCCACATCATTTTCCTACCTCATCATGCCATCTATTTTGTATAGTGCACCAGTCCCTCCTGCTGTCATAGGCGTCGTAAGGATTGGACCAAGGCGCAGCGGGTAAAGTGCTCATCTTCTTAATTTATTTAAAGAAAACACTTAAACAAAATAAACAAACGATGAAAAACAGTTCCATAAGGCTCCCAGGCTATACAGAAAATAACCACCCACAAAACACAAGTGAAACAAACCTCAACTAAATATGGCCTCCAATTAGAGACAACGACAACCAGCTGCCTCTAATTGGAGGTCATTGCCAAAAACCCCAACATAGAAATAGAAAACTAGATATAAACATAGAAATAGATAACATAGAACCTAAACCCAAAAACACTGAAACACACAAAACAAACACCCCCTGCCACGCTCTGACCAAACTACAATGACAAATAACCCCTTTTACTGGTCAGGACGTGACACCTGCAGCAAAGCACCCCCACAACATGATGCTGCCACCCCCGTGCTTCACGGGTGGGATGGTGTTCTATGGCTTGCAATCCTCCCCCTTTTTCCTCCAAACATAATGATGGTCATTATGGCCAAACAGTTCTATTTTTGTTTCATCAGACCAGAGGACATTTCTCCAAAAAGTAGGATCTTTGTCCCCATGTGCAGTTGCAAACCGTAGTCTGGCTTTTTTATGGCGGTTTTGGAGCAGTGGCTTCTTCCTTGCTGAGCGGCCTTTCAGGTTATGTCGATATAGGACTCGTTTTACTGTGGATATAGATACTTTTGTACCTGTTTCCTCAAAGGTCCTTTGCTGTTGTTCTGGGATTGATTTGCACTTTTCACACCAAAGTACGTTCATCTCTAGGAGACAGAACGCGTCTCCTTCCTGAGCGGTATGATGGCTGCGTGGTCCCATGGTGTTTATTCTTGCGTACTATTGTTTGTACAGAGGAACGTGGTACCTTCAGGCGTTTGGAAATTGCTCCCAAGGATGAACCAGACTTGTGGAGGTCTGCAATTTTTTTTCTGAGGTCTTGGCTGATTTCTTTTCATTTTCCCATGATGTCAAGCAAAGAGGCACTGAGTTTGAAGGTAGGCCTTGAAATACATCCACGGGTACACCTCCAATTGACTAAAATAATGTCAATTAGCCTATCAGAAGCTTCTAAAGCCATGACATCATTTTCTGGAATTTTCCAAGCTGTTTAAAGTCACAGTCAACTTGGTGTATGTAAACTTTTGAACCACTGGAATTGTGGAATACAGTTAATTATAAGTGAAATAATCTGTTTGTAAACAATTGTTGGAAAGATGACTTGTGTCATGCACAAAGTAGATGTCTTATCCGACTTGCCAAAACTACAGTTTGTTAACAAGAATTTTGTGGAGTGGTTGAAAAACGAGTTTTAATGACTCCAACCTAAGTGTATGTAAACTTCCGACTTCAACTGTAAGTCCTTTCTCTTTCGGGACTGTTTTCGGGCTTTTTACCATAAAAGCGTTGAACCAAAGTTGTTGACCGGATGAAAGGAAGAAGTTTGGCTACCAGCCAAAGCATTAGAGGAAAAAACACGCACAACTTCTTGAGATTTTAGATAAATACCACTTCATGAAGTCGTGGGAATTTGAGGATGCTCCAAAACTGAAGAACAAAGATAAATTGACAGACTAGTTTTTCCACTCTCACTAGGCTATTATGGGGAAGTAGGCTACTTTGTTTATTTAGAAATTCGGCATGAGTCTACTGAGTGACAACAAATAGTTAGGTTACTTACAGTAACATGGTTTATGAGACGCTCGCAGGCCGTCACACAAACAGATGTTACTCACACCACACGGTCTGACATCACCCGTCTGCTGCCCGTCCACGAAAACCGCGCACTAATTTCACTTAAACGAGCTACTGGCCATTTTATGAGACCAACTATCGGATATGGCGCATTAATGAAATAAAGGAACAAACTGATTAGACTGTTTAGCGTGTGTCATCACCGCACAGAAAGGAAATTAAAAATCTTACCCACTGCATTGGAGTCATTCTCTCTGACCCCTCAGACAGTTCACCTTGGCACAGCCAGGCATCATCGAGTGTGGTCGTCATCTGCTTCCTAAGCCATGGAAGCACCATCGTGCGTATGTTATGTCTATGTTGGAATAACCTATTAATCACACAGGAAATATGATATTTCGGAAATCGGGTTGATTGACAGGGACCCCCGCTAATTCCCTTGTCTAGTAACTGTTGAGTCATCATTCCAGGGGTTGGCTGAGTGCTGCGTCGCCACCTTGTGGTCCTTTAATTCTGGCACCCCGGGTACAAAATGAGCCGGGACATTCACCTTTCCAGACAATGTCTAGCTGTTGAGTAGTGTGGTACAATCAAAGTAAAAAAAACAAACAAGGACAAAACAGCCATAACAAAGGAAACACACTATGGACAGATCATAGGGTACCAACATTTTATTTATAATATGAGGACAGACGGTTAGAAATAAAATACACATGGTAAAACAGTTTCCTTCATAGTGTTAGTGTTTACTTTGGTATACAATCTAATGTTCTGTGACAATACACATTTACTATATTCTTTATATGAGAATATATGTGAGTATCCATCCATCCAGTATAAAGCTGACCTACAGGGATATCTTTTACATAATAACATTGTCATACCATAATTTATGCTTCACTTTGCAGGACTTTTCTTTTTCAGGCAACCACTGCATTCAGGCAATGAGTTACAAAATAAAGAGTGTTTAGAGAACAGTAAAAGAACAGTTGTATTGTCTTACAGTTAGATAACTATTACATTGTGTTATGACTTTCTTTTGACAGTTGCCATTCCTCACACCAGTTGCCATTCCTCACACCAGTTGCCATTCCTCACACCAGTTGCCATTCCTATCCATTGCATCTGTCTTACGACAGAGGGTTCAATATAGGGTTAATTTCAAAGTTGCCCGAGATGGATGAGGTTGCCCCTAGATGCTGATCATGGATCAGTTTTGTGTCTTTCTCCCTTCATGGTTGAGGCGGATGGTGAACTGATCCTAGAACTGTGCCTAAGTGTAGCTTCTACCCGGAGCTCAACTGTCCAGCGCTCACAGCCTGGTCCTCTGATTGGCTGGCAGCTCATCCTGGTCGAGTCCCCACAGGAAGTTGCGCAAGCGTGTCACTTCCTTTTGTAGCTCGGGGCTGGGGATTGGCTGGGAGAGGTCCAGCTGAGGCGTCTCATTTGGCAGGATGAGAGGGGGGTGGTCCAGGAAACTTTCGAAGATGTCTTGGACAGAAAAGCATGAATAGAAATGTAGTGGTCTGAGATTCTTAGGAAGAAATCATACCCCTTCTATACATGTGTACTTACAATGTTCAGAATGTCTAAGGGCTGAATCCTGACTTGAGATCACAAATATTTTCTAATTGACATAAATGCATAATTTACGGGAATAGTCTACTTATCTCAAGTTTGCAGTTGTATCTAATGTTCTGTTCATAACCAAGTTGGAAGTTGTGAAGTCGTAAATACCAGTTAGATGCATTCACATGCTTTAAACTCATTTAGAAACGCCGATTTGCTCATGTCCAAAAAGCTTCATCAACCATAATCTAAAAGTAGAGCTATCATGCTTGTAAACAAATTATAGTGTTCAAAAACCATATTAATAGATTGCTATTTATAATTTATGTTTTGTTGTTACATTTATCTACTGAAAATGCTGTTATCGAAGTCTATTCCTTAGTAGGTGATGTCAGAGGTCCGCATGTAGGAGAAGTCAGAGCTTAGGGATGATAGACGAGTTTCCCCCTAGTAATTACTAGTTGGAGGACAGTTCACACGGATATTTTCCCTGTCGTATATGGTAAATACTACCTTCCCACTTGGCTATGAATGCAGCATTGCTCCTACATAATGACCCTCCAGGACTCCCAACCCCTCCCCTCTCGTGTCTCACCTCCACTGAGCTCCGTCCCAGGGGGAGGGGCCCAGGAGGCCGGTGGGGCTCTGGCCGGTCCCAGCTTGTAATGGGTCAGCAGATGGTGCAGCTGGGTGGGGCTTAGCAAGGCGTGGTCCTCCTGTAGGCTGGCCCAGGATGACTGGCGGGGGAGACATAAGAGAACAACCAATGAGCAACAAAACAAAGAAGGAGGAAAAGTGGACGATATCAGCAACGTCTACAACTGAGATGGGATGCCAAATCTGAAATCTACCCCTAGCCCGTTGTCACCGCTAGATTACCCCTTATATCTGAAAATAACTAAATGGGTGTGAACAAATTAATGGAAAATATTGTTTTTCTAGCTTCCTAGAGCAGTTATCATACAGTTTATACCTATCTGATCCAATCAGCTTTAGGAGAAGGCATCAGGAAGTGTCTAGAGGTAGGGGCTAGGGGTGGATGTGTGATAAGTCAAATAGGTTTAGAGGAAGAACAACACAACAACAAAAACAACGAGACCATAACATGATTCTTTATCCAGAATGTTTTGTTTTGGGTCATTATCTTGCTAAATCGACTGATTGTTAACTGGCTAAACCAGCATTATTTTTACCTGGATGAGGCGGGTCTTAGGGACGCACAGGAAATTGACTGTGACGGACAGCTTCTTCAGGAACTCGGAGGCGATATCTCCAAGTCCTGCGCCCTGCAGCCAGTCCAGAACCAGGTCCAGGTTTGTACGGATCTGGACCGCTCTAGACCAGGAGAACAGACCATCTGAGTGAGGGACAGAGCGAGAGAAGAGGAAGAAGAGACAGAAAGAGAGGGAGTGTGTGTGTGTGTGTGTGTTAGTGCACATCTGAACCAGGGTTGGAAAGTTCAAGTTATTTCAGAGCCGCACCCAGATTCTCTGTCTCGCTGTGCTTGGTAGCGCGCATCCCCTTATGACCTCTACACTAAATGGTTCGTGCACAAACAATGGCTTGTGTAGCGGAAAGCAATTTCTGCATGTGTAATGTAGAACCCACTTAGCTCATGACTGCAGCTTCCTCAGACCAACCCCTGACCTTGGAACCCAGTATGACCCCTGCCCTCTCACCTCTCTCCAGCAGTGTGTTGAGCAGGGAGGTGTTGGTGAAGAAGAAGAGGTAGCCGAAGGTTTGGGAGGTGAGTGGGGGGGAGAGGCAGGCCTCCCGGGACAGCATCAGGGAGCAGCGGTACACCTCCACCAGCCCAGCCACCGTAGGGGGGAGGGAGGACACGTCATCCCCCTCTCCCTCCCCTCCACCACCCTCACCCCCCTCCATCTCCCTCGCCTCATCTCTCTCCTTCTCTTTCTCCAGGCTGGAGAAAGGGTTGTTGTCCAGGAGAGCTGGGAGGAGGGAGTACAGCGTCTGACAGAGACAGAGTGACAGAGAGAGAGATTAATTCATGTATAGATCGGGATATAATTATGTACAGTAACTTGATTGTGTCTTGAGTGTGAGGCAACTCAACCTCCCTCACCTTTGTGAGGTGGTACACGCACTGCTGGAAGGTGTGCATTATCACGTCATCAAGCTGCGCCAGGGCCTCGGAGCAGGTGTCCAGGTCAGCTGACAACACCGGGTCACCAGGAGCTGAGGGTAAATATATATGCATTAACTTCTAACTACTGTCATTTAACTACTGTTATTGCAGAACAATCGAAAATATATTTCACTTTCTCAATGACGAAACTAACTTGTTTTGACTACTGTGGGGCAAAATGATGATAGCATGAATGTCACACAGGAAGAGGAAGACAGGGAGACACAAAGACACAACGGCCATGTGACGTCAAAACAAGAGACAAGGTTAATATGACAAAATGCTTTTATTGGAGAAAGAAGCTTTTTGGCAGATGATCGATGGTGATCTGCATTGATCAAGAGGAAACGGACTCTTATGACACGGGTGTCTCACCCTCAAACTCCCAGTCTCTCTCCATGGCCTCAACTTTGACCTGGAAGAAGTTGAGGAGCTCTGTGGCATTGGACATCCAGAACATCAGAGGTCGAAGGTCAGAGGACAGCTTCTGAGCACTGGGCGCACTCAGTTCAACCTCCTGCTCTGTGGAACTGGACAGAACAGAACAGAACACACACAGTGTTATAGAAGTTGTTGTCACTATCTATTCATCTATCTCAAGGAGTTACAGCAAGTCCTTGATCTATTTTAATGAGCATGCAGTGACGGGGTTCAGTAACACTTTATTTGGGGCGGCAGTTAGCCTAGCAGTTAGAGCATTGGACTAGTAACCACAAGGTTGCAAGATCGAATCCCCAAGCTGACAAGGTAAAAATCTGTTGTTCTGCCCCTGAACAAGGCAGTTCCTGTTCCTAGGCTGTCATTGAAAATAAGAATTTGTTCTTAACTGGCTTGCCTAGTTAAATAAAGGTAAAATTAAAATAAATAAAAAATTACATTTGGATAGTCCATCTGCAGATGCTCTACAGACTATCAGTAACATTTCAACTAACTTCCTACTAACCCTAACCCTTAACCCAGATCCTAACCCTCAACTTAACCCTTATCCTAGCCCTTATTCTAAACTTAACCCTAACCGTAACCTTAGCATGCAGTTACTTATCAACAGATAGTTTGTTGATAACATGATCATATGTAGAGCATCTACAGATGGACAATCCAGACTATCCAAATAAAGTGTGACCCAGGGTCCCACTACATCTCATTACATCTGTTAACTGCTATTTGCTTGGGATAACATCTGCTAAATGAACATTAATATTAATAGATATTTGTGTACAGTATTAGTTTATCAGTATCATATACAGTTTATACTTTGTGTAAACGTCACATATTTTAATCATGAATCCTTGCATAATGCTAAATAGTATCTGCATGTTCATCACATAATTTACAGACACACAAGCTGGACAATCAGTGCTCTTGATTCCCCCTAATACAGCCCTAAGGGAAGTTCCAAACACAGGAAACAGCTGAAATATGACGTTGAGCAGAAATGATCTTACTTTTGCGTGGGATGCTTATCCCCAAATTCCTTAATGTTATCCTGTAAAAAGAGTTGGAGAGGACATGAGAGGAGAGACACGTCTTGGCTTAGTGGGGGGGGTGGGGGGGGAGAGTTGGGTTACAAAGTCTGGACAGGCCACCAGGACAATTACAACACAGTTTCCAGAAGGAAGTGACATCAGCTCATCCCCTGTTCTGTTCATCTACAGTGACAGGCATCTGTCTGTCTGTCTGTCTGTCTGTCTGTCTGTCTGTCTGTCTGTCTGTCTGTCTGTCTAAATGAATCCCTGTTCACAGCCTACAGGGTTTCAGAGAAAGACGTGTCAGTCTGGGGCTGGCTTTATAAGCTTTTACAATCCTATTTTATCTGGTGTGTATCTTTCTCTGTCAGTCTTGACTGAGCTACAGCTAGTTAGCGTTATTACAACTGAGATGATCCTAGACAGTCTTTCAAATGAACTCACCCAAACAATCCCTTTGATCTGATTGGCTGCTTTCAGCAGCAACTGAGGCGTGAGGGCGGGATCCAGGTGTTTGGAGGCGTGGTCAATCATGATTGACAGGAGAAAGGCTGGGGCTAAAGGTCCGCCCTCTGAGTCTGGAGAGGAGTTCTTAGAGATTATCTCCTGATGGAGAAAAAGTGAGAAACAGTGGCTTTCATTTATAGTCCTGTTTCAGCTCATATGTACCCGTTATCAACCAAGAAAGTAATATATGTGGTAACAATAGATACTTTAAGTTTCAGGTACCTCCCCCCCACTTATATAACACAGTTCTCTACTCTAATCTGTAGCAGACAGGTAGCAGACACAGTGGTGTAACTAACAGACACAGGGGTCTTTCTTCTGTCACCTGTAGCAGAGCGTCAGCGTGGCGAGGCTGGAACCGCAGCAGAGCCTCAGTGGACCCCAGGTACTGCCTTAACGCTTCCTGTCTGTCCACCAATCCCGAGAGGCAGCAAGTGGAGGGAACGTCAGCTTGCCAGGGCAGCGCCAAAGCCAGCGGAGGGGCCGGGGTCACGCGGGGGTCACGATACAGGAAGAGGAAGTGACTTCCTATACCAATCACGTCCCCAGGTTTAAGCACCGCCTCCCGGTAGAGAGCTTCTCCGTTGTGTGTGACAGCTCCTCCTCTGAAGGGACGCATCAGAGCTGGGGGGAGAGAGAAAATAGGTTGATTAACTAGTAACACTATAATTGAAGTTCTGCTCATAAACTGCTTATAAAAAGGTATGACATAGTTTTCTAACCATATATAAGGGGGTATCAAGAAGTGTCTAGTGGTAGGATCTCTGGAGGTTGATTGTGGACAGGAAATACTGTAAAATCAGGTGTCAACGTGTAGTAAGGAATTGTTACTTCTTTGGATAGATGTAAGCATATATGGAAAAGACTCCCTATTTTGCAGGCACTTTTCTGTTTGTTCAGGTCTGCAAACATCACAGGAGTATGGCCAGGATTTAGGACTAGGGTTGTTTGTGGACCAGACCTACCTTGCCCAGAGGGAGCGTCGGGTACGGCTGAATCTCTCCTGACCAACAGGTGCCTGGCCAGCATGTCTGGAGCAGAGAGGAACGTTTCCACCTTCAGAGGCCTCTTCCCCTTCCGCTCCCTTTCTCTGTCCTTCTCTCTCTCCCTCATCGTTGGCTTCCGCCCAAACACGTGTGTGTGCCCTGCCATGATGTACAAAACAAAGTCCTGTAGAAAACACACACAGAGGAGAACAGAAGAAGGAAATAAGAAAGAAAGAGAGAAGGGAGTCTGTTATCATCCAAAGGCCATGGTTATGATAATGGGACATCTTGGAGATCTTAAGTTGTGCGGAGGTCAGGAGATAAGGTATGAAGTGTGTCACAGTTTGCTACAATGAAGACTTGTGTGAGGTCAGTGTGAGAGATGGAGTGATGTACACAGTGGGGTTTTGTGTGTTTCCAAAGGTATTGTGTTGCTGTGAGTCTGTTTTGTGCTCAGGGTTGAATGGGAGAGGCTGGGGAAGGGTTGGAAACAGTGATGGTATGTGGCGATTAGGGGAATGCAGGTATGATGTCATGTTCAGGGTGTGTGTGTGTGATCATCTGGGAGGCGCAGGTCTAACCTTGCTCTGGTCGTAGCCCTGCAGCAACAGGAAGTAGGGTCGGTCCGTGGGCGGGAGGATCAGGCTCTGTGACATCACTTCCAGGTCGCAGGCTGAGTAGTCTTTCTCCTCCTCTACTGCCTTGTCTGCTTTGTTCCTCCGCTCCACCTCATCTCTGACCTTTGACCTCATCATCTAAGACAGAGGGAGGAGTCTTTATGGTCAGACTGCTGCACTGCTGAGATTAGGTGGGGTTGCCCTGTTGCTATCATGTTGCAATATGTGTTGAAACACATCCTCACCTCTCCGTGCTCCAATGGAGCTATCATGCTCACAATGTTCTTCCTGTCCTGGAGTCCTGCACTGTTGTTAGGGTGGTTTCCGGAGCGACTAGGGTCATTGCCGACGTGGTTTCCTTGGCGACGCCTCAGGCTGAGGTTCATGTCGCTGATGCTCCTCCTGAGTTCCGAGTTCCGTCCTCGATGACCTCGCTCACCCTCCTCAGCCCCGCCCCCCGACTGTACGCGGCTTCGCCTCCAACGTACACCTGTTACCACGACAACCAGACATATCATTAAAAACAAAGAAACGACACTTTCACTGGATGACTGTAGGAAACCTCAGATGTAAGAGCTGGTCATCTAGAGACACTATATTGTCCTTTTACCTGTGTGGTTCTCTCCTTCCCTCTCTCGCTCCTTCTCTTTCTCCCTCTCCTCTCTTTCGTAGTCGTCCCGTCTCTGGATCTCAAAGCGGCGTTCAAACCCATCCTTGGGCCGCCACATGTCCACCAATAGCAGCGGGCATTCCCATTCGGCCACACCCCTACGACACTCTGTCTCCCATTGGACGGCTCCATCTGGTTGCTGGATGGGCTTTCCAATGACATCACACAACAGGAAGTCTTCCGGGCTGTGTTTCTGCAGGGCTAGGAGAGGGAGGCAGGGCGACCAGGCTAATTATTTTTCCAATGAATATGACTTGCATAAACTGGACATTATTGCTCAGTTGAAGTGTTCACAGCTGTGGTTTATTTACTGGAACAATTCTGGCTATGTGCCTGACTTCATGGTGCAATGATATGTGTCAATAAGGAATATGAAAACCAGTAAGCCACTGTCCCGTTCTCTACAGTTACTGTCATTTCCCGTCCTTCTGCTATGGCAGGAATAGTCTACATACTGAAAGTCCCAAAGCTTTTGGCTATAATAGTTATTGTGTGGTAATCATACAATAATCTAATCCCATGTTTATCTGTACTTTCACCCCTCTCTTACATGAATCCCTGTACTGTACTCGGTCTGTACTCTCTCTCTCTTTCTGCCTCTTACCTGCATCGTCCGTCTCCTCCCTCTCTCTCTCCGTATAGCGGGTGATGACCTGGGCGATCAGCTGTTTGGCTGTAGAGTGGGCGGTGGCCAGCAAAGAGCGGTAGTTAGCCCCACTAGACAGAGCATCCCCATAGATCTTGATGAGGCCTGGGGCTGTGGAGGAGGCAGGGGGCAGGTAGTGGTGGGAGGAAGGGGCAGCAGAGTGGGCCCACACCTCCCTCTCCTTCTCCCCTATGGCCTTGTCTCGGTCACTGTTGGAGCGCCCCCTCAGGAAGAGGTGGGAAAGACGCTTGGTGCGGGACTGGGGCCCGGCGGGACGGGGCCGGAGGAAGGCCGGAGAGGGAGAGGGGGATGGGGGAGCGAGGGAGGGGGTGGAGATGGAGAGGGAAGAGGAAGGGGCAGAGGGGGCCTCGTGGAGGGACGCTGCATCAGAGCTGGTGGTGGACCTAGTGAGAGAGAAGGAGAGGAGGGGGAAGGAAAGAGAGAGAGGGGGAGTAGGGGATGTCAGCTGGGAGTTATGGCTGATAGAGCTGAACATAGACAATATTAACTGCTAGAAAACGGTCACGGGATTCAAGGAACACTGCATGACATGTGACACATGACCATACAATCAAATCAGTCCATAACGAGCTGTTGTCTTGTTTCATTTATTGTATGCAAAAACATGTCAGACGCTTAACTTGACTGTGGCTGGAGATATAGTGAGGAGGACTGAAGGATAAACAAACTGAATACAGAACAAACTGAAAAAACAGCGAGGCGGCAGACAGACAGACAGAAAGACCAACCAAGTTAAGAGACCTGGGTTGATGTGTGACAGACAAACAGACCAAAAGACCAACCAAGTTAAGAGACCTGGGTTGATGTGTGACAGACAAACAGACCAAAAGACCAACCAAGTTAAGAGACCTGGGTTGATGTGTGACAGACAAACAGACTGAAAGACCAACCGAGTTAAGAGACCTGGGTTGATGTGTGACAGACAAACAGACTGAAAGACCAACCGAGTTAAGAGACCTGGGTTGATGTGTGACAGACAAACAGACTGAAAGACCAACCGAGTTAAGAGACCTGGGTTGATGTGTGACAGACAGACAGACAGAAAGACCAACCGAGTTAAGAGACCTGGGTTGATGTGTGACAGACAAACAGACTGAAAGACCAACCGAGTTAAGAGACCTGGGTTGATGTGTGACAGACAGACAGACAGACAGACAGACAGACAGACAGACAGACAGACAGACAGACAGACAGACAGACAGACAGACAGACAGACAGACAGACAGACAGACAGACAGACAGACAGACAGACAGACAGACAGACAGACAGACAGACAGACAGACAGACAGAAAGACCGACCGAGTTAAGAGACCTGGGTTGATGTGTGACAGACAAACAGACTGAAAGACCAACCGAGTTAAGACACCTGGGTTGATGTGTGACAGACAAACAGACTGAAAGACCAACCAAGTTAAGAGACCTGGGTTGATGTGTGATAAGTTGATTAGTTGAGTCAGATGTGTTACTGCTGGACTAGAACAAAGTCGTTGAGAATCAACATTGGACTAAGTGACATTGAGGTACTGTACATAGGTAGCAGAGAGACTGACTTGACAGAGATGGCGCTGGGCCAGCGGCCCCCCAGCTTGGCAAAGTGTTTCCTGGGAGAGTTGATCCACAGACCCACAGGGAAATGGAGCTTCCTGAAGCGAGGACTGTCAGTCCCCTCCATCTGATCCATCTGAGAACCAAAGAGAGAGAAAGGTATTGTGTAATGTGAGAACTCAAAGAACACAGATCAAATGTTCATAATCTTTGAGTTAATTAATTAATATGTGTGTGGACTATACTGTTTAACATTCTATTCATGTGGGCCTGAAACAAGGAAATCATCAGGGGGAGGAAGACTGACCTTTTCCTCCAAACAACCCAACTGGGGGTATGTAATCCTAAATTTATCAAATAATGACATCATCATCATGAATAGTTTAAGGTCATCATCATGAATAGTTTGAGATCCTCCGGATCCTTGTGGAATTGTTCATTGTTACACACCAAAGGAAATTGGCTGTGGAAGTGATTGTTGCCCCCCATTGGTAAAAAAATATATATTTCTTTTGAAAATGGTAGATAGGTTACACTTGGCTCAAATCATCTCAAATTCTTACGTTACAGCACTGTAAATTACATCTTGTCACAAAGGTACTCTAAACTGAATGTGTGTCATTCCTCCTTATCCAAACAGGAAGTGTGTTGTACAGGCCTCAGATCCAGCTGTCGTGTTGAAAGGGAAATCCCCACTCTTAAGGTCACTACATGTCTGTCGCCTCAGTCTACAACTAGGAGTTGAATGAAATTACTCGTAATGGTGGAATGTAGAGTTTGGGGAGGGAAAACTGTGCTTAGGGACAGCTTCTATTCTTCAAAAAATTTGATGTGTCAACATAAAAAATGAATGCAGAACGGTTCAAATTTGAACCCAAATAATCTATTTTCATTGTTATTTTTTTTATTCAATCTTCTATAATGCAATGTTGCAAAAGAAACAGCAAAAACTTATCAGCAACATTTTACTGTGGAAAATGATCAATATTGTGACCTCTAACAGCTTATCATGGATGACAGCTCAAATGTAAAAAAAAAAAATAGAGTGGAAAAGTGACGAACCAATGCAACACAATATGCCCTCTACAATAAAAGCGTACTTGAAAGTACTTACCGAGAATGACTGCAGTTCTCTCTTTGTATAAGTGTTTTATTAGTCCTTCTCAACAGAAAAAAAAGAAAATGGTTAAAAACAACTATGTATTTTCCTTTTTCCCCAAGACAAAAACTCCATTTTCAAAATGTCTATCTGCGCCACAGGTATCTCTCTCTCGAACACGTTCTCTTCATCAATATATTCTCTTTTTAAATCAGAACATATTTTTCTCCACTTTCTCTCGTTTTCTTTGTGTTTTCTGTCTGTCTTCTAAGTAATGGTGGTACGGGCTCCTTCTCTCTCTTTCTCTGCCTCTGTGGGTCTATAGATAGAGAAACAGGCCCATTGTTCTAAGTGACAGAATTTCCTTCCTTCGCGCTGGACAACACCTATATCCTGAGAGAGAGAGAGAGAGAGAGAGAGAGAGAGAGAGAGAGAGAGAGAGAGAGAGAGAGAGAGAGAGAGAGAGAGAGAGAGAGAGGAGAGAGAGAGAGGAGAGAGAGAGAGAGAGAGAGAGAGAGAGAGAGAGAGAGAGAGGAGAGAGAGAGAGAGAGAGAGAGAGAGAGAGAGAGAGAGAGAGAGAGAGAGAGAGAGAGAGAGGAGAGAGAGAGAGAGAGAGAGAGAGAGAGGAGAGAGAGAGAGAGAGAGAGAGAGAGAGAGAGAGAGAGAGAGAGGAAATGGGGAGATTATTTTGTGATGCACACACTTGCTGGCCCCTTGTACCTTCACTGTACATACACACTATAAAGAGATAAGACTAGAAATAGAGATTGGGGGGAGGGGTTAATCCAGCATTCCCCTGTCTCCCCCAAGCACACATGCACACTCGTGGACACTGGTCGGATTCCGTTAGACCATTGCCTTTGGCATTAGGGTGCTTTGGAGCGCTGGGGTTGGGTACGGAGAAGATTGGGTGGGGGTGGGGGTGTAGGAGGGGGCGTGGGCTGGGGGGGCAGTGAGAATCTGTGATTAATTTGAACAACTAATTACTTTAACAATGCCACTCAGAGAAAAGAGGTTTATGCTCCCAGCTTAAAAATGATAGCAGTCAGTCAGAACGGCATATAATGTTTTCTAGAAAAGGACATAATTTGAGCAGCAGGTTTTTGCTGAAAAGAGGAAGAAGGAAACAGCGAGACAGGAAGTCAGAGAAAGAGGGACACCTGTGACCTCTGAACTTGTCTACAACAGGAAGATGGTGACAGGAAAAGAGAGGACAGGCAGGGAGAGAGGGGGAGCAAGAAAGGGAGAAAGAGAGAAAGTTACATTGGATTCATCATAATATCTGAACCAATAGGCTAAGGCTACATACATCCCTTCCACTATAATAACAGATATAGTACACACTATGCATTCTTACAATGTGTTAATAAATGTCCAATAAAGCTTGAAACTATGCAACTGAAATTATAGGCTATTACAGGTACTACCAAAACACACAAAAACTAGACGTTTCCTTCGAAATGAGACAGTGTGCCAAACCACACAGCGTACTTCCACTGAGAGGTAGTGAACCCGTCCAGACACTCTGAGGTCTTTGGTTTGGAGAGGTGCTCACAGACAGGGATGGCCGGGTGACAGCAGCCTGTGAACACTCCTTTGCGTCATGGAGTTTCTTTGTTTTGTTTGCTTTTGGCGTGCGGTTGACAATTCATCCCCTTTTCCAGGTAGGTAACCATCTGTGGGTTTTCATTGGAATAACTGTCAACTAAAAGAATGACACTTTAAACTTGGCACAGTTCAGGTGTGGGCCTGCATAGTATTCTCTTCCTTTTTCTCTATCTCTTTTCTTTGGGAACAGAGAAGAGTTAGAAGCTATTTATCTTTACTATTGTTAGACATACTGACACAGTTGCGGGGGATCTTTTTTAGCCTGGGCAAAGCTTTATCACAATGTCCATTTTGGCCTGCTACTGTGGGCCCTGTATTTTCGAAACAAAACAAACACGTTCTTCTCACAGCCTACATTGCTTACAAATGTGTGAGCAACTTTCATGAGCAAGACAACACTGCTGGAGGACAGAGATGTGCAGAGGTTTCTAGATGTTGAGAGGCAGAGGTAAAAATAGATGACTCACAGCATTGGCCATCCTATTGATTTGGGACAGGCGTAAGGCTGTTGATTTGGGATGGAATTTCATCCTGTTGATTTGAGGCAGGAGATCAGGCTTTTGATTTGGGACTGGATCAGGTGTTTTTGTCTGGGGCTACAACAGAAAATGTGCTGTTGGGGGTAATGGGAGACTGGCGTTGGGAAACACTGTACTAGGCTATCACTGACATGTTTGACATGATCTTCTTCGTGTAAATACATTATGCTAAATTCAGTGATTACACTTCATATGGCTTAAAAATCCCAAAGTGATTCCCATAATTTATTTGTGTTTCTAATCATTGTTTATAGGCAATAAAGAAGGAATTATGCCTAAAAACCTGGGAAACTGACTCATTCCTTTTCTCATTCCCATGCCAACTTTTCTCATTCGCATGCCATGGTGATTACGTTTGCTAGTCCACTCACAACCTCCAACATCCCAGCATACACTGCGTTACGGTCTTCCGGTGAGAGAGGACATCATACCAGAGAGGACACGAGAAACAGTCCAAGGTAGGTCGTGGAAAACTGCTGAAAAATCATAATAATTTGTCTCTTTCAATTAATATACTGAGGGTCATATTTTTTGGTTTGTGGAAAAGTATGTTAATGAATTGGAAATAACGTGTGCCGTGCCACTGTTTTGATACAGCCGGCTAGCTAGCTTGGTTCAAGCTAATGTAGCTAGCCAGCAAGCAAGCCAACAAATACATTTGAAGCTGTGCCAACTATTCTACATTAGTTCATTCGATGTGGTTAGCGAGCTTTAACTTCAAACGTTCTAGCTAGTCTGAAATCTCTATTCAAGTCTTTTACTTATTTGTTAACTAACTAACGTTAGTTACCTGGAAATAAGGATTGATAAGTCACCTTCCATGACTGAATTCTAGCTAGCTAAGGTTACAAGCTTTCAATCGGTCTGTTTGTCCTAGTTGTGAGTTGTCATTGCGGTACTTATCACCTAGTCAAATAGACACCTGTACAGGCTCTCATGGATAAGTATTTTGCAAGCTAATAAGCCTATCTGAACTAGTCCATTCCATATTCTATTATCATGACAACAAGATAATTTCCTAATGTATGTGCAAGTGTACAGTTCGCTTCGGAAACCCAGGCGAGTCAACGAGAGCAGATTTGGAAGGATGGCCTCGTGAGACTACTGTACAGCTCATGTTTCGTGACATTATATGACATCTCCCTATCAATGTGTTTCAGTGTTGACATAGTGAGACCGCCAGCTAACCAGCATGTCTGACGTTATTGAGGAGAAGATAAAGAACTACAGGACGGCTCCCTTTGACGCCCGCTTCCCCAACACCAACCAGACCCGCAACTGCTTTCAGAACTATCTGGGTAAGTTAGCTAGCTGATCAACTACTTCTCCTTTCTCTCCCCCTCTTTCTCCAGCGCCTGCCAGCAGTCTACTACTCATTTCTACCTCCCAACTGACACGCGCGCACACACACACACACACACACACACTCAATGGTGCAAGGACAGGATACTTCTAGCCATCAGGCTCTTCTGCCACCCTGACTCTTGGTTCCCTTCCCAGCAATTCTGTTCACAAAGATAAAGATCTGGGTTGGTTAACAAAACAAGGATTGTTATCTGAAGCTCAATTTTGACCTTATTTGCCTGGACTAAGAATCATGCGGTTGATGATTTGCAATTGATGTGCATTGTAAACGGTGGTATTTGCTCTCGAAGCATTGATGAATGTCCAACTTATTTGGTTGATAAGAGCCCCATG
Source organism: Salmo salar (assembly GCF_965601325.2). Lineage (NCBI taxonomy): Eukaryota > Metazoa > Chordata > Actinopteri > Salmoniformes > Salmonidae > Salmo > Salmo salar. Next base: position 73,779,857 of record NC_138295.1, on the reverse strand, counting down.
AGAAGCACCTCCTCACAGTGTGGTCTAAATCACTATCGGTTCACATTAGACCAGATAGAATGTTGGCTGTCCCTCAGCTATTCACCAAGGTACGCCATCATAAGCCAACTGTCTACTGACTGACATGTCTGTTAGGAAAGGGTACTACTTGGGTATGCCAGATCTTTTCGGTCTTCAACGCTCGTTTATTAAGGATAGCCTAATGTATCTGTCGTTGTACTTTTTTTTTACGTTGACATTTTAGTCATTTAGCAGACTAACAGTAGTGAGTGCATACATGTATTTTTTTTGCTTCATACTGGTCTCCCGTGGGATTCAAACCCACAACCTTGGCGTTGCACGTGCCCATGCTCAACCGATTGAGCTACACGGGGGACCCCACTGGTTTTCTCTCGGCTCTGTTAGTTTTAATTAGTGTCAGATTAATGTTGACATCATTTAGCACATCAGATAAGGGTCCATTTGTGGTGGCTGTTTGCTATTAGAGTTTTAGGTACAGAAACGTAACACCAGTGTCAGTAAAAGTTGTAATAACTGTCTTAATGCTTACCACTTCATTCTGTCAATATTAACTCTCTCCTCCCTCTCTTTCTAGACTTCCACAGGTGCAACAAAGCTTTGTCAGACAAGGGCCAGGATGTGGCTCCCTGTGACTGGTACCAGAGGGTCTACAAGAGTATCTGTCCCATGAGCTGGGTACGTATGCTGCCACTGTGGCTCATAGTATGGGGCGGGCACTCCTTTATAAGGTTAAGCAGAGCCATAGAGTGGCAAACTATTCAAACAGAGCCTAAAGGAGTGGGCATACACACAATGCCCCCTAACTGCCTTCCCATGGTTGTGGAGTATTGTCAGCAATGATTGGACCTCCCCTAGAGATGGATGATTAATCACTTTAATCAGCTCACGTTAGAACCTACTTTCACTCACATTAGCAGTGCCTCAACTATTCACAATGTGCCAACAGTCTGAGCACCACATTCCATAGAAGCCTTTAGTAGTTCCGGCATGTCTAAACTCTGCCAACAGTCTGTTCTGACATGTCCACTGAGTGGTACAGTTATGAATGTACCTGTTCTTCTGTGTCTCAAATGTCCTTACCTGAAGTGGTAGTTGGTATACAGTGTGGACCTCTGTTATGTTGCAAGTGTTTATGCACTCTGTTATGTTGCAAGTGTTTATGCACTCTGTTATGTTGTGAGTCCAATAACTGACCATGGTCCCAGTCTGAAGTCGATTCCTACCCCCTACCCTTAGACACTTTTCATAGATCTGAAAGCATGGGATGGGTGTAAAGTGAAGGCAGAATGAAGGCTACAGTAGCTACTGTGTTATAACTGTATGTTACACTGATAGGCAGTTTAACCTCATGAGTGCATTTCATCCTGCAGGTCGCCAAGTGGGACGACCAGATAGAGGCCGGAAGCTTTCCCGGCAAGATCTAAAATGGCTGACCTCAGGACATTCTGTTAGCCACACCTTCAACTTTGACCCCTATAGCGTGCCTAAGGACATGTGTTGACCACGTACCAGACCATTCTTAATGTTATTAACAGTGTTACTTATGTTACAAGCACTTAATAAAAATGCGCACCTGTTTTGAACCTGTCTGGTGGTGGTTCATTGGGTATTTTATTAGGATCCCCATTAGCTGTTGCAGCAGCTACTCTTCCTGGGTCTACACAAAACCTAAAACGTGACAAAATACATAACACTGATAGACAGGAACAGAAACACATTTTAGATAAGAACAATACAACTAAAAAAGGTCCTGTTGTACTGCATATATGTACACAGCATATACAGTTGGAAGTCGGAAGATTACATACACCTTACCAAAATACATTTAAACTCAGTTTTTCCCAATTCCTGAGATTTAATCCTTGTAGAAATTCCCTGTCTTAGGTCAGTTAGGATCACAACTTTATTTTTAGAATGTGAAATGTCAGAATAATAGTAGAGAGAATTATTTATTTCAGATTTTATTTCTTTCATCACATTCCCAGTGGGTCAGAAGTTTACATACTCAATTAGTAGTTGGTAGCATTGCCTTTAAATTGTTTAACTTGGGTCAAACGTTTTGGGTAGCCTTCCACAAGCTTCCCACAATAAGTTGGGTGAATCTTGGCCCATTCCTCCTGACAGAGCAGATGTAACTGAGTCAGGTTTGTAGTCCTCCTTGCTCGCACACGCCTTTTCAGTATTGCCTACAAATGTTCTATAGGATTGAGGTCAGGGCTTTGTGATGGCCACTCCAATACCTTGACTTTGTTGTCCTTAAGCCATTTTGCACAACTTTGGAAGTATGCTTGGGGTCATTGTCCATTTGGGAGACCCATTTGCGACCAAGCTTTAACTTCCTGACTGATGTCTTAAGATGTTGCTTAAATATATCAACATAATTTTCCTTCCTCATGATGCCAACTATTTTGTGAAGTGCACCATTCCCTCCTGCAGCAAAGCACCCCCACAACATGATGCTGCCACCCCCGTGCTTCACGGTTGGCTTGCAATCATCCCCCTTTTTCCTCCAAACATAACGATGGTCATTATGGCCAAACAGTTCTATTTTTGTTTCATCAGACCAGAGGACATTTCTCCAAAAAGTACGATCTTTGTCCCCATGTGCAGTTGCAAACCGTAGTCTGGCTTTTTTATGGCGGTTTTGGAGCAGTGGCTTCTTCCTTGCTGAGCGGCCTTTCAGGTTATGTTGATATAGGACTTGTTCTACTGTGGATATAGATACTTTTGTACCTGTTTCCTCCAGCATATTTACAAGGTCCTTTGCTGTTATTCTGGGATTGATTTGCACTTTTCGCAACCAAAGTACGTTCATCTCTAGGAGACAGAACGCGTCTCCTTCCTGAGCGGTATGATGGCTGCGTGGTCCCATGGTGTTTATACTTGTGTACTATTGTTTGTACAGATGAACATGGTACCTGCAGGTGTTTGAAAATTGCTCCCAAGGATGAACCAGACTTGTGGAGGTCTACAATATTTTTTCTGAGGTCTTGGCTGATTTCTTTTCATTTTCCCATGATGTCAAGCAAAGAGGCACTGAGTTTGAAGGTAGGCCTTGAAATACATCCACAGGTGCACCTCCAATTGACTCAAATAATGTCAATTAGCCTATCAGAAGCTTCTAAAGCCATGACATAATTTTTGGGAATTTTCCAAGCTGTTTAAAGGCACAGTCAACTCAGTGCATGTAAACGTCTGATCCACTGGAATTGTGATACAGTGAATTATAAGTGAAATAATCTGTCTGTAAATAATTTTTGGAAAAATGACTTGTGTCATGCACAAAGTAGATGTCCTAACTGACTTGCCAAAACTATAGTTTTTTAACAAGAAATTTGTGGAGTGGTTGAAAAACGAGTTTTAATGAATCCAACCTAAGTGTATGTAATCTTCCGACTTCAACTGTACATACAAGATTTTAGGTCATACTGCGGGGTTCCCCAACTGGTGGGCCGATTCAGGCACGCGGGTGATTTTATTTGGACCCCCAAGTCATTTTTCATTGTTGGACATAAAAGAAAATAAAAACACTAGCAAATCAGCTCAAAGTGATTTTAATTTTGGTAATCCAAAGTATTCCCACACATAATAGAGATATATATTTTATCATATAGGAATGTAAGCAAGGTTTGCCATTTTTATGTTTTAGTCCAGTGTTATGTCTGTTTGGGCTTCTTGTGGTCAATTTGCAGTCTACAAATGATTTGTAATTTGGCCCGTGGCTGAATCTAGTTGATGATCTGTGTCAGACAGGGTCAGAGGCCATGAGGTGTTGCCTCACTTTGTTTTTTTAAAACTATTTTTGCCGCTTGCCTGAGTGACCCGAGTTGGAAGTGAGTTCCATGCAACCATCGCTCGATACGATACTGTGCAATACCTTGAGGGCATTCTGGATTTGGGGACCGTGAAGTGACCCCTAGTGTTATGTCTGTTGGGGTAAGTACTGTGTCAGCTGTATGTAAGTGAATTATACACACAGTTTGGAATTTTCAACAGTATGTTTCTTACAAGAGTGATGTGGTCAATCTCATCTACTTTTTGCCATGAGAGACATTGGGTTGTATTTTCAACATTCATTCTCGCTATTTTGACAGGGTACTTTTTACTTTGATATACCACTTAGTTCAGCTGGACATGTTTGAGTTACAATGATGTTTCTGTGATAGTCGGTCTATTGAATAGTTGTTGGTCATTAGGAATGCAAATTTTTTGGACTGAGAAATTTCATTCAATCTAATACATTTTATGATTGGGCTCAGTGCACAGCATAGACTGACATTGATTCTGCAGCTTCTAAGTGTTCCATAGAAGGTAATCTCCATATGATGGCAGTTGTCATTACTAGAAATCAATTCAATGCAATGCCCACTTTGTAACACAGGGTGGCAGTGTTGGATCAATTCAATGCATTTCTGCTAATGTAACCCGTTTCTGCATACTGGTAGTCTTGAAGAGCTTTCTGATCAGTGAGAATGTCTATTGATTTAAAAATAATAATAATAATTTGTGCCTTATATCATGACCACATCAGTAGGGTGGAGATGGAGTGTGTCTGAGTGCACGTAACACACCCCACACACCCCTCTCTCCCCCTCCCTGGCAACATGACCAGTAGAGATGTTGGCTGATTGGTTTCACTGGAAACAGCTCTGAGACCACAGACAGGATGTGAGAGAGGGGAGGGAGACAGTGATAGACTAAGCAAAAGTCATGTCTGTCAATCCCACGTAATCAAACTTGTGGGTCCCTGTCAAATGATCAAATTCCTTTTGTATTTGTCAGGATTTACTTGTTTTTGGACTGAAAGCAAACGCATTCCAAACTAGACTTAAGCAATGCATGTCATTCAGATTTTTTGTGGATAGTTAAAAGTGTTTTTTCTGCAGGATTTCATAGGGTTTCATAGAGATGATGTCTAGGAGAATGGGCAGGGTTTTATAGGCATGATGTCTATGAGAATGGGCAGGGTTTAATAGGCATGACATCTTGGAGAACGGGCAGGGTTTCATAGGCATGACGTCTTGGAGAACGGGCAGGGTTTCATAGGCATGACATCTTGGAGAACGGGCAGGGTTTCATAGGCATGACATCTTGGAGAACGGGCAGGGTTTCATAGGCATGACGTCTTGGAGAACGGGCAGGGTTTCATAGGCATGACGTCTTGGAGAACGGGCAGGGTTTCATAGGCATGACGTCTTGGAGAACGGGCAGGGTTTCATAGGCATGACGTCTTGGAGAACGGGCAGGGTTTCATAGGCATGACATCTTGGAGAACGGGCAGGGTTTCATAGGCATGACGTCTAGGAGAACGGGCAGGGTTTCGTAGGCATGAGTTTTGGAGAACAGGCAGGGTTTCATAGGCATGACATCTTGGAGAACGGGCAGGGTTTCATAGGCATGACATCTAGGGTTTCGTGCAGGATGGAGCATGCAAATGGAAGTCACAGTGGTTGGCTCTCACTGTATGATCACACTTCTGAGAATCTGTCTGCTGCACTTGGTGACTGGTTCCTGTTCTCATTTCACAGTTTCCTGTTTCAGAAAAGGAAGTTGGCTCAAGACTCACAGTTGCAGACAGAGAAAGACCGAACAGCAGTATCCCTCCCCAAGTTTTGAAAACAACTGAAAACAGAACTCTTCACCAACCTTATATTTCTTGCACTCGTACCTGAACTTGTCTTATCTTCCTGGCACTGATTCTGCTGATAACGGCTATTTTGAAGAAGAGTACTCTCAATGACTGTGATATGTGGTTGTTTTACCCTACTAAATATATTTGAATGCACTGACCGTGAGTCATTCTGGCTAAGCGTCTGCTAAATGACTCCAATGTAAGAAGTTTTTCAGCACACTGCATTAAGTTCTTCAGAAGTGACACACACACACACACACACACACACACACACACACACACACACACACACACACACACACACACACACACACACACACACACACACACACACACACACACACACACACACCTGTAGCTGTTGACAGATCCATTACTAGCAGAGAGAACAGTGTCTAGTCCTTTCATTCACTGTGTTCCTCCACTCTCTGGCAGAGTCCAGGCCTCGTTTGTTCTAATTAAGAACATTCTTCACTTCATACCCTCACCCTACCCTCTTCCATAATGCACCACCGGCCAGCTCCAACAAGCCCTGGTCAGGCACTCTCTGTACGCAGCCTGCCCCTCTGTTCTGTACCTACCGACATCCATCCATCTTCCAGGTCAGCACACCTGTCACTACCACTACAGTATGTCCTGTCCTCTCAGAGTTTTCTCTTTTTCTCTCTGTTCTTCTCCCCTTTGTTCTGCAGGAGGAGTTCTGAATTTAGAGAGGTAGTGGGTCGGCTAAGCATAATAAAAAATATAAAAAACTGGCCATTTGTGAGGGATAAAAAAGTAATATGCTACATAAAAGCAGAATTGGTAAGAACAGAAATATTTAGTAGACTAATTATTATGCAGTAGTCTAGGCAGGAGAGTTTGTCAGGTTCCAGACAGGGAATTAGTGGGTAATGAAGATTAAAAAGTGTTGATCGAGATTAAAATGAGCAGGCCATTCTTACTGTTGTTTTACCACCCACTGTGCTGGTCTCATGATTTCTGCATGACCGTGCTTTTGTGTCCGAACTCAGTGGCCATAGTCTTTTGTTCTCGGGCCTGCGGTGGGCAGCACAGAGCTTCCATTCACCGGGGCTGTTTGTTCTCAATCTCGCGATCCGCACGCATTCCCGAGCACGTCTTCCCCCACTTTCAGTCAAGCGCAAAAAAAACCAAAATATTGTTGCGCCACTGGTCCACAGTATTCACTAAATTCGTCGACTCAGAGCCGATGGCTCGTCTGGCATTTAAGGCCTGAACAGCGCCAAACCGGCAGCCGTGTCCCCCAGGCTGTATGCCGCCAAGACCATACCGGAAAAAACGCTTCTCATCTGTGGTAGGCTAAGTGAATAACATGCGCCTCCTCCTGTAATATTTATTTTGTTTTATAAGGGTGGGGACAAGTTTACCATTGAAGCTGCTTCACTCAACTCTGCCTCACGCCTTACACCAATACATAGTTTAGTTAGATTCTTAGCTATCTGTAAAAAGTGTTAGTGTTATTAGCCTTAGCCCATTTAGCTTGCTTGAACCAGCTAATCTCCCACTGCCACGATGGATATCAAACATGGGCTCCGCCAAAGTATCCAAACAAAGCCGAAGGAGAGCGATGAGCAGCAGCAGCATCAAACCACTGAGGCCGCCGCCAAGCCCATCAGCGATGATGCTGCCGAGCTCCAGCTAGCTCCGCGTGCAGAGCCTTCCCCCTCTTTCACAAACTCCGCCAGGATAATGGCTCCACAGCCCCATCCACCTCCAACTGCTCCTGACGATCTTGGAACAGAGGAGCCAGCCCAGGTTAGCCTAGAATCCTACCCTAGCTGTATGTTTTCTGTCCAAAAACATTTGTTTAATAGCAACTGGTTAATAGGAAGAGAGTGTCTGGAATACTTGGTTACTGCAGATGCAAAAAAAAATTCTCCCATGTCGAAAGTTCTGTGTTGGGTCCAATGTTAATGCAGACAAGGCCTTCACCAAATCTGGGTATTCTAACTGGATACTAAATCTGGGTATTCTAACTGGATACTAAATCTGGGTATTCTAACTGGATACTAAATCTGGGTATTCTAACTGGATACTAAATCTGGGTATTCTAACAGGATACTAAATCTGGGTATTCTAACAGGATACTAATGGATTCACTTGGCATGCATAACGCGAAGAGCATTTGAAATACACTGTGGAAAGAAAAACTAGTTTGGGTATGGGTACACAGGTGTCAACACTTGTTAATGATGGGCAGCTGGCAAGAAATCACATGTAAGTGTCGGCGATTGTGGACATTTATTGAGCTCCTTGTTTCAAACCAGCAACCACTGAGGGGGACATTGAACGCAATTGACTCAAGAGCGGATGGGGGCAGTGGACTTTTTTCTGTCTATGATGGAACATACTCTCTGAAAAGACAAGGAACTTGCCAAGGTGTTTAGCACCATACCCCACAATACCACATACACATCACACATTATTCTAAATGAAATCCTAGGGCTTATTAGTGGGATTGTCAATTAGGAAGCTAAGTGCGAGAACTAATTTTTCACTTAGAGAAACGTGTTCAGCCAGCAGAGAAGAAGCATGCTACACTGAATGAAAGTTTGACTAGTCCAACTGGCATTTGAGGGGGATCTTACAAAAAGTTTTGGAGAGAATGGAATGATTGATTACTCAGGAAGTTCTACAGAGCATCAATGAGGCTGCAAGTGTTCAGAAAAGTTGAGTTACAGTTCATATAAGGAAATCAGTCAATTGAAGGCTCTAATCCATGAATTTCACATGACTGTGCAGGGGCACAGCCATGGGTGGGCCTGGGAGGGCATAGGCTCACCCACTTTGGAGCCAGGCCCAACCACTGGGGAGCCATGTCCAGCCAATCAGAATTCGTTTTTCCCTAAAAAAGGGCTTTATTAGAAACAGAAATTCTCCTCAGTATCATCAGCTGTCTGGGTGGCTGGTCTCAGACAATGCCGCAGGTGAAGAAGCCGGATGTGGAGGGCCTGGGCTGACGTGGGTACACGTGGTCTGCGGTTGTGAGGCCGGTTGGACGTACTGCCAAATTCTCAAAAACAACATGGTAGAGAAATTAACATTAAATTATCTGGCAACAGCTCTGGTGCACATTCCTGCTGTCAGCATGCCAATTGCGCACTCAAAACTGCACATTTTAGAGTGGCCTTTTATTGTCCCCAACACAAGGTGCACCTGTATAATGATAATGCTGTTTAATCAGCTTCTTGATATGCCACACCTGCCAGGTTGATGGATTATCTTGGCAAAGGAGAAATGCTCACTAACAGGGATGTAAGCAAATTTGTGAACAAAATTTGAGGAAAGTAAGCTTTTTGTGCGTATGGAAAATTTCGGAGCTCTTTTATTTCAGCTCATGAAACATGGCACTAACACCTTACATGTTGCGTTTATATTTTTGTTCAGTAGATTAGGTCATGCCTTTATTGATCTGATATTTTGTTTACTATGCCTACTACTTGGTACCTCTGTTTTGTTCTGTTCGCTGAGATCGACTACAGATTTTGCACCAACCTCACTGTCACTTCAAAAGCACTCAATGATCTCGGAGTCTCGTAATTTTGTTTATTGTGGTATAGCGTGATATAAGCACAATTCAATATCATTTCAATGCAAGAACCTCCAAAAATATTGCCCTCTCGATGATTTCAGCTATCCTCTTATGCTGGCAATGAGTCTGCCCAACACCAGAGCCAATCGCATGCAAGGAACAAAGAACCATCGAGCCACATTGAAACAGCGCCAGAAAGCTGATGCCTAGAGGAAAAAAGTTAATATAGCTAGCATTTGTCTCTGCCTCATATTTCTGAACAGCTGAAATAAAAACTATGTGGCAATTTGAACGAACATTCCAAAAACATACAGTACCATTCAAAAGTTTGGACACACCTACTCATTCAAGGGTTTTTCTTTATTTTACAACGTTTTACATTGTAGAATAATAGTGAAGACATCAAAACTAGCGTTAAACAAAAAAGCGTTAAACAAATCAAAATATATTTTATATTTCAGATTCTTCTAAGTAGCCTCCCTTTGACTTGATGACAGCTTTGCACACTCTTGGCATTCTCTCAACCAGCTTCACATGGAATGCTTTTCCAACAGTCTTGAAGGAGTTCCCACATATGCTGAGCATTTGTTGGCTGTTTTTCCTTCACTCTGCGGTCCAACTCATCCCAAACCATCTCAATTGTGTTGAGGTTGGGTGATTGTGGAGGCCAGGTCATCTGATGCAGCATTCCAACACTCTCCTTCTTGGTCAGATAGCCCTTACACAACCTGGAGGTGTGTTTTGGGTCATTGTCCTGTTAAAAACAAATGATAGTCCCACTATGAGCAAACAAGACGGGATGGCGTATCGCTGCAGAAATCTGTGGTAGCCATGCTGGTTAAGTGTGCCTTGAATTCTAAATAAATCACTGACAGTGTCACCAGCAAAGCACCTCCCCACCCCATCACACCTCCTCCTCCATGCTTCAGGGTGGGAACCACACATGCGGAGATCATCCGTTCACGTACTCTGTGTCTCACAAAGACACAGCGGTTGGAACCAAAAATCTCAAATTTGGACTCATCAGACCAAAATGACAGATTTCAAGGTCTAATGTCCATTGCTCGTGTTTATTGGCCCAAGCAAGTCTCTTCTTCTCATCAAATCAAACTTTATTTGTCACAAGTGTAGACCTTACCGTGAAATGCTGTACATTTACATTACAAGCCCTTAACCAACAGTGCAGTTCAAGAAGAGTTAAGAAAATATTTACCAAATAAACTAAAGTAGTTTTAGTAGTTTTAAATAAAAAGTAACACAATAGTATAACAATAACGAGGCTATGTATTGGGGGTACAGGTATCAAGTCAGTGTACGGAGGTACAGGTTAGAGGTCATTTGTACATGTACAGTGCCTTGCAAAAGTATTCATCCTCCTTGGCGTTTTTCCTATTTTGTTGCATTACAACCTGTAATTTAAATGTATTTTTATTTGGATTTCATGTAATGGACATGCACACAATTGTCCAAATTCGTGAAGTGAAATGAAAAAAATTACTTGTTTAACAAAATTCAAAAAAATAAAAACCAGAAAAGGGGTGCATGCATATGTATTCACTCCCTTTACTAAATAAGATCTGGTGAAACCAATTATCTTCAGAAGTCACATAATTAGTTAAATAAAGTCCACCTGTGTGCAATCTAAGTGTCACATGTTCTGTCACATGATCTCATTATATATACACTTGTTCTGAAAGGCTCCAAAGTCTGCAACACCACTAGGCAAGGGGCACCAAGGAGCTCTCCAAACAGGTCAGGGACAAAGTTCTGGAGAAGTACAGATCAGGGTTGGATTATAAAAAAATATCCGAAACTTTGAACATCCCACGGAGCACCATTAAATCCATTATTAAAAAATGGAAAGAACATGGCACCACAACAAACCTGTCAAGAGAGGGCCGCCCACCAAAACTCACGAACCAGGCAAGGAGGGCATTAATCAGAGAGGCAACAAAGAGACCAAAGATAAGCCTGAAGGAGCTGCAAAGCTCCACAGCGGAGATTGGAGTATCTGTCCATAGGACCACCTTAAGCTGTACACTCCACAGAGCTGGGCTTTACGGATGAGTGGCCAGAAAAAAAGCAATTGCTTATTAAAGAAAAAAATATGAAAACATGTTTGGTGTACAGTTGAAGTCGGAAGTTTACATACACCTAAGCCAAATACATTTAAACTCAGTTTTTCACAATTCCTGACATTTAATCATTGTAGAAATTCCTTGTCTTAGGTCAGTTAGGATCACCACTTTATTTTAAGAATGTGAAATGTCAGAATAATAGTAGAGAGAGATTTATTTCAGATTTTATTTCTTTCATCACATTCCCAGTGGGTCAGAAGTTTACATACACTCAATTAGTATTTGGTAGCGTTGCCTTTAAATTGTTTAACTTGGGTCAAACGTTTTGGGTAGCCTTCCACAAGCTTCCCACTATCAGTTAGGTGAATTTTGGCCCATTCCTCCTGACAGATCTGGTGTAACTGAGTCAGGGTTGTAGGCCTCCTTGCTCGCACACACGTTTTCAGTTCTGTAGGTTTGAGGCCAGGGCTTTGTGATGGCCACTCCAACACCTTGACTTTGTTGTCCTTAAGCCATTTTGCAACAACTTTGGAAGTATGCTTGGGGTCATTGTCCATTTGGAAGACCAATTTGCGACCAAGCTTTAACTTCCTGACATGTCTTGAGATGTTACTTCAATATATCCACATCATTTTCCCACTTCATGATGCCATCTATTTTGTGAAGTGCACCAGTTTCTCCTGCAGCAAAGCACCCCCACAACATGATGTTGCCACCCTCATGCTTCACGGTTGGGATGGTGTTCTTCGGCTTGCAAGCCTCCCCCTTTTTCCTCCAAACATAACTATGGTCATTATGGCTAAACAGTTCTATCTTTGTTTCATCAGACCAGAGGACATTTCTCCAAAAAGTACGATCTTTGTCCCCATGTGCAGTTGCAAACCGTAGTCTGGCTTTTTTATGGTGGTTTTGGAGCAGTGGCTTCTTCCTTGCTGAATGGCCTTTCAGGTTATGTCGATATAGGACTCGTTTTACTGTGGATATAGATACTTTTGTACCTGTTTCCTCCAGCATCTTCACAAGGTCCTTTGCTGCTGTTCTGGGATTGATTTGCACTTTTCGCACCAAAGTACGTTCATCTGTAGGAGACAGAACGCGTCTCCTTCCTGAGCGATATGATGGCTGCGTGGTCCCATGGTGTTTATACTTGCGTACTATTGTTTGTACAGATGAACGTGGTACCTTCAGGCGTTTGGAAATTGCTCCCAACGATAAACCAGACTTGTGGAGGTTTGCAATTTTTTTTTTTAGGTCTTGGCTGATTTCTTTTGATTTTCCCATGATGTCAAGCAAAGAGACACTGAGTTTTAAGGTAGGCCTTGAAATACATCCAGAGGTAGTTGGTTAACAAGAAGTGGTTGAAAAACGAGTTTTAATGACTCCAACCTCAATGTATGTAAACTTCCGACTTCAACTGTATATATATTAAGGCTATATGTCTGTTACGGATATCACCAAGCAAGACACAGTCTACACACGAAATCTACACATTGCATTGGGACAAAACTAACAGCATTTTGTGTGAAAAACCAGAACTGCAGGACACTTCATGTTTTATGGATAAAATTAAAATGTACAGAGATCCATTCCTGACAGGCTGATCAGATTAGCTTTCAGCCTCAGAGCTTTATCAGATTTAATAGCAGCTTCAGAGGCTGATAAATCAGGATGCTGCTTTGTTGGCTGTTTCATGAGTAATGGAGGCTTATTAGCAGTCCAAGTGCCTTATAGGCTGATACATACATATGATATGAGTGGGTGAGCTCTATTCATGCCATGCTGATCAGATTCAACAGCAGCCTCAGAGGCTCATAAATCATGATGCTGCCATTTATGGTTTCCTGTTGACTCAATTAACCACATCCCTCCTCTCTGCCGTAGTAAACTCTTGCATATTGTGTCATTCCTAATCCCTCTTTAGAGTCTTTCAGCTTTTATTTATTTCATCACATTCCCAGTGGGTCAGAAGTTTACATACACTCAATATTTGGTACTAAAGTTCTACAATGAAAAGACAATGTAGTATTATTTAGGTTTAGCTGTGTATGACCTGTATGTCCCATCTCTCTCTGCCTGAGTGTAACTGTATGCATTTTGTCCCTTCAGTCACTCCATAGCAAAAGCTAGAGCTCCTCTACTTCACTGAGCCTGGGGTTCCGGAAATCTAAAGGAGTCCTACAGGAATCCAGTCTACTTACAGCTCCTGCAAAATTAGATTTTGTTTTCATTTCCTAAAAGAGAGACTGGGTTTATTTTATTTGAACCAGTCCAGTCAATTGTTGATTTAGGGATGATGTTGATGAGGAAATCTGATGATTAAGATGTAAACCATGTTCGGTTAGTTTGGAATTCTGCCAACCCTTTTTATCACAAGACACTTAAAAAATATATATATTTCCCTGTTTATATCATGGAACAAAAGTATAACATAAAGAAAGGGTGTGTGTGTGTCTTTAAATAACACATTCCCTGCATTGTGCACTGTTAGTCCTGGCCATTGGTAGTGGGAATAGAGTTTCAAATGTACATACTCATTGCCGGCATGTTTATGTAGTAGAAGGATACCATGGCAACCAAGACTGATCCTGAACCGGAAGACTAACATGTCAATCTGCTTGTTGATGAAGGTCCTTCTGAGATAGGCACCGCTCAGATGTCTTAATCAGGTCATGCCCAGTTGTTTGGGAGTTGAGGTGTTTTGCAGATGAAACCATAAAAAGTCCATCTCAAGTCAGCCCTCTAGAACAAGCTCAATGTCTACTCTAGGGGTTATGCTCTTTTAAGAGCATCTTTCAGAATGTTGCAGATAGAAATGTAATGCATAGAATAATATACGATGCCACCCTCTTGAATAATAGATGGTTAGTCCACGTTGTACATTCTTACAATATTTCTATCGGCATTCTACATGTTGTGTTTCACTTAATATTCCCTAATTAATTTCTGCTTTGTAAATAGTTTTATACTTGTTTTGATAATGTAACGGCTGTTGAATGGAGTAGACCAAGGCGCAGCGTGGTTAGTGCTCATCATGAAATTTAATGGAAAATGAGAACTTTACACTTTAGAACTAAACAAAAGACAACAGCCAAACAGTTCTGTCAGGTAACAAATGACTAAACATAAAATAACCACCCACAAAACCCAAAGGAAAACAGGCTGCCTAAGTATGACTCCCAATCAGCAACAACGATATACATCTGTTCCTGATTGAGAGCCATACCCGGCTGAAACAAAGAAATCCCAAACATAGAAACACGGACATAGAATGCCCACCCAAATCACACCCTGACCAAACCTAAATAGAGACATAAAAAGGCTCTCTCAGGTTAGGGCGTGACAGATAAACCATACTGTCAGATTGTAATCAGTCTTACATACCAGATGATCCTAAAAGGACCTCATCTCATTCATGATTATCATGCACTAAATATCTATGGACTATAGCAGCATAGCTGCAGGAAGTAGGGGTGCTGAGGGTACTGCATCACCCGATGAGAATTCAGAATAAGAAAAACATTTTCCACAAAAGTATTGCACTGGGCCTTTACTCGTCCTGGGCCTTTATTAGTCCTGGACCTCTAATAGTCCTGCCTTTACTAGTCCTTGGATTTTATTAGTCCTGGGCCTCTAATAGTCCTGCCTTTACTAGTCCTTGGCATTATTAGTCCTGGGCCTCTAATAGTCCTTACTTTACTAGTCCTGGGCCTTTATTAGTCCTGGGCCTCTAATAGTCCTTACATTACTCGTCCTGGACCTTTATTAGTCCTGGGCCTCTAACAGTCCTACCTTTAATAGTCCTGGGCCTTTACTAGTCCTAGGTACTTTACTAGTCCTGCCTTTACTAGTCCTGGGCCTTTACTAGTCCTGGGCCTTTACTAGTCCTGCCTTTACTAGACGTGGTTCTTTACTAGTCCTACCTTTACTAGTCCTGGGCCTTTACTAGTCCTGGGCCTTTACTTGTCCTGGGCCTTTACTAGTCCTGGGCCTTTACTTGTCCTGGGCCTTTACTAGTCCTGCCTTTACTAGTCCTGGGCCTTTACTAGTCCTGTCTTTACTAGTCCTGGGCCTTTACTAGTCCTGTCTTTACTAGTCCTGGGCCTTTACTAGTCCTGCCTTTACTAGTCCTGGGCCTTTACTAGTCCTGCCTTTACTAGTCGAGGGCCTTTACTAGTCCTGCCTTTACTAGTCCTGCCTTTACTAGTCCTGGGCCTTTACTAGTCCTGGGCCTTTACTAGTCCTGACTTTACTACTCCTGGGCCTTTACTAGTCCTGCCTTTACTAGTCGTGGGCCTTTACTAGTCCTGACTTTACTAGTCGTGGGCCTTTACTAGTCGTGGGCCTTTACTAGTCCTGCTTTTACTAGTCCTGGGCCTTTACTAGTCCTGCCTTTACTACTCCTTGGCTTTTATTAGTCCTGGGCTGTTACTAGTCCTGTCTTTACTAGTCCTGGGCCTTTACTAGTCCTGCCTTTACTAGTCCTGGGCCTTTACTAGTCCTGCCTTTACTAGTCGTGGGCCTTTACTAGTCCTGACTTTACTAGTCGTGGGCCTTTACTAGTCGTGGGCCTTTACTAGTCCTGCCTTTACTAGTCCTGGGCCTTTACTAGTCCTGCCTTTACTACTCCTTGGCTTTTATTAGTCCTGGGCTGTTACTAGTCCTGTCTTTACTAGTCCTGGGCCTTTACTAGTCCTGCCTTTACTAGTCCTGGGCCTTTACTAGTCCTGCCTTTACTAGTCGTGGGCCTTTACTTGTCCTGCCTTTACTAGTCCTGGGCCTTTACTAGTCCTGGGCCTTTACTAGTCCTGGGCCTTTACTAGTCCTGACTTTACTACTCCTGCCTTTACTAGTCGTGGGCCTTTACTAGTCCTGCCTTTACTAGTCTTGGGCCTTTACTAGTTGTGGGCCTTTACTAGTCCTGCCTTTACTAGTCCTGGGCCTTTACTAGTCCTGGGGCTTTACTAGTCCTGCCTTTACTACTCCTTGGCTTTTATTAGTTCTGGGCCTTTACTAGTCCTGGGCCTTTACTAGAGGACATATATAGCCATCTGTATCGTGGGCAATTTTTCTACGGACAGTCCTGAATAATAATGAGTGAGAAAGTTACAAAGGCATAATTATTATACCACCCAGAAAATGTAGGGTTAGCATGTCTTGTGGGGTATGATATTTGTGCATCTGTAACGCTCAATCATCATTATTCACGATTCATTCAGGACTTTAGATAGTCATGATAGCGTCCACATTAATGTAGAAAGGTTTAGAAACATTCTGTTCTTCTTTACAATAAAAGTGACTCCAAAATGTCACAATACATTATTTAGCATTAATTTCTATTGGGCACAAAATAATCTGAAACACAACTAAACAAACAGCAAATGCATCCAACAAGTTTGTATTATCACACGCCTGATGTAATCACTGCGTGCTAGGAATATGGGAACAAATACTAAACCTTTTACTACTTTAATACACGCGCTCATGCAGTGCATTTGGACCCCTTGACTTTTCCACATTTTGTTACATTACAGTCTTATTCTAAAATGGATTAAAAAATCTACACACAATAATAATGACAAAGCAATAACAATGACAAAGCAAAAACTAGTTTTTAGACATTTTTGCTAACTTAGAAAAACACAAAACTGAAATGTCACATTTAAATAAGTATTCAGACCCTTTACTGAGTACTTTGTTGAAGCACCTTTGGCAGCGATTACAGCCTTGAGTCTTCTTGGGTATGACGCTACAAGCTTGGCACACCTGTATTTGGGGAGTTTCTCCCATTCTTCTCTGCAGATCCTCTCAAGTTCTGTCAGGTTGGATGGGGAGCGTCGCTGCACAGCTACATTCAGGTCTTTCCAGAGATGTTCGATCTGGTTCAAGTCCGGGCTTTGGCTGGGCCACTCAAGGACATTCAGACACTTGTTCCTGAAGCCACTCCTGCGTTGTCTTGGCTGTGTGCTTAGGTTCATTGTCCTGTTGGAAGGTGAACCTTTGCTCCTGTCTGTGGTCCCGAGCGCTCTAGAGCAGGTTTTGATCAAGGATTTCTCTGTGTCTCCCAGTCACTGCCACTGAAAAACATCCCGACAGCGTGATGCTGCCGCCACCATTCTTCACCGTAGGGATGGTGCGAGGTTTCCTCCAGACATGAAGCTTGGCATTCAGGACAAAGACTTCATTCTTGGTTTCATCAGACCAGAGAATCTTTTTTCTCAAGGTCTGAGAGTCCTTTAGGTGCCTTTTGGCAAACTCCAAGTGGGCTGTCACGTGCCTTTTACTGAGCAGTGGCTTCTGTCTGGCCACTCTACCTTAAAGGCCTGATCGGTGGAGTGCTTCATATATGGTTGTTCTTCTGGAAGGTTCTCCCATCTCCCCAGAGGAACTCTGGAGCTCTGTCAGAGTGACCATCGGGTACTTGGTCATCTTCCTAACCAAGACTCTTCTCCCCCGATTGCTCAATTTGGCCAGGCGGCCAGATCTAGGAAGAGTCTTGGTGGTTCCAAACTTCTTCCATTTAAGAATGATGGAGGCGACTGTGTTCTTGGGGACCTTCAATGCTACATTACGTTTTTGGTACCCTTCCCCAGATCTGTGCCTTGACACAATCCTGTCTCGGAGCTCAATGGACAATTCTTTCGACCTCATGGCTTAGGACCTTATATAGACAGGTGCGTTCCTTTCCAAACCATGTCCACAGATGGACTCCAATATAGTTTTAAAAACATCTCAAGGGTGATCAAAGGAAACAGGAGGCACCTGAGCTCAATTTTGAGTCTCATAGCAAAGGGTCTGAATACTTCCGGAAATAAAATATTTATGTTTTATAATTAGCAAAAATAAAAAATAAACAGTTTTCGCTTTGTCATTACGGGGAATGTGTGTAGAATGATGAGGGAAAAAATATTTAATCCATTATAGATAAGGCTGTAACTTAACAAAATGTGGAAAAGGTCAAGAGATCTGAGTATTTTCTGAATGCATTTGTCCCAATACTTTTGGTCCCCTAAAATGGGGGGAATATGTGCAAAAAGTTCTGTAATTTCTAAACGGTTCACCTGATATGAATGAAAATACCCTCAAATTAAAGCTGTATCATTTCAAATCCAAAAGTGCTGGAGTACGGAGCCAAACAACAAAGATTCTGTCACTGTCCCAATACTTTTGGAGCTCTGTGTACTGCATATGAAGTCACCACTGAAGGACATAATGTAGAACACCCCTAACTGTAACTGGTAAGACTCAAGTGTGTAAATGATAAAAACAGACCAACACAAACGTCAGCCGTGCGCACTAGATCACCTGCTGGGTGTCGACGAACGGTGGCCTTTCAACATTTAGAAAAATCACAATATTCTGTGGTCTGCGGCTGTGCAATGTCGACGTTAGTGTTGGTCTGTTGTGCCCTTAATAATGAACAAAGTAAGACGAGACAAGCCATCTTTTTCAACAGCGCATTTATTGTCACAGGTCTAATTTGAACATTGCCTCCACAGTGCTTCTATCAGAACACACACCGGGAGGAGAACCTGTGTGTTGGAATATAATAGCAAAACAACAAACAGCAGTGCTTAAATAAGAGTTAAAGTGTAACCCATTTCACCAGGAGGCAAATGTAAACAGGGGGAATCCTTTGTAGTCTTGGTGAGAGAACTCATGTCCTCACAGCTAAGGCAGGAAGTCCGCAGGGTGGTCTGGGTTTGGGACATAATCCTGGAGAGAAGCACAACAGACATACAGTAAGTGGTGTTAGGGGATAGGAGGGCAACTTGCCGTGACTCAGCTCATGCGGGGCTGACTCAGCTCATGCGGGGCTGACTCAGCTCATGCGGGGCTGACTCAGTTCATGCGGGGCTGACTCAGCTCATGAGGGGCTGACTCAGCTCATGCGGGGCTGACTCAGCTCATGCGGGGCTGACTCAGCTCATGCGGGGCTGACTCAGTTCATGCGGGGCTGACTCAGTTCATGCGGGGCTGACTCAGCTCATGCGGGGCTGACTCAGTTCATGCGGGGCTGACTCAGTTCATGCGGGGCTGACTCAGCACATGCGAGGCTGACTCAGCTCCGTCGGGGCTGACTCAGATCCTGCAGGGCCTTCCAGTCATACAGAGGGGGTATATGTACGTTGCTAGTTATATTTCGCAAAATGAAATGTTTACTTTTACTTCACAACATTCGTAAATAAAATAATGGGACTTTTTACTCCATACATTTTCCCTGACACCTAAAAGTACTCGTTACATTTTGAATGCTTAGCAGAACAGGAAAATGGTCCAATTCACGCACTTATCAAGAGAACATCCCTGGTCATCCCTACTGCCTCTGATCTCAATTTACTGTTGCGAGTTAGAATAGTAGAATACACAACGTGCAATTTCAACATTTGTTTGTTCATCAGCCGTTTTTCTCATTATGTCAGTCACTGATATTCAGTCAATAGCCCATGTCAGCTAACATTTTTTTGATTGCTAAGTTAGTTTAGCGGCCAGCTATCTAAACTTGTTAACATGGTCGCATTACCAGCCAGGGGGCCTCCATTGATTTCAAATAAAAAAACTGCAAGACATTTCTCTCCACCCTATGGAAAATTGTATAGAATTGCAGGAAATTAGCTGTAAACCGCAAATGTTCCTCTCTGCCCCATAGCAAAATGAGTAGAATTGCAGGGAATTAGTTATAAATTGCAAAACCTTTCTCTCTGCCCCATGGCAAAATGTGTAGATGTGCAGCAAACTTGCTTTAAAACTGAAATATTGTGGGGGGTCTATATCCTCGTGAGACCATCCTGAAATCTCCAGAGCTTCCACTGTTCTGCCTACAGTTTGAATCCACAAGTGAACCAGAGTGGAAGCTCGCGAGTTCAGCATGGTCATGAGAGGGTACTATGACTATGAATTTGAGAGAGTAAACATTTCTCCTACGTCATTCTTCAGCATTATGAGGCAGGGCTACCTTTTATGTTTCCATTAGGACTAAGGAGTGCACCATTAAGTTGAAACAATATT
This sequence comes from Salmo salar, assembly GCF_965601325.2. Taxonomy (NCBI): domain Eukaryota; kingdom Metazoa; phylum Chordata; class Actinopteri; order Salmoniformes; family Salmonidae; genus Salmo; species Salmo salar. The sequence continues at coordinate 73,759,567 of NC_138295.1, read as the reverse complement.
ATGTTACACAATATCAGATGCGTAACTTACTGTACTGCAATGCTTCAGAGACACCATTCCTCTTATCACAGCGTTCCTTGTTGATGAATCACTAGATTTCCTCCATCTTGTCTTATTAGCCAATGATGTACTGCCTGAGAGAGAAAATTACTTTTCTGTTATTTTAGACCCTTCTTACTTTTTCTTGTTATTCCTACCTTTCTTTGGACTAAATGACTGTTCCAATTGCTACCAACTTGCAATCCCCGTAGTCCTATGTAAACCAATCAGCCTGGCAAGCATGTTCATATGTAGATATGTCAATTAATCATTGTGACACTGAATTTTGAAAGGAGGCTGTCAGATACTTTCATTAAACTTACTTGTAGCACATGGAACCAGAAAAGTAACACTGCAGACTGTGGGACAACTGATTTGTCTTTATTCCTTTCATGTCACTGTCAAACATCACACATCTTTAAGACAAAAAATGTTGTGAAACAAAGTAGTGCACTCAATCATTGATTGAAGAATGACTACAATTAAGGTCAGGTAGCATTCTTGACCTGATTCATATTGATACTGTAGACACATTTTTTTCTCATGAAACCAATTTAAAGGCTTAAAGGCAACATCCTGACTGAGTCTCTGAGGTTGCTATTGAATCTGATCAGCCTGATAGGAGTAAAGCTCACCCACTGGATCATATGCATCAGCCTATAAGGCACCTTGACTACTAATATGCCTGCAAGGAGAATTGTTCATGAAACAGCCTACAAGACAGCATCCTGATTTATCAGCATCTGAGGCTGCTATTGAATCTTATCAAGCTCTGAGGCTGAAAGCTAATCTGATCAGCCTGTCAGGAATGGAGCACTGTACATTTTTATATTATCCACAAAGCATGATGTGTCCCTTATAATTATACACATATCAGTTATACAAGCTAACAACCGGGACACAGAAAACTAGCTAGCTTACTAGCTAGCTAACAAGACTACCTAGCTAAGTGAGCTTGCTAAGCAGCCCTTCTAGCAAGCTAGCTAACAAACATATTGCTAATCTATAACAAACCAGTCTGATATATAAGTGATATATCAGTATAAAGTTGCCTTTATTTTGAAAGATGCTAGCTATATTACCTTTTTTCTCTAGGCTTCAGCTTTCTGGCTCTGTTTGAATGTGGCTTTGATGACTCATTGTTCCCTGCATGCGATTGGTTCTGGTCTTGGGGGCGACATGCAGCCTGTGAGACAGTGCTGCATGTCTTCTTCTTCATCTTCTTCGGAGGGGTTTAACGGCGGTTGGCATCTAATATGTTGCATTAATGCCCCCAACTGGACTATAGTATAAATCCATTATACTTTGTGATACCCCAAAGATATATACCCAATTTATTAAATAATAATACACCCTTCTGACTACCCAATTCCACTACTTTGACCCTATCTGCTCCTGCACCATGCCAACGGTCTGGGAGGACAGGACACCACCTCTCAACACACTCTCTAACTCTTCAGAAGTCAAATCTCGTACAACCAAGTACTGCAGCTGCCAACACAACATCTATTTTCTGTGATTGACATTCCATTTCTGAGGTACAGTTGATAACCATTGCTATGAACTCTAAGAAGCCCACCTTACTGAAGCATATATCACTCCTTGGCCTATTCCTCTGTGCTGGCACAGATCTACTACTCACAGGCATACCACTGGAAGTAGGGGTGCTGCAGAATAAAAAATACAAATGTAACTTTTTTTGGTCCACAAAATTAGTGCACTGGGCCTTTAATAGTCCTGTATTAGTGGATATAACCTTCTGCAGAACCAGTTCGAGCAAAAAGATTTGTCCAGCAAAAGGCCTGGATCCACTTTCTCCAAGAATCTAACTCCCACTGGGCAAAACTCATCTTTATCATAACCATGTCCATCAATGCAAGGCTCAGCTTGCGAGATCCTCACCACACCTTCCACCTCACTTAAATCTCCCTCATTCACTTCCAGTTCACTTCCAGAACTCGGTCTGGTGGACAGCGCACCCTGTTTGTACTTGACCCCAGACTTGTTCTACACACCATCTTCATCTTCATCAAATTCCAATTCAGCCTCTGCTTTCTTCATTCTCTTCGACCTCTTCTTCCTCTTTTTCCTCCTCCATTCCTCCTTCCGTGACCCTGTCCCAATATTTTTCTCCTCCTGGCTTTGCTAGCGGCCCAGTGGCATCCAGATGTAACTCCATCTCATAATCGTCTTGCTCAACTCGAAAACGTGTCTTCTGAAGGCGCCGACATTTTGAGAGAATGGGCAGGCGCACAACTCCCAACCAGCCTACACTCTCCTCTAACGTTCTCTCAGACAGGATCATACTGCCTGCCAGGCGCTGTTCAGGGCTTAAATGCCCCACGAGCGCAATTATTTGGTATAAAACTGCGTGCGCTTTTACGTGTAGGAGCAAGCATGACCAGAGATGACCAGGGCGCGTAGGGTGTCGGCAAAGCTAGGGAACGTGCGGACAGACTTGTGCCACTATCGTATATAAGTCGGTGACGAGAGAGGGAGGGGAGCAAGTGCTGAACATTCTTCTAAGCATACAGTTCTAGATAATGGACTAAAGGGAGATACGATAATCTATTTGGCACCAAACAGGAATTACGGTAAAATAGCCTATATCGTTTTACTATTGTGAAGTTAGCAAACATTTGTATTTGTTCATTTAGAACGAGAAGGGATGTATTTATAGACATAGATTTATTTATAGACTTTAGTCAATAGTAGTCATCAGGAGGACGCTCTGTCAGAATTAGTGGGGTATAGAATAGAATAGGATGAAATTTAATTAAACCTGTATCATCACCACTTTCATAAAATACATCATAATGTCAATATCAATCTAGGGAAACGTTGATTTCTTTCTCATTTGAAAATTAGAGTTGAAACTGATGGTGAGATGAGGGAGGAAGGAAGAAGAAGAGGGAGGGTTTTATCATCATGTCTTTTGCTGCTCAAACCAGATAGTCTACTGTACAGTAGAGGTTGAATTTGTGCATCCATAGGTAAAATATACTCTGCTGTCTATGCAGCTGCTAGGCTTGATGTGTTTCAGCTGTTTTAGTTCGTCATTTCTAATGTATTAAAATGCTTCTGTTTTTATTTTTCTCTACAGGTGGTTCCTCTGCAAACTGCTGTTTGGACTGCCTACATTGTTTACCTTGCAAATGAGAGCCTAGTTTTGGAAGGAGAAACTCAAACAAAGTATTTAACTTGGAGTTATTTGATCTTTCCTGAGGAAGTCAGACAGTGAAACATAATTCAAGATGGAGAATATGGAAGCTGGGAAGGTAAGCAACACATTAGGTCTGTCATCTCGTTTCTCACATCTTCTCACATCTACTATTCTCCAGTGCTTGACTTGGACTGAAATAGGTGCTGGTACTATTTATATTTAGGTGCAGGAACTCCACAATACTTTTGAGATAATATTCTATAAAAGGTGCAGGAACTCAAGCAGTAGTAATTTTGAGGTGCTGGTACTCAGCTCTGGTGAGCTACTGCCCAAGTCGAGTACTGGTCTTCTCACAGAGTTACTGACCACATCATATGACTTTATTCATTTATTCATGTTGCTTCTTTTTGTTGTTGTTGCAATTTCAGTTTTTAATGTTTCCTTCCACAACATAACAATGCAATTGAATTACATCACCATTTGAACAACATTAGTTACTCTACCATAACACCAGTTGTGCAACAGTATTTCTACTACTACTCTTCTCCTCCACCTCTTTGTACATTATACATTCATTTATCTCTGGTGACTATTTCATAAACAATCCGCATCCACCAGCACTGTTTCCTGAGGAAGAGTAGAGCAATGTGTTTTTCCCTCCCTGTCTTTGTCTCCCTACCTTTAATGAGTCAGTCAGAGAATGGTATTTACAAGGAGACGGGTAAGTACTACTTTTCCTCTCTGGTATGTAGAAGAACAGGGGCTGGGGTGGAAGGGAAGTGGGAGAGGAAAGAGAGAGAGAGGGGGATAGAGAAGGAGAAAGGGGATTGGCGGATGCTACAGATACAGGTGGCGTGTCTGAACTTGAGCGGGTCTGTTTTATTCTCTGGCCTGTACCTGCATGTAGGACTAGGAGAGACAGACAGAATGAGGGAAGAGAGAGTGATATGTAATAAGGGAGGTGGGTAAAGCAAATGATGTGTGAGGTGAGAGAAAGGAGTAGAAAGAGCCATATGATAGAGGGAGCAATAGCAATAGCAATAGCAATAGTAATAGTGTGACAGAGGGATAGAGTTATAAGCCCTTGTAAACAGTAGCTATGTGGAGATTATCCATTAGGCCTAGATTGGCCATCAGACCCCCCATGATGAACCCTGTGACCTCAGATCTCCATACATTGACTTAGCAACACAAGGCTTTCCTTATTCTCTATCACTTACATAAAGTGCCCCTAAAAACACTGCTAACCTAGTCATGATTACACTCTTAAACCACTCTAAAATGACAGATGGATTGGATGCTTACTGTTACCAGATGCTTCTTCATATGGTTGCCTAGCTACAACATGGCTTGTCTTTTGAAACAGGTTGCACACTGTTGGTTGTCTTTCTCTTCTTTGTGGCTGTTAGGCAATGAGACTTTCCTACCAACTTTTGATGTGAAATTGAGCTTCTTGCCAATAGCATGTCACTCACTGACCATGTTGTTACACTACATGACCAAAAGTATTTGGACATCTGCTTGTCGAACATCTCATTCCAAAATCATGGGCATTAATATGGAGTTGGTCCCCCCTTTGCTGCTAGAACAGTCTCCACTCTTCTGGGAAGGCTTTCCACTAGATGTTGGAACATTGCTGCGGGGACTTCCATTCAGCCACAAGAGCATTAGTGAGGTCAGGCACAGATGTTGGGTCGATTAGGCCTGGCTCGCAGTCAGTATTCCAATTCATTACAAAGGTGTTTGATGGGGTTGAGGTCAGGCCTCTGTGCAGGCCAGTCAAGTTCTTCCACACCAATCTCGACAAACCATTTCTGTATGGACCTCGCTTTGTGCACAGGGGCATTGTCATGCTGAACAGGAAAGGGCCTTCCCCAAACTGTTGCAACAAAGTTGGAAGCATAGAATCGTCTAGAGTGTCATTGTATGCTGTAGTGTTAAGATTTCCCTTCACTGGAACTAAGGGGCCTAACCCGAACCATGAAAAACAGGCCTAGACCATTATTCGTCCTCCACCAAACTTTACAGTTGGCGCTATGCATTCGGGCAGGTAGTGTTCTCCTGGCATGCGCCAAACCCAGATTAATCTGTCGGACTGGCAGATGGTGAAGCGTGATTCATCACTCCAGAGAACGCATTTCCACTGCTCCAGAGTACAATGGCTGTGAGCTTTACACCACTCCAGCTGTCACTTGCCATTGTGCATGGTGATCTTAGGCTTGTGTGTGACTGCTCCGCCATGGAAACCCTTTTCATGAAGCTCCCGACGATCAGTTATTGTGCTGACGTTGCTTCCAGAGGCAGTTTGGAACTCGGTAGTGAGTATTGCAACCGAGGACAGACCATTTTTACACTCTAGGGGCTTCAGCACTCAGCGGTCCCGTTCTGTGAGCTTGTGTTGCCTACTACTTTGCGGCGGAGCCTTTGTTGCTCCTATACGTTTCCATTTCACAATAACACCACTTACAGTTGACAGCTCTAGCAGGGCAGAAATTTGACAAACTGACTAGTTGGAAAGGTGGCATCTTATGACGGTGCCAAGTTGAATGTGACTGAGCTCTTCAGTAAGGCCATTCTACTGCCAATGTTTGTCTATGGAGATTGCGGTGTGCTCGATTTTATAAATCTGTCAGCAACGAGTGTGGCTTAAATAGCCAAATATACTAATTTGAAGGGGTATCCACATACCTTTGTATATATAGTGTATATTGACTAACAGCACTGATGGGAAATGAGAAATGTAACAAATAGGGAGGTTCAAGACCCTTGTAAGGCATCACAGTAAAATGGAGGGATGTATTGCAAAAGGAAATAGCAAAACGGTATTATACTGGGAAAGAAGTGTTAGTCTGTGGACATTGGAGAGTTGGAGTTTAGATCAGAATGAATGGTGGATTGGCCACTGTGGGTGAAAATCCAGCACTTGCAGAAAGATGAAATGAGGAATAGAGAGACAGAGAATCAGATAGACAGATAATAGGATGAGAAACAGAAGGACTTCATTATACATCAGAAATCACTTTTCCGGTCATGTGGCACACACACACACACACACACACACACACACACACACACACACACACACACACACACACACACACACACACACACACACACACACACACACACACACACACACACACACACACACACACACAGCAGGCAGGCACACATTGACATAAATGCACATGTCTATATAGGTTTGTGTAAAACAAGTTGTGCTATTCAACAAGCTTTACAGGCTTTTTAGTATAGTACAGTATGTGTGGTATACACACACTCAACCATGCTACTCACTGTTTATTATCTATGAGTCACTTTACCCCTGCCTACGTGTACATATTACCTCAATTACCTCGACTAACCTATACCCCCGCAAATTGACTTTGTACCGGTACCCCCTGTATATAGCCTCCACATTGACTCTGTACCGGTACCCCCCTGTATATAGCCTCCACATTGACTCTGTACCGGTACCCCCTGTATATAGCCTCCACATTGACTCTGTACCGGTACCCCCTGTATATAGCCTCCACATTGACTCTGTACCGGTACCCCCTGTATATAGCCTCCACATTGACTCAGTACCGGTACCCCCTGTATATAGCCTCCACATTGACTCGGTACCGGTACCCCCTGTATATAGCCTCCACATTGACTCGGTACCGGTACCCCCTGTATATAGCCTCCACATTGACTCGGTACCGGTACCCCCTGTATATAGCCTCCACATCGACTCTGTACCGGTACCCCCTGTATATAGCCTCCACATTGACTCTGTACCGGTACCCCCTGTATATAGCCTCCACATTGACTCGGTACCGGTACCCCCTGTATATAGCCTCCACATTGACTCGGTACCGGTACCCCCTGTATATAGCCTCCACATTGACTCTGTACCGGTACCCCCTGTATATAGCCTCCACATTGACTCTGTACCGGTACCCCCTGTATATAGCCTCCACATTGACTCGGTACCGGTACCCCCTGTATATAGCCTCCACATTGACTCGGTACCGGTACCCCCTGTATATAGCCTCCACATTGACTCGGTACCGGTACCCCCTGTATATAGCCTCCACATTGACTCGGTACCGGTACCCCCTGTATATAGCCTCCACATTGACTCGGTACCGGTACCCCCTGTATATAGCCTCCACATTGACTCGGTACCGGTACCCCCTGTATATAGCCTCCACATTGACTCGGTACCGGTACCCCCTGTATATAGCCTAACTGTGACGGTATTCAGTACAGTAAATGATGTGCTCACACACTCTTTCTTGCTGTCTTACTCAACATTAAAGCTGGAATCCTTAATGGTCAAACTGACACATCAGTTTGGGCTATTACAACAACAAAGAAGTTACTGGAAACAACGAACACTGTATTTTTTTCCTCAGACATTGCAGGAGCGATAGAACAGCACTGCAAATGTTTTATTTAACTAGGAAAGTCAGTTAAGAACAAATTCTAATTTATGATGATGGCCTACCAAAAGGCATAAGGCGGGTACGGGGGATGGGATTAAAAATAAAAATGTAGGCCAAAACACACATCCCGACAAGAGAGACACCACAACACTACAGAAAGAGAGACCTAAGACAACAACATAGCAAGGCAGCAACACGTGACAACACAGCATGGTAGAAACACAACATGACAACAACACGGTTGCAACACAACATGGCAGGAGTACAACATGGTAGCAGCACAAAACATAGTACAAGCATTATTGGGCACAGACAACAGCACAAAGGCCAAGCCCCTCACCTCCACTTCGTCAACAAAAACAATAACAACGGCCGTGGGGCAGACAAAGGCACTGATTCCTCTACTGCAGTTTCCATCTTTAACATGTCTGTGCAGATTAAATATGAAGGCCTACGTCTATTAAAGAGACACACTCACCAGCCTGTCCTCCAGCCCGTACCTTTGGAGACAGTCAAAACACACTCACCAGCCTGTCCTCCAGCCCGTACCTTTGGAGACAGTCGAAACTTGTTGACTTGCACAACATCTGTTTTACACAAACCTATAAAGATTTACATCATCTCATGGGGATTATTATTTTGAAGGGGACCCTGTTTTACTGTCTTTAAATATCTTACTTCACTTGTAGTAGGTCTATTCATTCAGTTTTCAGATTGTTTTAGATGACTGGGTATTGTAATGTCACAAGGCCAGAATGTCCTTCCTAGAGAAATACAATATGCCTGATTAGTACTATCACAGAACATAACACTTTTATCAGTGTAACTTGGGTGATGAAACCCTTAGAGCATTTTATTCTTATGGCACCGGCATCTGTGTTTTTAGTGTTAGCCCAGGCTACCTCCGTATGTAGTCATTCTGTGTCAGTTGGTCTTTGATTTGAATTATGTTCCAGAACTAGGCCTCTTAATTATGCCTCCTACACATACAGTACCAGTCAAAGGTTTGGACACACCTACTCATTCAGTTTTTTTTTCAAATTTGTACTATTTTCATAATCAAAACTATGAAATAACACACACACAATCATGTAGTAACCAAAAAAGTGTTATACAAATCAAAATACATTTTATATTTGAGATTCTTCAAAGTAGCCACCCTTTGCCTTGATGACAGCTTTGCACACTCTTGGCATTCTCTCAACCAGCTTCATGAGGTAGTCAGTCACCTGGAATGAATTTCAAATAACAGGTGTGCATTGGTAAAAGTTAATTTGTGGAATTTCTCTCCTTAATGCGTTTGAGCCGATCAGTTGTGTTATGACAAGGTAGGTGTGGTATAGAGAACATAGCCCTATTTGGTAAAATATCAAGTCCATATTATGGTAAGAACAGCTCAAATAAGCAAATAGAAGTCCATCATTACTTTAAGACATAAAGGTTAGTCAATCTGGAAAATTTCAAGACCTTTTAACGTTTCTTCAAGTGCAGTCACAAAAACCATCAAGCGCTATGATGAAACTGGCTCTCATGATGACCGCCACAGGAAAGGAAGACCCAGAGTTACCTCTGCTGCAGAGGATGAATTCATTAGAGTTACCAGACTCAGATTGCAGCCCAAATTAATCCTTCACAGAGTTCAAGTAACAGACACATCTCAACATCAACTGTTCCGAATACACTGCGTGAATCAGGCCTTCATGGTCGAATTCCTGCAAAGAAACCACTACTAAAGGACACCAATAATAAGAAGAGACTTGCTTGGGCCAAGAAACACGAGCGATGGACATTAGACCGATGGAAATCTGTCCTTGGGTCTGATGAGTCCAAATTCGAGATTGTTGATTCCAACCACTGTGTCTTTGTGAGACGCAGAGTAGGTGAACTAATGATCTCCGCATGTGTGGTTCCTACCGTGAAGTATGGAGAAGGAGGTGTGATGGTGTGGGGGTTCTTTGCTGGTGACACTGTCAGTGATTTATTTAGAATTCAAGGCAGACTTAACTAGGATGGCTACCACAGATTTCTGCAGCGTTACGCCATCCCATCTGGTTTGCACTTAGTGGGACAATGACCCAACACACCTCCAGGCTTTGTAAGGGCTACTTGACCAAGAAGGAGAGTGATGGAGTGCTGCATCAGATGACCTGGCCTCCACAATCACCCGTCCTCAACCCAATTGAGATGGTTTGGGATGAGTTGGACCGCAGAGTGAAAGAAAAGCAGCCAAAAAGTGCTCAGCAAATGTGGGAACTCCTTCAAGACTGTTGGAAAAGCATTCCAGGTGAAGCTGGTTGAAAAAATGGCAAGAGTGTGCAAAGCTGTCATCAAGGCAAAGGGTGGCTACTTTGAATAATCTAAAATCTAAAATATATCTTGATTTGTTTTTTGGTTACTACATGATTCCATATGTTATTTCATAGTTTTGATGTCTTCACTATTATTCTGCAATGTGGAAAATAGCAAAAATAAAGAAAAACCCTTGATTGAGGAGGTGTGTCCAAACTTTTGACTGGTATTGTATATTAGGACCGTTATGATAACGTAACGATCAGTTTTCCTTTACATTCCTGTACACACGTAGCCTATAGCTCATAACATTAAGACAAAGGAGATGATCGTGGACTACAGGAAAAGGAGGGCTGAGCATTCTCATCGACAGGGCTGTAGTGGAGCAGGTAGAGAGCTTCAAGTTCCTTGGTGTCCACATCACCAACAAACTATCATGGTTCAAGCACACCAAGACAGTCGTGAAGGGGGCACAATAATGCCTATTCCCCCTCAGGAGACTGAAAAGATTTGGCACAGGTCCTCAGATCCTCAAAATGTTCTACAGTCGTGGCCAAACGTTTTGAGAGTGATACAAATATTAATTTCCACAAAGTTTGCTGCTTCAGTGTCTTTAGATATTTTTGTCAGACGTTACCATGGAATACTTTTATTTACAATTACATGAAGTTGATGCAAAGAGTCAATATTTGCAGTGTTGACCCTTCTTTTTCAGGACATCTGCAATCCGCCCTGGCATGCTGTCAATTAACTTCTGGGCCACATCCTGACTAATGGCAGCCCATTCTTGCATAATCAATGCTTGGAGTTTGTCAGAATTTGTGGGTTTTTGTTTGTCCACCCGCCTCTTGAGGATTGACCACAAGGTCTCAATGGTATTAAGGTCTGGGGAGTTTCCTGGCCATGGACCCAAAATATCAATGTTTTGTTCCCAGAGCCACTTAGTTATCACTTTTGCCTTATGGCAAGGTGCTCCATCATGCTGGAAAAGGCATTGTTCGTCACCAAACTGTTCCTGGATGGTTGGGAGAAGTTGCTCTCGGAGGATGTGTTGGTACCATTCTTTATTCATGGCTGTGTTCTTAGGCAAAATTGTGAATGAGCCCACTCCCTTGGCTGAGAAGCAACCCCACACATGAATGGTCTCAGGATGCTTTAATGTTGGCATGACACAGGACAAATGGTAGCGCTCACCTTGTCTTCTCCGGACAAGCTTTTTTCCGGATGCCCCAAACAATCGGAAAGGGGATTCATCCGAGAAAATGACTTCACCTCAGTCCTCAGCAGTCCAATCCCTGTACCTTTTGCAGAATATCAGTCTGTCCCTGATGTTCTTTCTGGAGAGAAGTGGCTTCTTTGCTGCCCTTCTTGACACCAGGCCATCCTCCAAAAGTCTTTGCCTCACTGTGCGTGCAGATGCACTCACACCTGCCTGCTGCCATTCCTGAGCAAGCTCTGTACTGGTGGTGCCTCGATCCCGCAGCTGAATCAACTTTAGGAGACGGTCCTGGCGTTTGCTGGACTTTCTTGGGCGCCCTGAAGCCTTCTTCACAACAATTGAACCGCTCTCCTTGAAGTTCTTGATGATCCGATAAATGGTTGATTTAGGTGCAATCTTACTGGCAGCAATATCCTTGCCTGTGAAGCCCTTTTTGTGCAAAGCAATGATGACGGCACGTGTTTCCTTGCAGGTAACCATGGCTGACAGAGGAAGAACAATGATTCCAAGCACCACCCTCCTTCTGAAGCTTCCAATCTGTTATTCGAACTCAATCAGCATGACAGAGTGATCTCCAGCCTTGTCCTTGTCAACACTCATACCTGTGTTAATGAGAGAATCATTGACATGATGTTAGCTGGTCCTTTTGTGGCAGGGCTGAAATGCAGTGGACATGTTTTTGGGGGATTCAGTACATTTGCATGGCAAAGAGGGACTTTGCAATTAATTGCAATTCATCTGATCGCTCTTCATAACATTCTAGAGTATATGCAAATTGCCATCATACAAACTGAGGCAGCAGACTTTGTGAAAATTAATATTTGTGTCATTCTCCTAACTTTTGGCCACGACTGTACAGCTGCACCATCGAGAGCATATTAACTGGTTGCATCACCGTCTGGTATGTCAACTTCTCGGCCTCCGACTGCATGGCACTACAGTGGGTAGTGCGTACGGCCCAGTACATCACTGGGGCCAAGCTTCCTGCCATCCAGGACCTCTATATCAGGCGATGTCAGAGGAAGGCCCTAAAAATGGCCTAACACTCCAGCCACCCTAGTCATAGACTGTTCTCTCTGCTACAGCAAGGCAAGCGGTACCAGAGCGCCAAGTCTAGGTCCAAAAGGCTTCTTAACAGCTTCTACCCCCAAGCCATAAGACGGCTGAACAGCTAATCAAATGGCTACCCTGACTATTTGCATTGACCTCAATTATGTACATATTACCTCGACTAACCTGTGTGTGTGTGTAATATTATATTAACTAATATAATCCATCAGTTATACCTTAACTGCAGTGCAATAAAACATTAACTAGAGTGTAATAGTGCAACTTAATGTAAAGTGTTATCCACGGAGCTTTATATCCTATCATATCCTATTCTGTTGCTGACAGTAGCATGAAACCATGAAAACAATATCTTGCTTTTCTTCTGGCTAGTCTTTTCTCCCTAGCAACTGGGTCTGTGTTAATCTTTTGTCTGTGTCATGCAGCCTTCTCCTTATTAGACAATGGCATCTACAGTATAAAGTGTGCCTTGAAAATACCTTAAAATGCCATAAAATTGTTTTAAGTGATAATATTCAGTATTCATACAAGAATTAAATATGAATTAAATTAAATGATTAAATGTTGTAAACTAGTGAAAACATGGGATAACAAAGCTACCGTCATTCAGTATAACGGGTGACATTGTGGTATAACATGAAACTTTTGTTGTGCTGAAGGACAAAAGGATACTGAAGGATGGATTTCATACATAAACATATTTAACAGGCAGTTCCTTGGCCACCTATATAAAGTAATGTTCTTGACCTATAAATATTATCCTTACTTTTCATATTTAATATAGCTTTTTATAAAATAATAACTTTAAAAGTATGTTTTCTGTGTTGTACTGAAGGACATGCGTTTTTGGTACAAAGGTTACTAGAGGGTGAAAAAGTGAAATGATCAGAGATTTACTCACCTCATCACATTGATAGAGGGTCTTCAATGGGTCTTCTTTGTGATGTCACACACTGTCACATGATTACCTTTAAATTGGCTTTTTACCTTTGCGATACTGAATGACATTGATGAAGAGCAAAAGTCCAGACAAAAGTTATTCAAGTTTTTTTTTAAATGATTTTTATACAGTATGTTGCCCATTATTCTATATATTGTTGCAAACACTAACACAATCATGCCATGAGTGTTCATTTATATTTTTAGGATGAATTTCTAAATTTTAAAAACACTTTTGTCTTTAGAATTTTAACACGGACAGTTACACCGAAGGACATTTTGACACTTTAGAGCTCAATAACTCCCTTAATTGAATAGTTTGCAACACAAATATTTCTAGGTCAAAAGAAGGGTAAGAGTTGAGTGATTTAATATTATATTTATACATATTTCTCTTTTTATGTTAAATGAATGGCCTTCGAACACCAAATTTAAACATCTCGTCTTTGGCCCATCTATGTTTAATAGTGTGTGTCATAAAGAGTAGCCTACCTTTGTGTAATAATAACTGATATACTGTCATGTCACTTTCCTATAGCCTACATTCTCTGTAAAAGAGATGTAGTATTTGAGATGAGTAGGTTTTCGTCCTTTAAAAAAGACCACATCAAACAGGGTTTCTTTCCCTGGTCTGGCCCAGGGCTTTGCATAGCAGACGTTCGTTATAACCAATCAGCTTGGTCCTGCTATGTTGCCCAGCTTTAAATGTCACAACTGACTATCTTTCACCAAAAACAAACAGCTAAAAAGAAAACATTTTCATGCCAGATGTATTCACTTGGTATTTGTTTAAGTAGTAGTTAGTATTAGTATATTAACACATATTGGACTGGTATAACAGCCGAACCCAATACAATAGGCCTCAACAGTAGAATAAAGTAGCATAAATCCATAGTAGCATAGAGTCTCTATTCTTCTCACAGTTCATCCTCAAGACTCCGGGTCGATCAGGATTGCGGAACATGGTTCCATTTCCACTGTTTTGTAACACCTAGCCTAGCGTGGCAGTGTAGACAGTGACAGCTTGTGAATGCTCAGAGAGAAAGCAGAAGAGAGGGAGAACAATCACAAACAGAATGGTTCTTTGTGTATTTTCTACTGTCACTGGGAACAACAAGAGCCTTGTGGGCCAAGACACTGGCTATGACACTGGCTATGATGAGAATGACAGAATTATTGTACACTACATCTCCATCCATATTCATTAGACCAGTGGATATCTAATTTCCTGTTTCTCTCTCTCTCTCTCTCTCTCTCTCTCCGCTATCCTTTTCTCTGTCACTTTCTTGTTATGTTTCTCTCTCTCTTTCTATTATTTTAACACCCCTCTCCCTCCATCACCCCTCTCTCTCCCTGTTTTCCCTCTCTCTCTTCCTCTCTCTATCTCTCCTCCATCCCAAGAAGAAGAAGGGAGTGACCTGTTACCTCCTCTACTGCATCACTACAGCCGTCATCGGCTCCCTGCAGTTCGGATACAACACTGGAGTCATCAATGCCCCTGAGCAGGTAGGTGTGTGTGTGTGTGTGTGTGTGTGTGTGTGTGTGTGTGTGTGTGTGTGTGTGTGTGTGTGTGTGTGTGTGTGTGTGTGTGTGCAATACGGGAGTGGTCATAATGGTCATCATTGTTAATGTATTATTTATTCAAATAGGAATGATACCTCCTTTTGTAATCAACTTAGCGTTGTGTCATACTAGTCGGCGCACACACACACACACACACACACACACACACACACACACACACACACACACACACACACACACACACACACACACACACACACACACACACACACACACACACACACACACACACACACACACGGAGTTGGATGGATGTGCTGTTGTTTTCAACTTTGTCTCCCCCTTTTGGGCAGTCAGTTGCAGTACTCATGTGTATTGACTATAACAGTCAGGGCTGGAACAGGGCTAGAACAAATGCCTGCACCCTCTGTACATCTCCAGGACTAGGATTTTAGACCACTTGTCTAAATCCTCAGTGATATTCCCACCCTTTAACCTCTGAAGGTTCTAAGGTTCTGTCATCTCCACTCAGAAACTGCGACGGTTCTTCCAGAATGTGTCTATGGATCGTTATGGAGAACCCTTCTCCTCTGGGACTAACACCATGGTTTGGAGCTTCGCTGTGGCCATCTTCAGTGTGGGGGGTATGGTTGGGTCCTTGTCTGTGGGGGTCATGGTGGACAAGTTTGGGAGGTGAGTTAAGGACTAATGATACAAAGAAATGCAGATGTACAGTAAATGTGTGTGTGGAAGTGGTTTTGTATCTGTAATGACTTTGTACTGTTTTATTTATTTTGTTCCCAGCACCACAATGAGAGGTGTGCGGCGTGTAAATATTTGCTCTCAAAGATGAGCCAAGGGCCCTTAGTCGATTCTGTGCTGTAATGTTAATTGAGGCTGTAGTGTTAATTGCGGTCTTACCTCCTAACTAGAGGTCGACCGATTATGATTTTTCAACACCGATACCAATTATTGGAGGACCAAAAAAAGCAGATACCGATTAATCGTCCGATTTTTATATATATATTTGTAATAATGACAATTACAACAATACTGAATGAACACTTATTTTAACTTAATATAATGCATCAATAAAATCAATTTAGTCTCAAATAAATAATGAAACATGTTCAATTTGGTTTAAATAATGCAAAAACAAAGTGTTGGAGAAGAAAGTAAAAGTGCAATATGTGCCATGTAAAAAAGCTAACATTTAAGTTCCTTGCTCAGAACACATGAAAGCTGGTGGTTCCTTTTAACATGAGTCTTCAATATTCCCAGGTAAGAAGTTTTAGGTTGTAGTTATTATAGGACTATTTCTCTCTATACGATTTATATTTCATATACCTTTGACTATTGGATGTTCTAATAGGTACTTTAGTATTGCCAGCCTAATCTCGGGAGTTGATAGGCTTGAAGTCATAAACAGCGCAATGCTGGAAGCACAACGAAGAGCAGCTGGCAAATGCAGGAAAGTGCTGTTTGAATGAATGCTTACGAGCCTGCTGCTGCCTACCACCGCTCAGTCAGACTGCTCTATCAAATCATAGACTTAATTATAATATAATAACACACAGAAATTCGAGCCTTAGGTCATTAATATGGTAAAATCCGGAAACTATAATTTTGAAAACAAAACGTTTATTCTTTCAGTGAATTACGGAACCGTACCGTATTTTATCTAACGGGTGGCATCCATAAGTCTAAATATTGCTGTTACATTGCACAACCTTCAATGTTATGTCATAATTATGTACAATTCTGGCAAATTAATTACGGTCTTTGTTAGGAAGAAATGGTCTTCACACTGTTCGCAACGAGCCAGGCAGCCCAAACTGCTGCATATACCCTGACTCTGCTTGCACAGAACACAAGAGAAGTGACACAATTTCCCTAGTTAAAAGAAATTCATGTTAGCAGGCAATATTAACTAAATATCCAGGTTTAAAAATATATACTGTGTATTGATTTTAAGAAAGGCGTTGATGTTTATGGTTAGGTACACATTGGTGCAACAACAGTGCTTTTTTCGCGAATGCGCTTGTTAAATCACCCATTTGGCGAAGTAGGCTATGATTCAATGATAAATTAACAGGCACCGCATCGATTATATGCAACGCAGGACAATCTAGATAAACTAGTAATATCATCAACCATGTGTAGTTAACTAGTGATTATGTTAAGATTGATTGTTTTTTATAAGATAAGTTTTATGCTAGCTAGCACCTTACCTTGGCTCCTTGCTGCACTCGTATAACAGGTCGTCAGCCTGCCACGCAGTCTCCTCGTGGAGTGCAATGTAATCGACCATAATCGGTGTCCAAAAATTACGATTACCGATTGTTATGAAAACTTGAAATAGGCCCTAATTAATCGGCCATTACGATTAATCGGTCAACCTCTACTCCTAACCTGGCCTCATCTCACCTCACTTCATCACTCTTTATTTAGCAGGCCATTCATGGTCCTTGGCAGGGCACTGGACTAAATGGCTTCCCTCCATCTTTCTAACCATCACACATTTTTCCTCCTACTTTCTTTCTTTTCTTTCCCCTTTTCCTATCCTCCTCTCTCTGTCTCTCTCCCTCTTCCCAGGCGGAAGTCCATGCTCCTGGCCAATGTGCTGGCCCTTCTGGGTGGAACTCTGATGGGTCTGTCCAGCCTCTGTAAGTCCTTTGAGATGGTCATCATTGGCAGGCTGGTCATTGGCGTGTTCTGTGGCCTGTGTACGGGACTGACACCCATGTACGTGGGAGAGCTGGCCCCCACGCACCTCAGGGGGGCCTTCGGCACCCTCCACCAGCTGGGAGTGGTCATTGGCATCCTGGTGGCACAGGTACCACAGAGAGGACCAGGCACTGGTTCACTTTCATCATTTAGGTTATTTTAGTTCAAACTCTACTGAGTTTATGGTAATTAATTGAACTTAATGTTATTGAGGTCAACTGAATTAAATGCTGTTCATTTCACTGAATGTAATTGACCGATCTCCTTTTCTGTACAATCAAGTCAGTTAAATTTGTTTTAGTTTGAGCATTACTTTTCTACTACCTTAGGCTTTAACCCTGGCTATCCTGTTGTCCCTCTCTGCTCTGTAGGTCTTTGGTCTGGAGTTTCTGCTGGGGTCAGACTCCCTGTGGCCCCTCCTGCTGTCCCTGACGGCCATCCCTGCTGTGGTGCAGAGCATCATGTTGCCCTTCTGCCCAGAGAGCCCCCGCTACCTCCTCATCAGCCTCAACCAGGAGGAGGAGGCTCGCAAAGGTCAGGGGGAGGAGACATGTTACTGATCACATTACACACAGGAGATGCTACTGATCATGTTACACATAGGAGATGTTACTGATCATGTTACACATAGATGTTACTGATCATATTACACACAGGAGATGTTACTGATCATATTAAATAAAGGAGATGTTACTGATCATATTGCACAGCACTCATTTAGGTGACTTTTTTATTTGACTGTTTATTTAGAAACTATGTGGTGTAAAAAATTACTCCGTTGTTTATTTGGGATTCATTAGTATCAGAAAATGCCTAGTATTTAAAAAATATCTCGCCCTCCCTCCAGCCCTGGTGCGTCTGCGTGGCTGTGAGGACGTAAGTGATGACATCCAGGAGATGAAGGAAGAAGGGATGAAGATGGCCATGGAGAAGAAGGTCACTATTCCAGAACTCTTCCGCTCGCCAGCCTACCGTCAGCCAATCATCATCGCCATCATCCTGCAGCTCTCCCAGCAGCTCTCTGGCATCAACGCAGTGAGTAGACTACAACTCCCACAATGCAACATAATTAGGGCCAGGAGTTATTCCATACTACATAATTGAACTAGGAAAAACCTCAGGGAAACGCCTTTAAGAAGGACAGAGAGTTTTTCCTTCTCATAATCCATGACCCCTGATCTAACAATACATGACAGTTGGAAGCAATATGGTGGAAACCTATCGAGCCATTTTATAAATTAGTAATGAAGGAAAGGAGATGAGGAAAGAGAAGCATAGCCACAGATTTCAAAAGAATAAGTTCTCAATGAGCCTTTCCAGATAAAGTTATTGCGTATAGGCATATGTAGTAGGACGTGTAATGTTGCAACTGTCACAGTTCTACAGAAGTCACAGTTCAACGTTAGAATACTGAAACGAAATGATTCAGTGAAGAGATGCCAACATACAGAGACTGTCAAGGCACCACCTCCTCTTCAGCCCAGAGGCTGAGGAAGGAAGCGTTTGATTAAGTGGAATGGATGTAGCATAATAACATGACTAGCGAGATGATCACCCTAAGATCTAATGGAGATTGTCTGTTGATAAGGTCAGTTAACCTGGCTGTCAGTCTGAGTTAGCGTTAGCCAAGTTTATCCTGACTCAGACAGACCCAGGTTAAAGGTCAATGCAAAGACCTTTAAACTGGGCCTAATTCAGACAGATGTTAGAGGGCCCTTTTACTGAACTGTTTATTGACGTGTATATAGATATGTATAGTGGAACTGTTGTTTATTGATGTGTTCATGCAGGGCTCAACTGCTAAATAGACAGTGGTCTTAGAATGACTCCCTTCTTAAATAAAAGTTACATAAAACAATTATAAATACAGCATCAATCAAACCCAGATGGCCACAGAACACACTGAAACAACAGCCCTCTCTCTGTCTGTAGGAGTAAACATGGGTCAATAACAACTAGATTTAACTAGATACATATCCTCATATTGGTTCCCTCTCTCCTACTTCCTCCTCAGGTGTTCTACTATTCGACAGGTATATTTGACACTGCCGGGGTGACCCAGCCCATCTATGCCACTATAGGAGCTGGGGTGGTCAACACTCTATTCACAGTGGTGTCTGTAAGTATTTTAACACATATCTGGTCAAGTATAATAATACAGAAATAGTACAGTTTGATAGTGCACTACTTTTGACCAGACTCTACTATGAAATGTGATACCCTTGGACACATTCTAAGCACTTCCTTGTTTGATTCACAGCTCTTTCTGGTGGAGAGGGCGGGACGAAGGACCCTGCACCTTATCGGATTGGCTGGAATGGCTGTCAGTGCTCTGCTCATGACCATCTCCCTCTCATTAGTGGTGAGTTTCAATCTCGGCTGTCCATCATTTCAAATGTCAAGAACCCGACAATAACTATTCTTGTCCCACCATAAATATCCTTGACTGGATTTTATTCCACTGCTTAACATTGAAAATGATCCACCACCATTGTTGCAACCCCTATTACTACTCTGTTCAACCTTTCGTATCGTCTGAGATTCCTAAAGATTGGAATGCGGCCCTTCAAAGGGGGCGACACTCTAGACCCAAACTGTTACAGACCTATATCCATCCTGCCCTTCTAAAGTCTTCGGAAGCCAAGTGAACAAACATATCACAGACCATTTCGAATCCCACCGTACCTTCTCCGCTATGCAATCTGGTTTCCGAGCTGGTCACGGGTGCAACTCAGCCACGCTCAAGGTCCTAAACGATATCATAACCTCCATCGATAAAAAACAGTACTGTGCAGCCATCTTCATCGACCTGGCCAAGGCTTTCGACTCTGTCAATCACCGTATTCTTATCGGCAGACTCAACAGCCTTGGTTTCTCTAATGACTGCCTCGCCTGGTTCACTAACTACTTCTCAGATAGAGTTTAGTGTGTCAAATTGGAGGGCCTGTTGGACCTCTGGTAGTCTCTATGGGGGTGCCACAGGGTTCAATTCTCGGGCCGACTCTTTTCTCTGCTGCTGGTGATTCTCTGATCCACCTCTACGCAGACGACACCATTCTGTATACTTCTGGCCCCTCTTTGGACACTGTGTTAACAAACCTCCAAACGAGCTTCAACGCCATACAACACTCCTTCCGTGGCCTCCAACTGCTTTTAAATGCTAGTAAAACTAAATGCATGCTCTTCAACCGATCGCTGCCCGTACCCGCCCGCCCGACTAGCATAACTACTCTGGACGGTTCTGACTTAGAATATGTGGACAACTATAAATACCTAGGTGTCTGGTTAGACTGTAAACTCTCCTTCCAGACTCACATTAAGCATCTCCAATCCAAAGTTAAATCTAGAATCAGCTTCCTATTTCGCAACAAAGCCTCCTTCACTCATGCTGCTAAACATACCCTCGTAAAACTGACTATCCTACTGATCCTTGACTTTGGCGATGTCATTTACAAAATAGCCTCCAACACTCTACTCAACAAATTCGATGCAGTCTATCACAGTGCCATCCGTTTTGTCACCAAAGCCCCATATAATACCCACCACTGCGACCTGTATGCTCTCGTTGGCTGGTCCTCGCTTCATATTCGTCGCCAAACCCACTGGCTTCAGTCCTTGCTAGGTAAAGCTCCGCCTTATCTCAGCTCACTTGTCACCATAGCAACACCCACACGTAGCACACCCTCCAGCAGGTATATTTCACTGGTCATCCCCAAAGCCAACAACTCCTTTGGCCGCCTTTCCTTCCAATTCTCTGCTGCCAATGACTGGAACGAATTGCAAAAATCACTGAAGTTGGAGATTTATATCTCCCTCACTAACTTTAATCGTCAGCTGTCAGAGCAGCTTACCGATCGCTGCAGCTAGACACAGCACATCTGTAAATAGCCCATCCAACCAACTACCTACCTCATCCCCATGTTTGTTTTTGTTTTTCTGCTCTTTTGCACACCAGTATTTCTACTTGCACATCCTCAATTACACATATATCACTCCAGTGTAAATTGCTAAATTGTAATTACTTCGCCACTATTGGCCTATTTATTGCATTACATCCTTACTTCATTGGCACAGACTGTATATAGATTGTTCTATTGTGTTATTGACTGTACGTTTGTTTACCCCATGTGTAACTCTGTGTTGTTGTTTTTGTCACACTGCTTTGCTTTATCTTGGCCAGGTCGCAGTTGCAAATGAGAACTTGTTCTCAACTGGCCTACCTGGTTAAATAAAGGTGAAAAAAACCACACAAAAAAACATGTTTGATCTCTCCATTCCCTCCCTCCTCTCTGAGTAGAAGACCAACACATCTCTGAGCTACCTGGCCATCGTGGCGGTGTTTGCCTTCGTGGCCAGTTTTGAGATGGGCCCAGGTCCTATCCCATGGTTCATAGTTGCTGAGTTGTTCTCCCAGGGGCCTCGGCCTGCAGCTATGGCCGTCGCCGGCTGCTCCAACTGGACCGCCAACTTCCTGGTCGGGCTGGGCTTCCCCAAACTGGAGGTAGGTTCTTCTTCCTCATCCTACCCCTCTCACTACAGACACCTATGTATATGTATCAAGATAAATCTGCAGGCCTCAAAGCTGAATGAATGGGATTGGCACCGTTATAAGACCAAAACATCAGACAAACTTTACAGAGATTGTGTTACTCTCTAACCTCCTCTCTCGCTCTCTTTTACAGGAGCTGTGTGGTCCTTACGTCTTCATCATCTTCATGATCTTCCTCATATTCTTCATTGTCTTCACCTACTTCAAAGTCCCGGAGACCAAGGGGCGGACCTTTGACGACATTGCCAAAGGATTCGCCAGCACTGCAGGAGCCCAATCTCCTCCCCCAGAGGGTATGGTCACCCTGCCCGTTTCCCCGACGACGGAGAAAGTTCCAATGGTTGAGTTTCCGACGGAAGAGAAGTAAAAGAAGGGATTGTCAGCGAATCCGTAGATAGTGGAACAGTTAGACAACAGGGTTACAGGGTTAGGCAAGCCCCTTGTGCATAGATACTGTAATGTAGGGAGTTTAAGTTCAAAACAAAACTTTTTGTCCATTTGAGGTTGAATTGGACTTTTAAAGTGCAGGTCTAGAGATATGCACTGTTATGGAGAGGAGCTTCCATATGAAATAGCAGCTTAGTGTCGAGGTGTGTGTATAGTGTGTGTTGGGAATAGGGTTGGGGATGATCATGCAGGCATCATGAGAGTGCGTGTCAAAGAGGAGTTATGTTTACTGTGTGTGTCAGTGTGTGCATGTGTGTGTGTGCCTTCAGTCATTTTCTTTTAAACTGCCTAAAGTATTTATTACTGTAAGTTATTAATGATCATTTGTAATGATCTTTTACCAATGCCCAAGTAATTTATGACACTTATTTTTAGGTGACTTACCTCATAGACGCCAATCATTATTTAATCAATGACAATTTTTACTACTGTACTTTTTAATGATTGACATTACAATAAAAACCTTTATAGTATTAGCATGTAAGAGGATAAACATTCCAACAAATATGTTCAGTAACAAACTTCCCGTATTGTCCTTCACTTGGGTGAAAGGGGAATAGGATTTGGGTTGATGTGTACTGAGGTCAGTGTGTTTGGGAGGACAGTACGGGAACCTAAAAATCCTCTCTGCCTGGTGTCTCCTAACCTAGCCTATCTGTCTCTCTGCCTGGTGTATCCTAACCTAGCCTATCTGTCTCTCTGCCTGGTGTATCCTAACCTAGCCTATCTGTCTCTCTGCCTGGTGTATCCTAACCTAGCCTATCTGTCTCTCTGCCTGGTGTATCCTAACCTAGCCTATCTGTCTCTCTGCCTGGTGTATCCTAACCTAGCCTATCTGTCTCTCTGCCTGGTGTATCCTAACCTAGCCTATCTGTCTCTCTGCCTGGTGTATCCTAACCTAGCCTATCTGTCTCTCTGCCTGGTGTATCCTAACCTAGCCTATCTGTCTCTCTGCCTGGTGTATCCTAACCTAGCCTATCTGTCTCTCTGCCTGGTGTATCCTAACCTAGCCTATCTGTCTCTCTGCCTGGTGTATCCTAACCTAGCCTATCTGTCTCTCTGCCTGGTGTATCCTAACCTAGCCTATCTGTCTCTCTGCCTGGTGTATCCTAACCTAGCCTATCTGTCTCTCTGCCTGGTGTATCCTAACCTAGCCTATCTGTCTCTCTGCCTGGTGTATCCTAACCTAGCCTTTACGTCTCTGGAGCCTGACCTTGAACTGTCACAGAGACTCAACAGCACGGACGTGTCTCTCCCTGAATACTGAGTCAGCTAGAACACTGGCCCACTAATGGCTCACCCATATCTGTGGCTTCTGTCTGCCTCATCAGACTACTTACAGTATACGCTTCCAATGCCTGGCTGGACTATCATAGCTATGCTAATGAGGAGTTCAGTAGTAACATTTCTTCAAATATCCAAATAGTACATCAAACATAGATTCTGGGTTCGGCCAGTATGATAGTAGAATTATTTGACAGCATGATAACAGTCTCTTCAAGACAGTTAGATTGAGAGAATGTGTGGAGGAACTTTGAAGAATCTCAGATGTACTCCAATTCATGGGGCGGCAGGTAGCCTAGTGGTTAGAGTATTGGGCCAGTAATCAAAAGGTTGCTGGATCGAATCCCTGAGCTGAGGTAAAAATCTGTCGTTCTGCTCCTGAACAAGGCAGTTAACCCACTGTTCCCCGGTAGGCTGTCATTGTAAGTAAGAATTTGTTCTTAACTAACTTGCCTAGTTAAATAAATGTTAAATAAAAAAATCATGTATCAGCTAGGGTTAGAGGCAGTATATGGAGCAAAGCCATTCAACCACTACTAGTACTTGGAAAGTCTACATTGACCTCAGTGTGATGTATAGTGGCTACACAGTTTTTGGAGTGAGATCTCACAATCTACTAAAGACAACCGCGTGTAACATGAGCTGTGATTGCTTTGTGTATGAAGACTTCTATATATTCTATATATCATAGAATATAATTTATCATAGACTAGAGCTAACCTTTATATTTTTAATCAGACCGTTTCTAAGAGTGAATTTCTAGTCATTTTAACAACCTACCAAGTGTGAAGTATATGATCACAGTAGAAGACGATATATGACTTGTTAGGAACATCCTGAAAATAGTTGTTCCAACAAGGTGTCTACCGTTAAATGAGAGTACACACCAACCCTAAAGTAATAGTATTTATTGTGACAACAACATGCTAAAAGTGTCTAAAAATCGTGAAACTTCAGTGGTGTAATACTGTATTGTGATTGTGGAGTCTTGTGTAGGTTTTGACCAGGTTAGTTGTTGCTATACATGGTTGAAAGTTATTTCTACTATATTGTAGCTAATATTCCATAATGGTGGCAAATATCTTCTCTGTGTCTCATACATTATCTGATAATGCATTTTTGTTGTATTATTACTCATGTGATGTTGTTACTCATTGATAACTGAGCACTTTTCTACCTTTTGGCCTAAAACAACATTTGACCTATCATCACTTTGGCAATCTGGCTTTTCTTAGATGGTTGTGAATGTGGTGTGTACATATAAAGTATGTCAATATGTGTCTGTTACAAAATACATTCCTGTTATGATAGCTTTCCTCATAGCTTTCATAACTCATTTCATAATGTTTCTGGCACTGCTGCTTGCACTCTGCACATACTACTGAATGTAGCTATCGTGATGTACTCTACCATTCGCTGCCATATATATTGTGCTAACATGATGTTAATGTGTATATTATGAATGCAACGGTTCAATGGGCGCTCTTGTGTATTAATTCATTGTCTTAGTATGTAAATGTTCCACTGTACAGGAGATTTTTTTTCTTCTTAAAAAATTACCTTTCTTGGCCCAATCATTTTTAATTTTAACAACCTAGAAAGTTAAAGACAAGTTAAAGAGAGAGAGAGAGAGACCAGAGAGAGAGACCAGAGAGAGAGACCAGAGAGAGAGAGACCAGAGAGAGAGAGAGCAGAGAGAGAGACCAGAGCGAGACCAGAGAGAGAGACCAGAGAGAGAGAGACCAGAGAGAGAGAGAGACCAGAGAGAGAGAGAGAGACAAGAGAGAAACCAGAGAGAGAGAGAGACCAGAGAGAGAGAGTGACCAGAGAGAGAGAGACAAGAGAGAGACCAGAGAGAGAGAGAGAGACCAGAGAGAGAGAGAGACCAGAAAGAGACCAGAGAGAGAGAGAGAGAGAGAGAGAGAGACCAGAGAGAGACCAGAGAGAGAGAGCGACCAGACAGAAGAGAGAGAGAGAGCGACCAGAGAGAGAGACCAGGGAGAGACCAGAGAGAGGGAGAGACCAGAGAACGAGAACAGATCTAGATGAATGAGTCAATGAGTACTGTATAAATTCGTTTTTTTTCTCCTTATTGTGTTGTAATAAAGAGTCACTCAAGCTTTGAGCAACTAAAATAAAATAATATTTGTATTTTAAATGGAATCTGTGACTATATTTTTGTTCCATTGATAAATCAGAAGAGTCTTATATACTCAGTTGTTTTTTTTTCTTCCTCAAATACATAAAGTCACTTTCCTTGTATCTGTGTGTGTATATCAACCTCACTGTATGTATTCTGTGAGTGTTTATTCTATGGTTATTTCTGTGTTCTATGTAACGCTATTTCTTGGTTACAAATGCTTCTTGGTAGAAACTACATTTCCCATGATACAACACAAAACCTACTCTGCCTTGTAGAATTCACTAAACACTGTAACAACGTAATGATGTTTGACCTGGAAATAAAGCCACTAGTGACCATACCAACTGGTGAGTTCTGATTCCTTGTACAGTCCAACACTCAACTCCCAGTTAGTGCAGCACATGTTATAAGTGCAGTGCACGTCACCAGTCCTCATTCAATTATTTGTCATTTTCTCCTGATACTCCTGATTCTCCTGATACAGTGTCTGCATGTTCTGGTTTAGTACACACATTTACAACAGTGCCAAGCCGTTGCATTAGTCAGAGGTCTACTGTTACTGTAGGCTAGGTTAGATGGATTATATTTCTTCCTGTCTCTGCCTCCCTTAATGAGGATCACAGTTCAGCAGATACCTCCACTCTCGAGGGGTTAAATGCGAGAGACACATTTCAGTTGAATGCATTCAGTTGTACAACTGACTAGGTATCCCCCTTTCCCTTTCCTTTCCATGGAAAATCTACCGAACATTTAGTCACTGCAGAGAATTGCAGCATGAAAGTCTGCTTGAGCATCAACAAGCTGTAGTAACCAGTCCTGACCAGCAGGCGTCAACAAGCTGTAGTAACCAGGCCTGACCTGCAGGCGTCAACAAGCTGTAGTAACCAGGCCTAACCTGCAGGCGTCAACAAGCTGTAGTAACCAGGCCTGACCAGCAGGCATCAACAAGCTGTAGTAACCAGGCCTGACCTGCAGGCGTCAACAAGCTGTAGTAACCAGGCCTAACCTGCAGGCGTCAACAAGCTGTAGTAACCAGGCCTGACCTGCAGGCGTCAACAAGCTGTAGTAACCAGGCCTGACAAGCAGGCATCAACAAGCTGTAGTAACCAGGCCTGACCAGCAGGCGTCAACAAGCTGTAGTAACCAGGCCTGACAAGCAGGCGTCAACAAGCTGTAGTAACCAGGCCTGACCTGCAGGCGTCAACAAGCTGTAGTAACCAGGCCTGACCGGCAGGCATCAACAAGCTGTAGTAACCAGGCCTGACCGGCAGGCATCAACAAGCTGTAGTAACCAGGCCTGACCTGCAGGCGTCAACAAGCTGTAGTAACCAGGCCTGACCAGCAGGCGTCAACAAGCTGTAGTAACCAGGCCTGACCAGCAGGCGTCAACAAGCTGTAGTAACCAGGCCTGACCTGCAGGCGTCAACAAGCTGTAGTAACCAGGCCTGACCTGCAGGCATCAACAAGCTGTAATAACCAGGCCTGACCGGCAGGCATCAACAAGCTGTAGTAACCAGGCCTGACCAGCAGGCGTCAACAAGCTGTAGTAACCAGGCCTGACCAGCAGGCATCAACAAGCTGTAGTAACCAGGCCTGACCTGCAGGCGTCAACAAGCTGTAGTAACCAGGCCTGACAAGCAGGCGTCAACAAGCTGTAGTAACCAGGCCTGACCTGCAGGCGTCAACAAGCTGTAGTAACCAGGCCTGACCGGCAGGCATCAACAAGCTGTAGTAACCAGGCCTGACCGGCAGGCATCAACAAGCTGTAGTAACCAGGCCTGACCTGCAGGCGTCAACAAGCTGTAGTAACCAGGCCTGACCAGCAGGCGTCAACAAGCTGTAGTAACCAGGCCTGACCAGCAGGCGTCAACAAGCTGTAGTAACCAGGCCTGACCAGCAGGTGTCAACAAGCTGTAGTAACCAGGCCTGACCAGCAGGCGTCAACAAGCTGTAGTAACCAGGCCTGACCTGCAGGCGTCAACAAGCTGTAGTAACCAGGCCTGACCTGCAGGCATCAACAAGCTGTAGTAACCAGGCCTGACCGGCAGGCATCAACAAGCTGTAGTAACCAGGCCTGACCAGCAGGCGTCAACAAGCTGTAGTAACCAGGCCTGACCAGCAGGCATCAACAAGCTGTAGTAACCAGGCCTGACCTGCAGGCGTCAACAAGCTGTAGTAACCAGGCCTGACAAGCAGGCGTCAACAAGCTGTAGTAACCAGGCCTGACCTGCAGGCGTCAACAAGCTGTAGTAACCAGGCCTGACCGGTAGGCATCAACAAGCTGTAGTAACCAGGCCTGACCGGCAGGCATCAACAAGCTGTAGTAACCAGGCCTGACCTGCAGGCGTCAACAAGCTGTAGTAACCAGGCCTGACCAGCAGGCGTCAACAAGCTGTAGTAACCAGGCCTGACCTGCAGGCATCAACAAGCTGTAGTAACCAGGCCTGACCGGCAGGCGTCAACAAGCTGTAGTAACCAGGCCTGACCAGCAGGCGTCAACAAGCTGTAGTAACCAGGCCTGACAAGCAGGCGTCAACAAGCTGTAGTAACCAGGCGTCACTAGTGGACAAGGGGCTCCTGCTGGTATGATCTCC
Organism: Salmo salar; assembly: GCF_965601325.2. Classification (NCBI taxonomy): domain Eukaryota; kingdom Metazoa; phylum Chordata; class Actinopteri; order Salmoniformes; family Salmonidae; genus Salmo; species Salmo salar. Next base: position 73,731,149 of record NC_138295.1, on the reverse strand, counting down.
ACCTTGCCTTTGGGGAGATGCGTGTTTAGATACTGTCTGGGTGAGCAATCCTATTAGTGTGTGTGTGTATGACAAAACATTTTTGGGCACAGCTCCAAGAAATGCATGTTGTTACAGAATTCAGATATGCTAGTGATGTCATAGTTTCATGCCAGCCCCAGTGCCAGCCTGAATTAATGTGTGTTTACACAGAAGGATAACATAGAGGAGAAGGACATCTTGGCATGTCTAGACAGTGGTTCTAGTGCAAACCAGCCAAACTCATTTGTAGATTTTTCCGCCACACTCTGTCGTTCTTGTTACCACAGTTATGAATGTGGAGTGTTTACCTCACGCCTGGCACAATATTGGTGCTGCTGTCGTTTTTTCCTTCACTCTGAAAATTATTTGTTCTCCTTCCCCCATCCATCTCCCCATATCTCTCTCTCTCTCTCTGAAATAGAGCAGGCAGACTCCTCCTCCCAATCCCCCCCTCTCTCTCTCTCATTCTCTCTCTTTCTCTCTCTTTCATGCTCCCTCCCTCCTCCCTCTCTGAGTTAGTGTCATTCTGTAGTGGAGATGTGGAGTGTCCTTCTTTCTCTCTCTCTGTTTCTCCAGTCTAATTCAGCTGAAGAAGGTAAGAATGACTTTATCTCTCTATTCCTATATAAGACAGTGTGTGTGTTTGTATTAGTGTGATTGTGAGTGATGGGGAGTTTGCTTTTTGTGTTTTTCTGTGTTTGTGCGTTTGTGAGTGTGTGTGTTTGTGTGCAATGGATGTGGCTCTATGTGTGAATGTATGGGTGTATGTGTATGTGTGTTGTGCGCTTGTGTGTGTTCAAGAGTGATGGAGAGTTGGTTTGTCTCTGTACGTATGTGTGAGAGTGTGTGCATACGTGTGTGTGTATCCATGTTATAGTGTGTCAGACAGGACTTAGATGGCATGGGAAAGCCAGGTTCTCCATGGGGCCTGTCAAGTTCTCACAACAAAAGAATACAAATGTGGGGCATAATCAAAATGATTAATAAGCATAACCCTTTTCTCCCTCTGAACCCTGCCACCCCCCACTCATGATATCATGAATGTGACAGTTAAAGACCCCCTGCCTCCCTCCCTATTCAGCTCCACTACAGCCACAGTAATCCCTACCAGCACGCCTCCTCCTCCCCTCCTCCTCCTCCTCTTCCACCTTTTCTCCCCTCCTCCTCTTCCGCCTCCTCCACCTCTCCTCCCCTCCTCCTCTTCCGCCTCCTCCACCTCTCCTCCCCTCGTCCTCGTCCACCCTTCCTCCCCTCCTTCACCTCTGCTCCCCTCCACCTCTCCTCCCCTCACCTTCCCTCCTCCACCTCTCCTCCTCCCCTCCTCCTCCTCCTCCTCCTCCTCCTCCTCCTCCTCCTCCTCCTCCACTTCTCCTCCTCCTCCTCCTCCTCTTCTCCTCTCCTCCTCCTCCCACTGTAACATGTGCCTCTTTTCATCTGTTGGTCTTTTTGCCCATTGTTCATGTTAATGGGAGACTGTCCCAGTATTCAAGACAGTATGTTGTTACAGGCTTTGATAGGTCTTGGTGATGATATATAGTCAAATGGATGGATGGATGGATGGATGGGAAGGGAGATAAAAAGAGACAAAGAAAGAACAAAAGACAGAGAGAGAGAGAGAGAATAGCAATAAAGCCCTCAAATTTAAATGTAATTGAGAGAGAAAGAGAGAGAGGGATGGATGGATGGATAGCTGCACAAAATCCACATGCATAAAGTGGCCTGTCAAGTTGAAGTGGACTGTCATATTGAAGTGGGTTGATATGCGAAAACTAAGTAATAGTTAATGACTCACTATCTGTCTTTGGCTGTGTGTATGTGTGTGCGTGTGTGCGTGCGTGCGACTTTATGTGTGTATGTGTGTGTATGTGTGCATGCGCAGGTGTAATTCTTTGTCTGTGTGGTGTGTACATGTGTGTGTGACTTAGTGTATGTCTGTACACTCATTACACCTTTGTGCATTGTCTCCATCTCTTGGAGAGGCCTCTGCATATATTTCATCTGAAAAGCACTGGAAAGCTCCTGTTCTATTTGAAAGAAGAGCGATGATGGGTGATGTGCAGTGATTGATGTGTATGAGTGGTTATTCATGATGGCTCTGTCTATGTGTGTCAAAGCAGGGGAGGAAACTGCTCTATCTAGCTCCACAGATTTGAGCTGCAGCGTGTGTAACAGATGGTCTTTACTAAGATGAAATGTGGTGTGTGTGTGTGCGTGCGTGTGTGTGTGTGTGTGGGGGGTAGATTGTGTCACTGCAGACTCTGTTGATGTGCTGAATGATTGACAGAGCTCGTTCTCTAATGCTGTATTAAGCTGATAGCACAGAACCATCTAAAAACGACATAAAACCAGTTGGTTATGCCAAGACCTGACGGCAGTGGGAGGTTGTGATTTAATTGAAATGAATGTCTGACTGTCTGACAGACTGTCTCTATGTATGTGACCATGTGTTCAGTGTCTGTGGGATCAGGTGTCTGTTTTTATCTTTCTTGGCCGAGTGTGTTGTGAGTCAGTGTGCAAGTGTGAATACATGTTTTTTGTTCTGCATGCAGCAATGAGTATATCTATGTCTGTATGTAAGGTTTTTCAGGGAGTTGAGGTTGTTGAATCTTGTGTTGTGTTTGTCCAGTGTATTCCCTGTCCTGAGGCTACTCTACACTGCTGTGGGTTGAACAACTCTGACGCTTTATGTCTCTGTGTGTGTTAGTGTGTGTTAGTGTGTGTGCGTGTGTGTCATGGCTCACTATGGTGGCTGAAAGGTGTTGGTGTGTACACTCCTATAGCCAGGTAGGAGCCAAAGATCACAACATACCTAAGAGATTGACAAGGTGCCGACTGATGCGTATTAAACATGAAGAAAAGAGATAAATCTCTCTTATACTCCTTTTTTTGAAGCGAACACCTCTGTGGCAACATGTTCGTCCTTTGAGGAAGAACGTCTAATAACTGGGTTATTACTCTAAGGTATCCTGTCTGTGTTTTTCCATCTATCACTCTCCTTTGAGTTTAACTGTTCAACAGGTCTACGCGGGTCTCCTCTGAGTTAGGGAAGACTGCTTTCAGTTACTATGCCCCTCCGTCCTGGGATGACCTACAGCTCATTCTAAAACGTCCTTATTTGGTCCCAGAAGGTGAATTTAGGGCTCTGATCAAAAATGTGACCAATGAAAACTGCCCTTGTTTTGATTGATTGTATGTATTTGTTTCTACTGCCCTTTTAATTGGAACGTGATTTATTTGAAATGTTGTAACTCATTTTGTAGTGATCATTTTTAAATGTGTTGCTCATGTTGCTTGAACTGTGGTTCTCAGAGCACCATTGGAAACGAGACCCTGGTCTCAATGGGTTTCCGCTGGTTAAATGAAGGTTAATAAATCAAATAAAAAGCTGTTGACTTGTGTTGGGTTCAACACTAACCGGGATACCCTTTGCTATTTGTGGTGTGATATGTGATATGTTCTATAACTGCTGCGAAATGAATTGCCTCTCTGAGGACATTCAAGTTTTCTGAATCCGAATCTGAGGTCATTTGGGCCAGTGCTGGTAACAGGTTCTGGCATTAATTGAGCAGATAATTGGCCTTATCTCTGGTGTGATAAGCTGTTCTTTCAGGGCATTAGAAATAAAAGAAAATGTGTTAAAACGGAGCGCGTGCCTCTCAGCGGGAGTCTTGGGACCGTGGAACCGTTTTAAAACAGCAACTCTCCCGCTAAAAGCTCGCCATGTCCTTGAGGCCTGGCCGCCTGCATGCGTGCACATATGGAGAATGAAATGGCTTCGTGTGAGGCGAGAGGATGACCCCACAACGACACCACGACCCCTAGGTGAGCCAGGGCTTTGTTTTTGTTGGGACATTATTTGGGGGAAGGCTTACATTGTATATTTTTCTCACATTTATTAGGCTTATTTCCCCTGTCTCCCCTTGCGTGATGTGAGGATTATCTCCGTGGTCGTGTCTGGTTTATCCATGGCTGAGTCATGCCTCACTTCTGTGATTCAAGAGCCATGAACCCCGAGGCGACAGAGACCAAAGACCACTTACTGTCTGGCAGAGAAAAGTTAACTTATCTGTCGAGGAGAATATCTTTTTTTTAACTGAATAATAATAATAATAATTTGGGGGTGTTATATTTGTCCTGTTACACATATGTGTGTAATGGAAATGTGTTTCTTCATATCCCAACTCCCCTTGTGACACCCGTAGGGAGTGGGGTCACAGCCAGGGTCACCATTGAATAGCGCCCCTGGAGCAATTAGGGTTAAATGCCTTGCTCAAGGCCACAGCGCCAGACTTTTTTTCTCAACTTGTCGGCTCCGGTATTCAAGGCAGCAACCTTTCGGTTCTGGCCCAACGCTCAACCTCGAGGCTACCTGGTGCCCAAATTAGCCCTCTACCAAGATAGCCTCATAATGAGCCAAACACGGTTGTGGCAGAAAAGGGAGAGAAAGGGTGAGAGAGGGTGAGAGAGGGAGAGTAACAGTTTGTTCATGGAATGGTTAGGCCTAGGCCTGCTTTTTGAGTAAGAGGAAGAACAAATGGTGAATGAAGTTAGCCCTGAAATCAAGCTAGCTGGATAACGTGCCAAATAGCCCGATAATATTAGTCTGAAACTGGAAAGAGAGAAAGGGCCACAGAACGGCAAAATAACAGTTCATTCATTACTGAGTGGTTTAGGAATAGGCCTACTGCTACATTTCTGCCAAAAAGGAAAACATGGTTAATGGAGTTGCCCAATAGTGTGCCAAATGAGAGATAGCTTTTAGAGTATCATGGGAAGGTAATGCACAAAATGTCAGAGAAGAGATATAGAGAGGCAGTAAAAAAAGACAGGGTATTAGCAGGGGGAAATAACTTGCTCATAGCTTCACCAAATTGCAAATGTCTTTCTTCCTGTATCTTGCTGGTGCCTGTTTAGTGACTTACTTCTTGCTTCATTGCTAGGTTAAGCTATGCAGACTGTAACAGGGCGTGGGGTGTGATGGGTTAACCACTGCTCCCTCCATCAGCACTTGTCCTCAGCGTAACCAACAGTGAAGTTTTGATAACTCCCTTTGACGTGTGTGAGCTTATTTCTGGAATTGTGTTAATCCCCCCTTTTCCCCATTCCTCCTTTCCCTCCCTCCATCCTTCCCTCCACTCTTTCCCTGTGTCTCTCTCTCTCGGTGGTTGTATGTAATGATGGAGGGTAGTAGAATCTGTCCTTGACTGACTGTCTGTGGATGGATGCAGCATCTGGAGTGTATTAAGAGATAGGGTGGAGATGGGTGGATGAATGGAATGTTTCTGTGTTTGTCTATAAGTGTGTATGTTGGAGTGTCTGTGCCACGATGTTTGTGTGCCTTACCTTCAGTGTGTGTGAGTGTGTGTGTGTGTGTGTGTGTGTGTGTGTGTGTGTGTGTGTGTGTTTTGTAGGTGTGTTTGGGCCCATCGCCGAGAGGTGCTAAAGCATGTTTGTGTGCCTTACCTTCAGTGTGTGTGAGTGTGTGTGTGTGTGTGTGTGTGTTTTGTAGGTGTGTTTGGGCCCATCGCCGAGAGGTGCTAAAGCATGTTTGTGTGCCTTACCTTCAGTGTGTGTGAGTGTGTGTGTGTGTTTTGTAAGTGTGTTTGGGCCCATCATGGAGAGGTGCTAAAGCATGTTTGTGTGCCTTACCTTCAGTGTGTGTGAGTGTGTGTGTGTGTGTGTTTTGTAGGTGTGTTTGGGCCCATCGCCGAGAGGTGCTAAAGCATGACACACACACCTTTGGTCTCCATCAATATTAACAGGGAAGAGGTTGGTAGAGTGCTAACTGACTCTACTGCCTGGAAAGTGTCAAGGCAGCCTACGTCTCCTTTTAGATATGACTAATATGTACAGTACTAGACACTACTCACAGTGGGTGGCAGTGTATGCATTAACAACTGTAGCTACATAGAAAGGAAGAGGGATGGAGGGATGGAAAGAGAGAGAGCAAGAAAGAGAGCAGGCAAGGCCACTCAAGTGAAGTGAACACACCAGTGACATTGGGACAGAAACTAATGTGAGTCACCTTTACACTTCAGCAGAGAGTGGAGTGCATATTATCACCACAAGACAGAGAGACGTAAGGATTAGAGAGGGGGAGAACAACACTTTAGTTTTCTCTCTCTACGTGTGTCTGTCTTCCCCAAAGACAGGAGATAAACACATACTGTACTGTGTCTGTCTGTCTTCTTTCTTTCATTCTGTCTCCTGTGTCACAACCCATCCTCTCTCGTTTTATCCCTCTCTCTCTGTCCCTCTTCTGTCCGTCCACCAGCCTTCCTTTCTTCCATTCTCTCTCTCTGCGGTGTCACAGCCCTTACCAAACAAACAGTGGCTCTGGCATCAATAATGAAACAGCATGTATCTCCTTATTTGAGGTACGGAGAAGCCTGCCCACTGTCACTTTACAGATGAATAATAGACTCACGTAGACGAGGAGAGGATGAGATGGACACGGGGACAGATGGAAGGAAAGGGGGAGAAAAGACAGAGGTATAGAGGAGAGGATGAGATGGACACGGGGACAGATGGAAGGAAAGGGGGAGAAAAGACAGAGGTATAGAGGAGAGGATGAGATGGACACGGGGACAGATGGAAGGAAAGGGGGAGAAAAGACAGAGGTATAGAGGAGAGGGATGAGATGGACACGGGGACAGATGGAAGGAAAGGGGGGAGAAAAGACAGAGGTATAGAGGAGAGGATGAGATGGACACGGGGACAGATGGAAGGAAAGGGGGAGAAAAGACAGAGGTATAGAGGAGAGGATGAGATGGACACGGGGACGGATGGAAGGAAAGGGGGAGAAAAGACAGAGGTATAGAGGAGAGGATGAGATGGACACGGGGACAGATGGAAGGAAAGGGGGAGAAAAGACAGAGGTATAGAGGAGAGGATGAGATGGACACGGGGACAGATGGAAGGAAAGGGGGAGAAAAGACAGAGGTATAGAGGAGAGGATGAGATGGACACGGGGACGGATGGAAGGAAAGGGGGAGAAAAGACAGAGGTATAGAGGAGAGGATGAGATGGACACGGGGACAGATGGAAGGAAAGGGGGAGAAAAGACAGAGGTATAGAGGAGAGGATGAGATGGACACGGGGACAGATGGAAGGAAAGGGGGAGAAAAGACAGAGGTATAGAGGAGAGGATGAGATGGACACGGGGACAGATGGAAGGAAAGGGGGAGAAAAGACAGAGGTATAGAGGAGAGGATGAGATGGACACGGGGACAGATGGAAGGAAAGGGGGAGAAAAGACAGAGGTATAGAGGAGAGGATGAGATGGACACGGGGACGGATGGAAGGAAAGGGGGAGAAAAGACAGAGGTATAGAGGAGAGGATGAGATGGACACGGGGACAGATGGAAGGAAAGGGGGAGAAAAGACAGAGGTATAGAGGAGAGGATGAGATGGACACGGGGACAGATGGAAGGAAAGGGGGAGAAAAGACAGAGGTATAGAGGAGAGGATGAGATGGACACGGGGACAGATGGAAGGAAAGGGGGAGAAAAGACAGAGGTATAGAGGAGAGGATGAGATGGACACGGGGACAGATGGAAGGAAAGGGGGAGAAAAGACAGAGGTATAGAGGAGAGGATGAGATGGACACGGGGACAGATGGAAGGAAAGGGGGAGAAAAGACAGAGGTATAGAGGAGAGGATGAGATGGACACGGGGACAGATGGAAGGAAAGGGGGAGAAAAGACAGAGGTATAGAGGAGAGGATGAGATGGACACGGGGACAGATGGAAGGAAAGGGGGAGAAAAGACAGAGGTATAGAGGAAAGAGAGAATAATGAAAGTGGGATAGATAGATCCATTGGTACACAGAGCGAGAGAGCGAGTGAAAGAGTGACCAGACAGACCACTGCATTAACACACCACTCAGGCCCAGATTGCAGACTCAGCAGATTTCTCATCTGTCAGGGATGAACTTTGAGTGTCTTCCCTCTAGAATGGGGACTGGAGGAAGCAGTGATAGTGTAAAGGAGGCCTACTGCTGTTCACAGTGCAGTTGTGGGTGTTTGTTGGTGGCCTGACTTTTTAAAGTCAGATACTGGGGAGAACTAGAGTGACAGTAAATGTTAGAATTATCTATTTGTTCAATCTATGGTTTAGGGGTAATGTTAGGGTTAACGTTAAAGATGAGGGTTTGTGGTTGAAATCCCATTTGTGATTTTCATTATTTTTTATTTAACCTTTATTTAACTAGGCAAGTCAGTTAAGAACCAATTCTTATTTACAATGACGGCCTAGGAACAGTGGGTTAACTGCCTTGTTCAGATTGTGACTACAGACACAAGTCACCTCAACCACCGACACTGTCAGGGAAAGACAGCAGGCTGATCATGTAAGACAAGCCAGAGGGCTCAGTCACCACACAGCAGATAATGATATTACCTCCATAAGGTGATTCATTCATTAGTGTGTGTTATTGACACTGAGCTCAGCGCTACGCTGTAAAGACAGTTATCCCTTGGGGCTGTGTGATATTGAAAAACAAAGGCGATTGAAAGGAGAGTAGTCAATGTTTCAGTGGCAAACCTTTTATTGTCACGCAACACGCTAGAATAGTTGAATTCTGGCACTAGTTCCAATATCATTTCCAAGAAACACATATTCCATTGTAAATATAATGCCAATTTGAATGCCAACTGTCATAGAGCAGTTGGTTTTCATCATGGAGGATAGTTTGCAGAGCTAGCAGAAACAGAATTGACATCAATTCTCCGAAAATAACGTTTCCGTGCTCTTAGCTGAAGTGAGGCTTAGTCCCGTAGAGAAGAGATGTAAGATATGGACAGTCAGATTCTCGGCTCTTCACGTCTGACAAGAAGCTAAATAGTAGAGACATCAATATTACATTTCTATGATTTATGCATGAATCTGGCCCAAAGTAGAGGGTTAATTAAATGTGAAATGAGACAGAGTGCTCATGCATGCTTGTAGATTCTTCTTGTGCTTGCATACACAGTACCAGTCAAAAGTTTGGACACAACTACACATTTAAGGGTTTTTCTGTATTTTTTTTTACTATTTTCTACATTGTAGAATAATATTGACGACATCAAAACTATGAAATAACACATATGGAATCATGTAGTAAACAAAAAAGTGTTAACCTCTTACATCTAGGCGTTCTGCTAGCGGAACCCTGTTCCGCCAGCGGAACCTCTAGCCAACAGCCAATGGGATCGCATGGCGCGAAATACAAAAACCTCAAAAATCCAATAATTTCAATTTTTCAAACATACGACTATTTTACACCATTTGAAAGATAAACCTCTCCTGAATCCAACCACGTTGTCCGATTTCAAAAAGGCTTTACAGCGAAAGCAAAACATTAGATTATGTTAGGAGAGTACATAGACCAAAATAACCACACAGCCATTTTCCAAGCAAGCATATATGTCAATAAAACCCAAAACACTGCTAAATGCAGCACTAACCTTTGATGATCTTCATCAGATGACACTCCTAGGACATTATGTTATACAATACATGTATGTTTTGTTCAATCAAGTTCATATTTATATCCAAAAACAGCTCTTTACATTGGCGCGTGATGTTCAGAAAATGTATTCCCACCAAAAACCTCCGGTGAATTTACAAAAATACTCATCATAAACGTTGACAAAATACATAACAATTATTTTAAGAATTATAGATACAGAACTCCTTTATGCAATCGCTGTGTCAGATTGCACATTTTTCAATATTCTGAGTACATAGCTCGCCATCAAGGCGAGCTATTCAGACACCCGCCAAGTTCGGCGCAAACTAAACTCAGAATTAGTATTAGAAATATTCTCTTACCTTTGCTGATCTTCACCAGAATGCACTCCCAGGACTGCTACTTCCACAAGAAATGTTGTTTTTGTTCGAAATAATCCATAGTTATGTCCAAATACCTCCGTTTTGTTCGTGCGTTCAGGTCACTATCCAAAGGGTAATGCGCGAGCGCAATTCGAGACACAAAAAGTCAGTGTTCCATTACCGTACTTAGAAGCATGTCAAACGCTGTTTAAAATAAATTTTTATGGTATTTTTAACGTAAAATTGCGATAATATTCCAACCAGACAATAGTGTATTCATTCAAGGAGGAAAAGAAAAAACAGCGTGCTCGCGGGAACGCGCATATCCAACCTCTTTGTCCTCAGGCAGACCACTCAGTAACTGAGCTCCTATACTCTGCCCAGAGACAGGAGAAGGCTCAATCCACTTTCTGAAGGCTTTAGAAAGCCAATGGAAGCCTTAGAAAGTGCAACATAACAGCACAGATACTGTTGTTTCGAAAGGGACTAGAAAGAAGAACTACATTTCTCAGATCCTACACTTCCTGGTTGACTTTTCCTCAGGTTTTTGCCTGCCATATGAGTTCTGTTATACTCACAGACACCATTCAAACAGTTTTAGAAACTTCAGAGTGTTTTCTATCCAAATCTAATAATATGCATATCCTCGTTTCTGGGCAAGAGTAGTAACCAGTTTAAATCGGGTACGTTTTTTAATCCGGCCGTGAAAATACTGCCCCCTATCCATATCAGGTTAAACAAGTCCAAATATATTTTATATTTGAGATTCTTCAAAGTAGCCACCGTTTGCCTTGATGACAGCTGTGTACACTCTTGCATTCTCTCAACCAGCTTCATGAGGTAGTCACCTGGAATGCATTTCAATTAGCAGGTGTGCCTTGTTAATTTGCTGCTAGGTGACCTAAACTGGGACATGCTTAACACCATCCTACAATCTAAGCTTGATGCCCTCAATCTCACACAAATTATCAATGAACCCACCAGGTACAACCCCAAATCTGTAAACACGGGCACCCTCATAGATATCATCCTAACCAACTTGCCCTCCAAATACACCTCTGCTGCTTTCAACCAAGATATCAGCAATCACTGCCTTATTGCCTGCATCCGTAATGGGTCTGCGGTCAAACGACCACCCCTCATCACTGTCAAACGCTCCCCAAATACTACCCACCACTGCGACCTGTACGCTCTCGTTGGCTGGCCCTCGCTTCATACTCGTGGCCAAACTCACTGGCTCCAGGTCATCTACAAATATTTGCTAGGTAAAGCCCGCCTTATCTCAGCTCACTTGTCACCATAGCAGCACCCACCCGTAGCACACGCTCCAGCAAGTATATTTCACTGGAAAAGCATGAAGCTGGTTGTGAGAATGCCAAGAGTGTGCAAACTGTCATCAAGGCGAAGGGTGGCTACCTTGAAGAATATAAAATGTAAAATATATTTTGATTTTTTCAACACGTTTTTGGTTACTACATGATTCCATATGTGTTTTTTCATAGTTTTGATGTCTTCACTATTATTCTACAATGTAGAAAATAGTAAAAATAAAGAAAACCCCTGGAACGAGTAGGTGTCCAAACCTTTGACTGGTACTCTCTGTGTGTGCATGTGCATGAGTCAATGGGAGTTTTTTGTGTGTGTTTGTTGTGTGTGTATATGTTGCGTGTATGCTTGTGCAATGGTTATACTGTTTAAAGCACAAAAATATTATCTATAATAATAATCTGGAAGGATCAGTCAGTGTGTATCAGAGAAACAGCGTGTCACAGAGAGAGAGAGACAGAGAGAGAGAGAGAAAGAGACAGAGAGAGCGATAGAGACAGAGAGACCTAGAGACAGAGAGAGAGAGAGACAGAGAGAGAGAGAGAGCGCGACAGAGACAGAGAGACAGAGCGACAGAGACAAAGAGAGACAGAGCGACAGAGACAGAGAGACAGAGACAGAGAGAGACAGAGAGAGAGAAAGAGAGACAGGGAGAGAGAGAGAGAGAGAGCGACAGAGAGAGAAAGAGAGAGACAGAGAGACAGAGACAGAGAGAGAGAGAAAGAGAAGGAGAGAGAGAAAGACAGAGAAAGAGAGAGAAAGAGAGAGAGAAAGACTTAAGAGAAAGACAGAGAGAGAGAAGAGAAAATAGAAAAGAGAGAGATGAAGTGATCAAGATGAGTCTTGATATATGACGAAAGACTCTAAAAGGTTATTAAGGGTATTAACTGAGACTATGGGTGAGGGGATCCTGTAGTTTGTATTCTTAGAGGTGTGTTAGACTTGTTTTAAGTTAAGTATACCTTATTCCTATCTCCTCCAAGATATTCACCACAGTTTACAGACTGTACAGTACAATGGTTTTAGTGGAGCTATTCATTAAAATGCCTGCAGTTGGATATAATCTTTTGCTATCATAGTGTATTTCAATTCTGCCCTTGATGTTAATACGTACCTTCAGGATCCTGGTTTACTTTAGTGTAACATGAGATCATGAGGGAGGGAGGGAGACGGGCATGTGGGGGGGGGGGGGGGGGGGGGGGTTAAAGGATGATTTGTGGAGGTCTCCATCTGCAAGCATAATCCAAAATAAATCTCTTTACGAGAGAAAGTGGGAGAGAGAGGGAGGGACAGAGCGAGGCGGGTGGGGGGGAGGGGTAGGGGGGTCGATGGAGTGGATTTGATGCTGGCTAAGAATTATATCAGTTTCTTGTGTTTTAAGGTCAAGCACTGATCGACAAAGAGAGAGGGAGAGGGGAGAGGGAGAGGGGAGAGGGAGAGGGGAGAGAGGGAGAGGGAGAGGGGAGAGGGCTGGGGAGATGGGAGAGAGGGAGAGGGAGAGGGAGAGGGAGAGGGAGAGGGAGAGGGAGAGGGGAGAGGGGAGAAAGAGAGAGTTAAAGCATCTCTTTAGCGTGGGTCACTGTGTTATCTGTCTAGCCAAACCAAGTTTTCAGATCACATTCCATCTCCCTGATCGTCATTTAGGTGACAGTCTCCCACTTTATCTCGATCTCTGTTTCTGTTGGAGAAAAAGACAGAATGATCTTCCCCTCTCATGCAGAAAAGTCTGTAACATTAATTAGAAATGATAATACATTCAAATGCTATGGCTGAAATGCAGAAATGATTAATTTGTAAACAGAAGATGGTTTCTGTATCTGTGTGATGTAGCCTTCAGCGCTTTGCCTCTGTGTCAGTCTCTCTCATCTCTCTCTGTGTCTCTCTCTGTGTCAGTCTCTCTCATCTCTCTCTGTGTCTCTCTGTCTCTCTCTGTGTCAGTCTCTCTCATCTCTCTCTGTGTCTCTCTGTCTCTCTGTGTCAGTCTCTCTCATCTCTCTCTGTTGCTCTCTGTCTCTCTCTGTGTCAGTCTCTCTCATCTCTCTCTGTTGCTCTCTGTCTCTCTCATCTCTCTCTGTCGCTCTCTGTCTCTCTCTGTGTCAGTCTCTCTCATCTCTCTCTGTTGCTCTCTGTCTCTGTGTCAGTCTCTCTCATCTCTCTCTGTCGCTCTCTGTCGCTCTCTGTCTCTCTCTGTGTCAGTCTCTCATCTCTCTCTGTCTCTCTCTGTGTCAGTCTCTCTCATCTCTCTCTGTCAGTCTCTCTCATCTCTCTCTGTTGCTCTCTCTCTCTGTGTCAGTCTCTCTCATCTCTCTCTGTTGCTCTCTGTCTCTCTCTGTGTCAGTCTCTCTCACCTCTCTCTGTCGCTCTCTGTCTCTCTCTGTGTCAGTCTCTTTCATCTCAATTCAATTAAATTTGCTTTATTGGCATGGCGTAAAGCAAATTGAATAAGGGTTTCAAATTTGGGAAAATGACTCTCTCTAATTGTTTTATATTTCTGACATTTTGTCAGGAAATGCAGCTCCGTCTCAGGTTCTGCTGTTGTGCAGTGGTTGCACAGCCTTTCCTCTACAGGGAGCCAGGTTTTCCTGTGTCTACCCTTCTCAATGGCAAGGCTGTGCTCACTGAGCCTGTACTTTGTCAAGGTTTTTCTAAGGTTTTGATCAGTAACCATGGTCAAATATTTAGCCGTAGTGTACTGTCGATTTAGGGCCAGATAGCACTGCATTTTGCTTTGTGTTTGTGCTTGTGTTTCCCAATAAGCAATGTAGTTTTGTTTTGACTGTGTTGTAATTTGGTTTATTCTGATTGATTGGATGTTCTGGTCCTGAGGCTTCAGTGTGTTAGTAGAACATGTTTGTGAACTCAGCCCAAGGACCAGCTGGATGAGGGTCCTGAGGCTTCAGTGTGTTAGTAGAACAGGTTTGTGAACTCAGCCCAAGGACCAGCTGGATGAGGGGACTCTTTTCTTTGCTCAGCTCTTGGCATTGCAGGGCTTGGTAATGATATGAGAGGTATTGCAGGGCTTGGTAATGATATGAGAGGTATTGCAGGGCTTGGTAATGATATGAGAGGTATTGCAGGGCTTGGTAATGATATGAGAGGTATTGCAGGGCTTGGTAATGATATGAGAGGTATTGCAGGGCTTGGTAATGATATGAGAGGTATTGCAGGGCTTGGTAATGATATGAGAGGTATTGCAGGGCTTGGTAATGATGTGAGAGGTATTGCAGGGCTTGGTAATGATATGAGAGGTATTGCAGGGCTTGGTAATGATGTGAGAGGTATTGCAGGGCTTGGTAATGATATGAGAGGTATTGCAGGGCTTGGTAATGATATGAGAGGTATTGCAGGGCTTGGTAATGATATGAGAGGTATTGCAGGGCTTGGTAATGATATGAGAGGTATTGCAGGGCTTGGTAATGATATGAGAGGCATTGCAGGGCTTGGTAATGATATGAGAGGTATTGCAGGGCTTGGTATTGATATGAGAGGTATTGCAGGGCTTGGTAATGATATGAGAGGTATTGCAGGGCTTGGTAATGATATGAGAGGTATTGCAGGGCTTGGTAATGATATGAGAGGTATTGCAGGGCTTGGTAATGATATGAGAGGTATTGCAGGGCTTGGTAATGATATGAGAGGTATTGCAGGGCTTGGTAATGATATGAGAGGTATTGCAGGGCTTGGTAATGATATGAGAGGTATTGCAGGGCTTGGTAATGATATGAGAGGCATTGCAGGGCTTGGTATTGATATGAGAGGTATTGCAGGACTTGGTAATGATATGAGAGGTATTGCAGGGCTTGGTAATGATATGAGAGGCATTGCAGGGCTTGGTAATGATATGAGACGGGGTCACTGTATTTTAGATGTTTCCAAAACTTAATTGCTCTTTTTTGAGTTTTTATTATTCGTGAATATTGGCCTAATTCTGCCCTGCATGCATTGTTTGTAGTTTTCCTCTGGACATGTAGGAGGATCTTACAGAACTCTGCATGCAGGGTTTCAATGGGGTGTTTGTCCCATTTGGTGAAATCTTGTTTTGCAAGTGGACCCCACACCTCGCTGCCATAAAGTGCAATTGGTTCAATGACATATTCAATTCGTTTTAGCCAAATTTTAATAGGTATTTCAATTTGAATTTGCTTTTTAATGGCGTAATGGCATCTCTCTCTCTGTCGCTCTCTGTTTCTCTCTCTGTCAGTCTCTCTCATCTCTCTCTCTGTCGCTCTCTGCCTCTCTGTGTCAGTCTCTCTCATCTCTCTCTGTTGCTCTCTGTCTCTCTCTGTGTCAGTCTCTCTCATCTCTCTCTGTGGCTCTCTGCCTCTCTGTGTCAGTCTCTCTCATCTCTCTCTGTGGCTCTCTGCCTCTCTGTGTCAGTCTCTCTCATCTCTGTGTCAGTCTCTCTCATCTCTCTCTGTCGCTCTCTGCCTCTCTGTGTCAGTCTCTCTCATCTCTCTCTGTGTCAGTCTCTCATCTCTCTCTGTCTCTCTCTGCCTCTCTGTGTCAGTCTCTCTCATCTCTCTCTGTCGCTCTCTGCCTCTCTGTGTCAGTCTCTCTCATCTCTCTCTCTGTTGCTCTCTGTCTCTGTCTGTGTCAGTCTCTCTCATCTCTCTCTGTGGCTCTCTGTCTCTCTCTGTGTCAGTCTCTCTCATCTCTCTATGTGGCTCTCTGTCTCTCTCTGTGTCAGTCTCTCTCATCTCTCTCTGTGGCTCCCTGCCTCTCTGTGTCAGTCTCTCTCATCTCTCTCTGTGTCAGTCTCTCTCATCTCTCTCTGTTGCTCTCTGTCTCTCTCTGTGTCAGTCTCTCTCATCTCTCTCTGTCGCTCTCTGTCTCTCTCTGTGTCAGTCTCTCTCATCTCTCTCTGTCGCTCTCTGTCTCTGTCTGTGTCAGTCTCTCTCATCTCTCTCTGTGTCAGTCTCTCTCTGTGTCAGTCTCTCTCATCTCTCTCTGTCGCTCTCTGCCTCTCTGTGTCAGTCTCTGTCATCTCTCTCTGTGTCAGTCTCTCTCATCTCTCTCTGTCGCTCTCTGTCTCTGTCTGTGTCAGTCTCTCTCATCTCTCTCTGTGTCAGTCTCTCTATGTGTCAGTCTCTCTCATCTCTCTCTGTCGCTCTCTGCCTCTCTGTGTCAGTCTCTCTCATCTCTCTCTGTGTCAGTCTCTCTCATCTCTCTCTGTTGCTCTCTGCCTCTCTGTGTCTGTCTCTCTCATCTCTCTCTGTCGCTCTCTGCCTCTCTGTGTCAGTCTCTCTCATCTCTCTCTCTGTCGCTCTCTGTCTCTCTCTGTGTCTCTCTCTGTGTCAGTCTCTCTCATCTCTCTCTGTGTCAGTCTCTCTCATCTCTCTCTGTCGCTCTCTGCCTCTCTGTGTCAGTCTCTCTCATCTCTCTCTGTGTCAGTCTCTCTCATCTCTCTCTGTTGCTCTCTGCCTCTCTGTGTCTGTCTCTCTCATCTCTCTCTGTCGCTCTCTGCCTCTCTGTGTCAGTCTCTCTCATCTCTCTCTCTGTCGCTCTCTGCCTCTCTGTGTCTCTCTCTGTGTCAGTCTCTCTCATCTCTCTCTGTTGCTCTCTGTCTCTCTCTGTGTCAGTCTCTCTCATCTCTCTCTGTGGCTCCCTGTCTCTCTCTGTGTCAGTCTCTCTCATCTCTCTCTGTGGCTCTCTGTCTCTCTCTGTGTCAGTCTCTCTCATCTCTCTCTGTGGCTCTCTGCCTCTCTCTGTGTCAGTCTCTCTCATCTCTCTCTGTGGCTCTCTGTCTCTCTCTGTGTCAGTCTCTCTCATCTCTCTCTCTGTCGCTCTCTGCCTCTCTGTGTCAGTCTCTCTCATCTCCCTCTCTGTCGCTCTCTGTGTCAGTCTCTCTCATCTCCCTCTCTGTCGCTATCTCTCTCTCTCTTTCTGTGTGTTCATGTGTGTGTTTGTGTGAGTGGTGTGTGTGCACGCATGTGTGTGTGTGTGTCAGCGCACGCGCTTGTGTGTGTATGTCTGCATGCTAATTAGGTTAGCTGATTAGTGCAGTGTGTGATGAAGGCAGACAGTGTGTTTGCTCTGTGTTAACCCTGTCTGTGCTGGTGTCAGCATCAATCACAGGTCATGTGTTCCTCCATCAACACTGCATGTGTTCTGAACACTGGTCTGTTTAGTCGTCTGTTCAATCACTCACTCTTCAAGAACTTTACAAGGACTGATTGAAGCAGACTGAGGGTCTCTCTCTCTCTCATGTCAAATCATGACTGTTTGTTTCCCTAATCCTAAAGTAGCTGACGTCCAAGGACTTATAGAATGCTGTTGCAGGCACTCAAAGTTACTGCATGAAACGTGGGAATAAGTGGTAGTTAGGCTTCTTGTCTGGATGCTGTTGGTGTTATGGACTAGTGGTTCACCAACCGTTTCCTCAGGTGATAAATCAATGCTCTGGTTGTCACTTTTATAACAATATAATTTGCCCCCGCCCCCCCTTCTATCCCCCTTCTCCCCCTCTCTCTCTATCTCTCTCTCCCCCTCCCCTCCCTCTCTCTCTGTCTCTGTCTCTCTCTCTCTGTGTCTCTCTGTCTCTGTCTCTCTCTCTTTGTCTCTGTCTCTCTCTCTCTGTGTCTCTCTGTCTCTCTCTCTCTGTGTCTCTCTGTCTCTCTCTCTCTCTCTCTCTCTGTGTCTTTCTGTCTCTCTCTCTGTGTCTCTCTGTCTCTCTCTCTCTCTCTGTCTCTCTCTCTCTCCCTCTCTCTGTCAGTGATGCTGCTGGACACAACAGAATCTACCTCGGAGCTTGGCTGGACCACCTATCCTGACACTGGGGTAAGCAGAGGACAAATCACTGGGAAAATCTCAAAACACACACACACACACTCAGGGCTCTGGTCAAAAGTAGTGAACTTCATTGGGTATATAGGGTGTCATTTGAAACATAGCTACTGATCGATATGACATCATCAACGTTGACATTGGTAATAGATTGCATGATGAGGCTCCAGTTCATAAGATGGGTCTGGGGTCCCATCAGAGGAAGTCAAAACCTGTGTGTGTGTGTCTGTGTGTCTGTGTGTCTGTGTGTCTGTGTGTCTGTGTGTCTGTGTGTCTGTCTGTCTGTCTGTCTGTCTGTCTGTCTGTCTGTCTGTCTGTCTGTCTGTCTGTCTGTCTGTCTGTCTGTCTGTCTGTCTGTCTGTCTGTCTGTCTGTCTGTCTGTCTGTCTGTCTGTCTGTGTGTGTGTGTGTGTGTGTGTGTGTGTGTGTGTGTGTGTGTGTGTGTGTGTGTGTGTGTGTGTGTGTGTGCATGTGTGTGTGTTTGCTCAATGCTAGGCGTACATCATCATCATCATCATCATCATTACCATACTCACTGAAGCAGTATCCAAAACAAATGATTATGGTAATGGAGTGCCTGTAAATGTCTCATTATATGACTGACTGTTACATTTCAATCTACTGTATACAGCTGCATCATGTACTCATGTATACATCAGTCTTCCTGGTGTTATGAAATATGTTCCAAACTCACACTGTGAGCATTGAGCTTGTATGAATACCGTACAGTACAGGCCTGGTGTATATTAGAGCCAGCTGAGTATGATCACGCTGATTGCTGTGAGGAAGCTTTGCGTTTGCATGGGTGTGTTTTCTATAGAGCCACAGAGATGACAAGTGGTTCTGAGATAGAGATATGGTGATTGGGCCTGGGGCACTAAGCTAAGAGAAGCAGACAAAGAGGGAGAGAGCAAGAGAGAAGGAGAGAGAGAGGGAGAGAGTTTTCCGTTAACCCTTTCCTCCCCCTTCTCTTTTCATAATTCCTTCTCTCTGTCTTGAGGGCCGGTTGATACTCTTTATATATTTTTCCTCCCTTCGTCTTGTTCCTCCTCCTCCCCTCTTTCTCTCTCTCCCTCTTTCTCTTCCCTTCACTGCCTTCCTCCCTCTCTGTCTTCCTCTGCCCTCCAGTGTCCCTGCTCCTACCTGTCCTGTCTCTCCTCCTCTGCCTCTCTCCTTCCCTCCCACACTCCTCTCCATCCCTCCATCCCTCCTCCACTCCTCTCTCTCCTCTCCATCCCTCCACTCCTCTCTATCCTCTCCATCCCTATTCCACTCCTCTCTCTCCTCTCCATCTGTCCATCCCTCCACTCCTCTCCATCTGTCCATCCCTCCACTCCTCTCTCTCCTCTCCATCTGTCCATCCCTCTACTCCTCTCTCTCCTCTCCATCCCTCCTCCACTCCTCTCTCCTCCTCTCCATCCCTCCATCCTTCCTCCACTCCTCTCTCTCCTCTCTATCCCTCCTCC
This sequence comes from Salmo salar, assembly GCF_965601325.2. Classification (NCBI taxonomy): domain Eukaryota; kingdom Metazoa; phylum Chordata; class Actinopteri; order Salmoniformes; family Salmonidae; genus Salmo; species Salmo salar. The sequence goes on along the minus strand of NC_138295.1, from coordinate 73,711,738 downwards.
ACTCCTCTCTCCTCCCCTCCATCCCTCTATCCCTCCTCCACTCCTCTCTCTCCTCTCTCTCCTCTCTGCCCTGCAGGGTGTTGGTGGCATTGAGACCCCCCCTGTCATTTCTCCCATTCTCTTCCTCCCTTCTTCCATCCCTCCTCTCTTCCTCTGCTTTCTGTTCCTCTCTTCATCCACATCATCCCCCATCCCGTCTCCCTCTCTCTTCTCCCTCTCTCCTCCCTCCCTCCTTCCTCTCTCTCTCTCTGTGCACTTCAGTGTGTCAGAGGCCTTGTTCCTCCCTGTCCTCTGTCACTGTGGAGATTTGGTGTTTTTCTGGGAGTTCGGTTCAGATTAAATCACAAATGACTCGTCTCTCTCCTCCACCCCCCCTCTCCAATCTGTCTACTTTTTTCCGCTCATGAGAGGGAGACAGAAAGAGGGGGAAGGGGATAAGAGGAAGGGGGAAAAACACAGAAAACAAATGCAAGCAGGCGGGTTTCAGTATTTATTCATGGCCGTACGGTGGCACAGCACACACGCGATGTCACACATTTAGACCTGTGCTCACTCACTCACACTCATCCTGTATGCCTGGCTGAGAGTCTCCACTCTATCCCCTACCATGACTTTTACCTACAGTACCTCTCTCTCTCTCCTTCTCTCTCTCACACAAACACAATCTGTCACATGCATGCACACACACAGTCTCGTTCCCTCCTTCTCCCTCCCTCTCTCTCTCCCTTAATTTCTTTCTCCTTCTCTGTCTCCCTCTCTCTCTCCGAACATAACCCGGGACACTGTCTGGAGGGGGCAGCCCACCCCCCTCCCCCCTCTCTTTCTCTCTCTCACACACACACACACACACACACACACACACACACACACACACACACACACACACACACACACACACACACACACACACACACACACACACACACACATCTGTGTCACATACATATTCTGTCACACACTCTCCTTCTCTGTTTCCCTCTCTCTCTCCTAACATAACCTGTATCAGTGCCTAGGAGGGACTGTCCCTCTCCTCTCTCCATTAGTCTGCCAGCCTCTCAGCCTCTTTTCACCTGTTCACTGATGTTATCATTACTCCAATTGCACCAAATGGGAATGCACTCTGTCTGTCAGTGTGATGGTGGAGGGTTTCAGTTCTCTGCTCTTTTTCTGTGGACAAGGTGACACACACATACACACACACACACACACACACGCACACACACACGCACACGCACACGTACACGCACCCACATACACACAGACACAAGCAGACACACACGAGAGATACAGTATACTCTGCTAGGGTGTACAGATCAGGACCCTGGCAGATTGGAATGATGATGAGGACTAGTACACAGCAGTAGAGTAGCTACTGTATTACAACAGAAAATGCTATGCTTGTCACTCAGGGCCACAACGGCCTAAAGCAAAGCCTTTTCATACAGAGGAGCGTTCTAGTGTATAATCGCTGAAACTAAGCCCTGCATCACATTTACATTTGACTCATTCAGCAGACCTTCTCATCCTGAGCGACTGTTTTGAGCAGCAATGCTGTCCTGCATTTTGCATCTTACGCTCCACACCATAAACTTGTGTTCTTATCCTCCATTACCAAAAACAACATAGAAACTATTTTTCTTTAACGGTTTCATCTGCATTAGGCTTGTCGAGAGAGAGAGAGAGAGAGAGAGAGAGAGAGAGAGAGAGAGAGAGACAGAGAGAGAGACAGATAGAGAGAGAGACAGAGAGTCTGACAGACCAATCAACCTGCACATGTCCTCTACTGTATGCTTATTGTTATTGTTCAATATATGGTTATTTTGACCCATAGTTATTGTTGTCCCGTTGGCAATTATGATTCTTATTATTTTCATATTGTAAATATCCAAAATAAGCTTTGGCAATATGTACATTGTTACGTCATGCCAATAAAGCAAAGCAAATTGAAGAGAGAGAGAGAGAGAGAGAGAGAGAGAGAGAGAGAGCGAGAGAGAGAGAGAGAGAGAGAGAGAGAGAGAGAGAGAGAGAGAGAGAGAACCCACTGCACAACAGCAGAACCTGAGACAGAGCTGCATTTCCTGACAAAATGTAAAAAATATAAAACAATTAGAGTGTCATTTCCCCAAATTTGAAACCCTTATTCAAGGTTTCAAAGACCTCTCTGATGAGAGTAGGCTACCTGTCCTGTTGGGGGAGGACGCAGAGAGCTGTGGGTTGGCAGCGCACTACATTGCTGCCTGCCATAAGATGAGGGACAGTATCTGACAGACCAATCAACATGTCCTCTACCATATGCTTATTGTTATTGTTCAATGTATGGTTATTTAGACCCTTGGTTATTGTTGTTACTGTTGTCCCATTGACAATTTTGATTCTTATTATTATTCTTATTAAGTCGGTTAGGACATCTACTTTGTGCATGACACAAGTAATTTTTCCAACAATTGTTTACAGACAGATTAATTCACGTATAAATTCACTATATCACAATTCCAGTGGGTCAGAAGTTTACATACACTGAGTTGACTGTGCCTTTAAACAGCTTGGGAAATTCCAGAAAATTATGTCATGGTTTTAGAAGCTTCTGATAGGCTAATTGACATAATTTGAGTCAATTGGAGGTGTACCTATGGATGTATTTCAAGGCCTACCTTCAAACTCAGTGTCTCTTTGCTTGACATCATAGGAAAATCAAAAGAAATCCGCCAAGACCTCAGAAAAACAATTGTAGACCTCCACAAGTATGGTTCATCCTTGGGAGCAATTTCCAAACACCTGCAAGTACCATGTTCATCTGTACAAACAATAGTACACAAGTATAAACAACATAGGACCACACAGCCGTCATACCGCTCAGGAAGGAGACGCGTTCTGTCTCCTAGAGATGAACGTATTTTGGTGCAAAAACTGCAAATCAATCCCAGAACAACAAGGACCTTGTGAATATGCTGGAGGAAACAGGTACAAATATATATCCTATATCAACATAACCTGAGAGGCCGCTCAGCAAGGAAGAAGCCACTGCTCCAAAACCGCCATAAAAAAGCCAGACTACGGTTTTCAACTGCACATGGGGACAAAGATTGTACTTTTTGGAGAAATGTCCTCTGGTCTGATGGAAGAAAAATAGAACTGTTTGGCCATAATGAAAAAGGGGGAGGCTTGCAAGCCGAAGAACACCATCCCAACCGTGAAGCACAGGGGTGGCAGCATCATGTTGTGGGGGTGCTTTGCTGCAGGAGGGACTGGTGCACTTCAAAATATATGGCATCATGAAGAAGGAAAATTATGTGGATATATTGAAGTAACATCTCAAGACATCAGTCAGGAAGTTAAAGCTTAGTCACAAATGGGTCTTCCAAATGGACAATGACCCCAAGCATACTTCCAAAGTTGTGTCAAAATGGCTTAAGAACAACAAAGTCAATGTATTGGAGTAGCCATCACAAAGCCCTGACCTCAATCCTGTAGAAAATTTGTGGGCAGAACTGAAAAAGCGTGTGCGAGCAAGGAGGCCTACAAACTTGACTCAGTTACATCAGCTCTGTCAGGAGGAATGGGCCAAAATTCACCCAACTTATTGTGGGAAGCTTATGGAAGGCTATCCAAAACGTTTGACCCAAGTTAAACAATTGAAAGGAAATGCTACCAAATACTAATTGAGTGTATGTAAACTTCTGACCCACTGAGAATGTGATGAAAGAAATAAAGCTGAAATAAATCATTCTCTCTACTATTACTTAGGCAGCCCTTTTCCCTCCTTGAGTTGTGGGATCTTATTTTTTGTACTGCTTTGTAAAGCCTGCAAGACGTGACGGTCGTTTTCCATTGTTTATTATTTTGTTTAAGTGTTCAGATTTAAAATAAATATCAAGATGAAGACATACCACACTGCACCTTGGTCTACTCCTTTTGACGATCGTTACAATTGTATTTACTTCACCACCATGGCCTTTTTTGCCTTTACCTCCTTATCTCACCTCATTTGCTCACTTTGTATATAGACTTATTTTTCTGCTATATTATTGACTGTATGTTTGTTTTACTCCATGTGTAACTCTGTGTTGTATGTGTCAAACTGCTTTGCTTTATCTCGGCCAGGTTGCAATTGTAAATGAGAACTTGTTCTCAACTAGCCTACCTGGTTAAATAAAGGTGAAATAAAATAAATAAATAAAATATGTTAAATGTATTACATGGAATTATAATCAAGGTTTCTCTGACATAACACTGTATATTACAATAAAAATGTAAAGGGTGTATCTTTGAGTCCATGTGCCAGTGTTCCCTCCAGTAGGATTTACAGCCTATGCAAACATGCCCCTTATTCCTCCTCTCACTGTCTGAATAGGATATCAGATGTCAAACACACAGCACAGAGAGGCAGAGACCTAGTTAAATGTGATGCTGATAATTACTTTTCACCCAGTTAACAGAGAACAATACTTTTGGATAACATTCCACTCAAGGTCCCATAAACCCCAGTTATTATGAACTAACATAATGAACAGACCATGCTAAAAGTGTTCTGAGAATATATTCAAGATGAAAACATACATCTGTTTTTTATACGGTCCCATATGACTGATAACACTGCCACACACTTACTTAACCCTCCTCTCACCCTCTCTCTCTCTCTCTCTTTCTAGCTCTCTCTCTCTCTCTCTCTCTCTCTCTCTCTCTCTCTCTTCTCTCACACTCTCTCTCTTTCTCTCTCTCTCTCTCTCTCAGACTCTGTCTCTCTCTCTCTTTCTCTCAGTCTCTTTCTCTGTCTCGCTCTCTTTCTTTCTCTCAGTCTTTCTCTCTCTCAGTAAACAGTGCAGGGTAGAGAGGGGCTTAGTAATGTCACTTTGCTGAAGTGAAACTTTACTGGAAACCTGAATGTTATGAACAGGATCAATCGTTTTCAATTCAATAATCTATCTATACAGCTGCACCTACTGTAGTCTCCAGTCATTTTCTGGCTCTTTTCCTGATCAGTGGAAGAAAAGCAACAGTCAACACATGTTTAGGTGAATAGAGAGAAAGTAGAGAGAATCTGATGATAAAAACCTTGATTTAACTAGGCAAGTCAGTTAACGAGAGTCTTGTCTTTAAAATGGTGTAAAATAGTCATATGTTTGAGAAATTGAAGTAATAGCATTTCTAAGGTATTTGAAAATCGCGCCACGGGATTACACTGGCTGTTGCGTAGGTGGGACGATTTCGTCCCGCCTAGCCCAGAGAGGTTAAGAACAAATGCTTATTTACAGTGGTGGCCTAGGAACAGTGGGTTAACTGACTTGTTCAGCGGCAGAATGACAGATTTTCTAACTATCAACCTTTCAGTTACTGGCCCAACGCTCTAACGACTAGGCTACATGCCGCCCAAATATAAATACCTTGATGTGATAAAAAGTGTGTTGTTGACACTGAGAGGACACATTTGTGACTAAAAAACGAATATTGAATGACATTTCAGAGAGACTACCATAAATGATATTTTCTTCGGTCTGTTCCCAGCTATGGCTTCCTCCAGCATTATCCTGTCTGAAGAACAGTTCCAGTGTTCTATCTGTCTGGATGTGTTCACTGAGCCAGTCTCCATCCCATGTGGACACAACTACTGCAAGGCCTGTATCAGAGGATACTGGGATAGCACTGACCTATGCCAGTGTCCAATGTCTAAGGACACAGACCTGAGCTTCATGTCAGCATTTTAATTTCTGAAATAACTGCTCATCTCAAGAAGCATGCTCCAGTTGAAACCACAACCTTCACTCCAGGACAAGCCCAAACCATAACCCCATGACAAACCCATAGATGTGCCATGTGATGTATGTACTGAGACAAAGCACATGGCCCTGAAGTCCTGTCTGGTGTGTCTGGCCTCTTACTGTGAGACTCACCTGGAGCATCATCGGATAGTGGCTTCTTTAAAGAAACACAAGCTGATCAACCCTGTGGAGAACCTGGAAGACAGGGTGTGTAAGAAGCATGAGAGACCCCTGGAGCTGTTCTGTAGGAGTGATCAGACGTGTGTGTGTCAGTTCTGCACTGAGACAGACCACAAGACTCACAAGACTGTCCCCATAGAGGAAGAGTATGGAGAGAGAATGACTCAGATAAAGAAGACTAAGGGTAAAGTTCAGAAGATGATCCAAGAGAGACTGTTGAAGGTTAAGGAGATTGAACAGGCAGTAGAGCTCAGCAAGAGAAATGCAGAAAAACAGATAGCAGACAGTGTGGAGGTCAACACTGCTCTTGTGCTCTCCATTGAGAGAAGCCAGGCTGAGGTCATTATGGAGATTGAGAAGAGACTTAAAGTAGCAGAGAAGCGGGCTGAAAGGCTCATTGAAGAGCTGGAGCAGGAAATCACTGAGTTACAGAGAGGAAGCACGGGACTAGAGCAGCTCTCAGATATTCAAGATCACCTCCTCCTCCGTCAGAGCTCACCATCCATCTGCGCCACCCTTCCAACTACCAACAACTGGTCTGAGATACAGTTGAAGTTGGAATTTTACATACACCTTAGCCAAATACATTTAAACTCAGTTTTTCACAATTCCTGACACTTAATCCTAGTAAAATTTCCCTGTCTTAGGTCAGTTAGGATCACCACTTTATTTTAAGAATGTGAAATGTCAGAATAATAGTAGAGAGAATTATTTATTTCAGCTTTTATTTCTATCATCACATTCCCAGTGGGTCAGAAGTTTACATACACTCAATTAGTATTTGGTAGCGTTGCCTTTAAATTGTTTAACATGGGTCAAATGTTTTGCGTAGCCTTCCACAAGCTTCCCACAATAAGTTGGGTGAATGTTGGCCCATTCCTCCTGACAGATCTGGTGTAACCGAGTCAGGTTTGTAGGCCTCCTTGCTCGCACACGCTTTTTCAGTTCTGCCCACAAGTTTTCTACAGGATTGAGGTCAGGGCTTTGTGATGGCTACTCCAATACCTTGACTTTGTTGTCCTTAAGCCATTTTGACACAACTTTGGAAGTATGCTTGGGGTCATTGTCCATTTGGAAGACCCATTTGCGACCAAGCTTTAACTTCCTGACTGATGTCTTGAGATGTTGCTTTAATATATCCACATAATTTTCCAACCTCATGATGCAAACTATTTTGTGAAGTGCACCAGTCCCTCCTGCAGCAAAGCACCCCCACAACATGATGCTGCTACCCCCGTGCTTCACGGTTGGGATGGTGTTCTTCGGCTTGCAAGCCTCCCCCTTCTTCCTCCAAACATAACGGTGGTCATTATGGCCAAACAATTCTATTTTTCTTTCATCAGACCAGAGGACATTTCTCCAAAAAGTACGGTCTTTGTCCCCATGTGCATTTGCAAACCGTAGTCTGGCTTTTTTATGCCGGGTTTTACCGAGCAGCCTTTCAGGTTGTCGATATAGGACTCGTTTTACTGTGGATATAGATACATTTGTACCTGTTTCCTCCAGCATCTTCACAAGGTCCTTTCCTGTTGTTCTGATTTGCACTTTTTGCACCAAAGTACGTTCATCTCTAGGAGACAGAACGCGTCTCCTATCCTCTCCTTCCTGAGCGGTATGACGGCTGCGTGGTCCCATGGTGTTTATACTTGCGTATTATTGTTTGTACAGATGAACGTGGTACCGTTCAGTCGTTTGGAAGTTGCTCCCAAGGATGAACCAGACTTGTGGAGGTCTACAATTGTTTTTCTGAGGTCTTGGCTGATTTCTTTTGATTTTCCCATGATGTCAAGCAAAGAGGCACTGAGTTTGGAGGTAGGCCTTGAAATACATCCACAGGTACACCACCAATTGACGCAAATGATGTCAATTAGCCTATCAGAAGCTTCTAAAGCCATGACATCATTTTCTGGAATTTTCCAAGCTGTTTAAAGGCACAGTCAACTTAGCCTATGTAAACTTCTGATCCACTGGAATTGTGATACAGTGAATTATAAGTAAAATAATCTGTCTGTAAACAATTGTTGGAAAAATTACTGGTGTCATGCACAAGGTAGATGTCCTAACCGACTTGCCAAAACTATAGTTTGTTAACAAGAAATTTGTGGAGTTGTTGAAAAACGAGTTTTAATGACTCCGACCTAAGTGTATGTAAACTTCCGACTTCAACTGTAAGTGTCCACAGTGGTCTGTGTGTGGGGACTATGAGGAGTACTATGTCTCAGCTGGAGGAGACACTTCATAAAGAGATGGCGAAGTTGTGTGATGCTGAGCTGAAGAGGATGCAGCAGTGTGCAGTGGATGTGACTCTGGACCCTGATACAGCACATCCATTCTTCAGCTTGGCTGCGGACAGGAAACAAGTGAGATATGGAGACAAAAAGCAGAATCTCCCTGCTAACCCATAGTGGTTTGGAGATGCAACCCGTGTTTAAGGAATGCAGGGGTTCTCCTCAGGAAGTTTCTACTATGAGGTGCAGGTGAAAGGGAAGACTGGGGGTTTTAGGAGTGGCTAGAGAGTCCATCAACAGAAACTCTACTAAGACACTGTGCCCTGAAAATGGATACTGGACTGTGGAGCTGATAAATGGAAATTATTTTCCTAATGCTGAGCTTCATGTCCCCCTCTCCCTGAGAGAGAAGCTCCAGAAAGTGGGGGTGTTTGTGGATTATGAGGAGGGTGAGGTCTCCTTTTACAATGTGGAGGCCAGGTCCCACATCTTCTCTTTCACTGGCTGTACCTTTACTGAGAAACTCTATCCACTCTTCTCTACAGGAAATAATTATTCTGGTGATAACTCAGCTCCTCTTGTCATTTCTCCCATCAAGTCTGACTGAGTTTAGTGAACAGGGAATTCAGTCACAAGGAAGCCCAAAAAAAACTGTACATTTGAATTTGTTGATATGTTTAATTTTAATAGAGAATAAGCTGGCATACTGTCATTGATAAGATTTTACAATGTCAAATGTTAATATTTTATGATGTTGACCAAATTGGTCCCGCTTTAAATCACGTTCAGCTTATAAAGGCTTCATAAAGCCTTCAAAATGCCTTCATAAGCACTAAATACATGTGTTACAAAGCATCTGTAACTGTATGTCATGCTTTATAAAGGGTTCATAAATGTGGCCTAACTGCGAAATAATCACCAATGTCAAATGTGACATAACCCACTATGTCGAATATGACATAAACATGTGCTTTATAAAGGGTGACATGTTGTGCTGAAGGACGGCATACACTCTAAAGTGAAGTCATGTTAGTCACATTACATCTAATCTCATTCCCAGACACTTCCGCCCAAATGAACGGAAGGTCTGGTGGACCAACGCATCAAATTTTGCCATCACTAGTTAGGGTTAGGTTTAAAAATCACATTTTAATTCGATCAGTAAAACAGACCAAAGAACGAAGACTGAAAATCTCTGAAATCAGTCATTCTATCTTTGAAAAAATAAGTAATTATATTGTTTCATTTCTCAGTGTGAACAATATAGCAATACACTGTTTTATGATCACACCATATCAGACAATCTCTTTACTTTCTCTCTACTCACCTCAGCGTCTGTTGACTCTGTTCTTTCTCTACATCTGATCAGAAAAAGGCTCCAGTGACTGGAGACTACAGTAGGTAACAGTACAGCTGTATTGATAGATTCTTTAAAGTGTAAAAGTTCGGTCCTGTTCATAACATTCAGGTTTTCAGTTAGGTTTCACTTCAGCAAAGTAACATTCATAAGCCCCTCCCTACCCTGTACTGTTTACTGTGAGAGAGAGACAGAGAGACAGTGAGAGACAGAGAGACAGTGAGAGACAGAGAGAAAATCCACTAGATTCTTAGATTTTTTTCCAGACCTCAAAAGTCATCCCCTGATGTGGTTTAAGCATTGTCAGGAACACATAAAACCGAATTTAAATAAAATAAAATAAAATGTTATTTGTCACATGCGCCAAATGCTTACTCACAAGCCCTTAACCAACAATGCAGTTTTAAGACAAATACCTAAAAAAAGAAGAAATAAAGTAACAAACAATTAAAGAGCAGCAGTAATATAACAATATTGAGGCTATATACAGGGGGTGCCTGTACAGAGTCAATGTGCGGGGGCACCGGTGTCGAGGTAATTGAGGTAATATGTACTGTACATGTAGGTAGAGTTATTAAAGTGACTTATGCATAGATAATAACAGAGAGTAGCAGAAGCGTAAAAGAGGGAGGGTGCAAATAGTCTGTGTAGCCATTTGATTAGATGTTCAGGAGTCTTATGTCTTGGGAGTAGAAGCTGTTTAGAAGCCTCTTGGACCTAGACTTGGCGCTCCGGTACCGCTTGCCATGCAGTTAGTTTTTCTATTTAAAATAGTGTGGAAAAAGGTGTGAAAACCCCAAAAACGGGGGAAACCCGAAACATGGAAAAACAAAACGGAGAAAACGACGTTTGGAGAAAAAACAGAAGTAAAACTGATTTTAAAACGTCCTACCAACGTTTTTTGCTGTGCATGACTGCATTCTGGGGAAGGTTGAGGTCAGGTCCAATATTGACTATGCACCCAAGAGGGAAAGAGGTTTGGCCATCCAATAAATGTTTTAGAGTAATATAATATAATATATACAATTTAGCAGATGCTTTTATCCAAAGCGACTTACAGTCATGCGTGAATACATTTTTACATATGGGTGGTCCTGGGAATCTAACCCACTATCCTGGTGTTGCAATGCTCTACCAAGATGCATGACAGGTTTATAAATGCTTTGTGAAGCCTCAATTCAATAGGATTTAAAAGGCCTTTATTAAGTGGTGCTTATGTCACCCTTTATAAAGCACTGGTTTATGTCATCTTTGACATAGTGGGTTATGTCACATTTGACATTGGTGATTATGTCACACAGTTATGCCACATTTATGAACCCTTTATAAAGCATGACACAGTTATAGAGGATTTGTTACACATTTATGTAGCGTTTATTAAGACTTTATGAAGCCTTTACAAGCTGCACTTCATTTAAAGTGGGACCTAACAATTTAAGAGTTTTGTCTGTGACCATGTGCTGCTTTTTTTGTTTCCTGCAGGATTTATAGCTACTTATACAGACCCCTTATTCCTCCTCACATTCTGTAGAGCACATCTGATTTCAACACAAACAAAGGGAGAAGGTTGTATATGTGATACTGATAATGACCCATTACAGAGAACACTACTTGGACTTTGGAATACATTTCATTCAAGGTTCCATAAAGTCCAATAAAGTTATGAACTAACGTATTGAATAGATCATTTCAAAAGTATGTATTTACACGGTAAGACCAGTACATGCACAGCTCAGTGTGTTATAGAGAAGATAGACCGAACCGAATGGGTGAGCCAAGCTGTTAAATATGGACACTATTCCTTTAAGAGCAGAGTATCAGCCCTGCAGTCAGTAAACAGTAGGTCAGGAAGGGCTTATGAACTTCACTTCGCGGAAGTGAAACACTGAACTAGAGACCTGAATGTTAAATAGGATCGATTTATTACACATTATAGAATTTATCCACACAGCTACAACAGTCACTGGAAATTTTCCTGATCGTAAGTAGAGAACAAACAGTCAACACACACTGAGGTGAGTAGAGAGTAAGAATTATACTAGAACTTTCTTTTCTAAGAGCTTGATGTGTAGTAGGCCTAGTCCCATTTAGAATCAGAGTGGAAGACATAGGCTGCGTTCACACAGGCTGCCCAATCTTTTTTCACTAATTCATCTTTTGAACAATCAGATCGGTTCTGAAAAAGATCTGATGTGAAAAGATCTGATGTGATAGGTCAAAAGACCAAATAGTGAAAAAAATATCAGAACTGGGCTCCCTGTGTGAATGCAGACTCTCCTCTCTAACACGTTGGCTCAACATTTCCAAACAGTCCCATTACACCTCAGAATGTTGAATACATTTCATTTGGACTTACTTTACCTGTTGTCAACTGATTGTGTCCTTATGTCAGTGGTAATCTGGAGACTAAATATCCACAGGGAAATGTTACTAGCCCAACTTTCAGTACGCTGGTCAGGATGGTTCTGTCAGAGGTTTGTAGTTTCAATACTAACACAATTCGTACACAACGTAAACACTTGCACAATATGTAAACAATGGCTGAGCGCAACAGAACCACAGACTGAACGTTGACGACTTCCAGCTCATTGCGAGGAAACAACGTTTGGTAGCGCTTCGGTCGACAACGCTTCGGTCGACAACGTTCGGGCACGTTCAGCTATTGTTGACATATTGTGCATCACGTGCAATGCATCAGGAGATTGAGAATGCATACTGGAAATACAAACCAATTGAGCCATACTGTATACAGACAGGCTCCCCATAAAGCTGGGTTAATAATACTTTCCTGTGGACATTTTATCTCATCCCCTACCATCAAAAGGACCAACAGAATGGACAACCGTTAAAGCACGTTTTAAATATAATTTTATTCAACATTCTTCTTATTTAACATTCTGGATTGTAGAGATTCTTGCATATTTTTTAGGGCTATTTCATTCAGACTGAATAGCCATGGGGTAACCATGGTAACAGTGATGTTTTAGGCAAGATGTGAGGTGATAAACAGTGTATAGAAATTGTTTTATATCAGGAACCCATATAAACACTCAGAAGACATTTTTGTTTAATGAATAAATAACAGAGAAAGAAAACTATAGATTTTTATTACATTTTTTATTCAGAGAGACCATCAATCATATATATGTTTTTTGGTCTGTTTCCAGCTATGGCTTCCTCCAGCATTGTCCTGTCTGAAGAACAGTTCCAGTGTTCTATCTGTCTGGATGTGTTCACTGAGCCAGTCTCCATCCCATGTGGACACAACTACTGCAAGGCCTGTATCAGAGGATACTGGGACAGCACTGACCTGTGCCAGTGTCCAATGTGTAAAAAGACATTTGATAAGAGACCTGATCTCTTTGTCAATACTTTCATTTCTGAAATGGCTGCTCAGCTCAAGAAGCATGCTCCAGCTGAGGTCACACCCACCACCCCAGGAAAAACCCAAACCACAACCCTCGCCAAACCTGGAGAAGTACCATGTGACGTCTGTACTGGGGGGGAGCACAAGGCCCTGAAGTCCTGCCTGGTGTGTCTGGCCTCTTACTGTGAGACTCACCTGGAGCCTCATCAAATACTGGCATCTTTCAAGAAACACAAGCTGATCAACCCTGTGGAGAACCTGGAAGACAGGGTGTGTAAGAAGCATGAGAGACCCCTGGAGCTGTTCTGTAGGAGTGATCAGACGTGTGTGTGTCAGTTCTGCACTGAGACAGACCACAAGACTCACAAGACTGTCCCCATGGAGGAAGAGTATGGAAAGAGAATGACTCAGATAAAGAAGACTAAGGGTAAAGTTCAGGAGATGATCCAGGAGAGACTGCTGAAGGTTAAGGAGATCAAACAGGCAGTAGAACTCTGCAAGAGAAATGCAGAGAGACAGATAGCAGACAGCATGGAGGTCTTCACTGTTTTAGTGTGCTCCATTGAGAGAAGCCAGGCCGAGCTCATAAAGGTGGTTGAGGAGAAGCAGAAAGTCTCAGAGAAGCGGGCAGAAAGGTTCATTGAAGAGCTGGAGCAGGAAATAACTGAGCTAAAGAGAAGAAGCCCTGAGATAGAGCACCTTTTAGATATTGAAGATCTCCTCCTGCTCCTCCAGACCTCCCCATCTAGCTGCACTCTTCCACCTACCAAGAACTGGTCTGAGGTCACTGTTGAAAGCGGTCTTGGTGTGGGGACTCTGAGGAGAGCTGTGTCTCAAGTGGAGGAGACATTAAATAAAATTAGGGAGAAGTTGTGTGATGCTGAGCTGAAGAGGATGCAGCAGTGTGCAGTGGATGTGACTCTGGACCCTGATACAGCACATCCAGGCCTCATCTTGGCTGCGGACAGGAAACAAGTGAGATATGGAGACATAATGAACAATCTCCATGACAACCGAAAGAGATTTGTTAATAATTCCCGTGTTTTAGGGAGGGAGGGGTTCTCCTCAGGAAGATTCTACTATGAGGTGCAGGTGGAGGGGAAGTCTAGGTGGGTTTTAGGAGTGGCTAGAGAGTCCATCAACAGGAAGAATTGTGATGTATCACCAAGTCCTGGAGAAGGATACTGGACTGTGGGGCAGTGGAATATGAATGAATACAAGGCTTACGCTGGGCCTTGGGTCAACCTCTCCCTGAGAGAGAAGCCCCAGAAGGTGGGGGTTTTTGTGGATTATGAGGAGGGTGAGGTCTCCTTTTACGATGTGGAGGCCAGGTCTCATATCTACTCTTTCACTGACTGCACCTTCACTGAGAGACCATACCCATTCTTCTCTACAGGTTCAAATACCTCTGGTGATAACTCAGCTCCACTTATCATCTCTACCATGAAGTCTGACTGAGTTTAGTGAACAGAGAACTCAGTCACAGGGATTCCCAGCAATATGCCCTATTTAATGTGTTAATATTTTTTTTGCGATAGAGAATTTTAGTGTTAATACTTATCAGTTGATCAGATTTTATAATGAAGAATGCTTCTCTTATGTCCTAGTACTATATTACAATGTACATTAAACAAGTATTTCCTGTAAGTCTTTGTACTGTATTTTTTAATAACTACTCCTACAGACCACTTATTCCTCCTCTCACTTTAAGTGAGATCACATTTCAAACACACACAGCATACACAGATGAAGAGGGAGTTTCAAATGGTGCAGTGATACTGATAATGACTCATCACCAAGCTAAAAGTACAATGCTTCTTGGACTTAACCTATCCAACCTCTAGGATAACCTAGAAAGTCCCATACAGTGATCCATAAAGTAATAACTCTCTCTCTGTCTTCTCTTCCTCCCTCTCTCACCCCCTCTCTCTCGCTTAGTGGGATGAGGTCAGTGTCCTGGATGACCGGGGGAGACTCATCCGGACCTTTGAGGTCTGCAACGTCAATCAGAACCCCCGTCTCCAGGACAACTGGCTGGCCACGCCCTTCCTCTTCCGCTTCTCGGCACCACGGGTCTTTGTGACGCTGCGTTTCTCCATGCGGGACTGTGCCAGCCTGCGCTCGCCCTCGCCCTCCTGCCGCGAGACGCTCACCCTCTACTACAAACAGGCCGACTCACAGAGAGAGCTGGAGAGGACATGGGCTGCAGAGGTATGGCAGAAAGACTACACTTCCCATCATGCCATTAATACCCTACCTTCTTATTGTAGGTATAATGCCACATTCACGTGCTCGTCTGAACATCCTTTTCCCTAGTTGTGATGTCAGAAACACCACTTTGTTTCATTCATGTGTTTTTTGGTCGGAACAATGATTCAACCAGATAAGATTTTAGCTAGCTTGATAAGCTGACGTTGCTAAAGTAAAGTTAGCTAGCTTGATAAGCTGACGTTGCTAAAGTAAGCTAGCTTGATAAGCTGACGTTGCTAAAGTAAAGTTAGCTTGATAAGCTGACGTTGCTAAAGTAAAGTTAGCTAGCTTGATAAGCTGGCGTTGCTAAAGTAAAGTTAGCTAGCTTGATAAGCTGACGTTGCTAAAGTAAGCTAGCTTGATAAGCTGACGTTGCTAAATTAAAGTTAGCTTGATAAGCTGACGTTGCTAAAGTAAAGTTAGCTAGCTTGATAAGCTGACATTGCTAAAGTAAAGTTAGCTTGATAAGCTGACGTTGCTAAAGTAAAGTTAGCTAGCTTGATAAGCTGACGTTGCTAAAGTAAAGTTAGCTAGCTTGCTTAACATTGACACTATGGTCAAACTAGCTACATTATCCATATTGATAAGGTTCTAGTTGTAGTTATGACATAACAACAATTCCTGGTCCTGACTCAGAAAGCGAGCCACCGCTGGACGGTACCAGAAAATATGTTCTGTAGATTCTGTTTCCTCGTGTCTACACAAGGCTAACTGTTCAATGCCCCATATATTGAACATTATTTTTGTAGCAAGTATTTTATAATAGTTTACATTAAAATGAACAAATGTATGTGTCGATTGTTGTTTTATATGTCAGTTCATAGACCCGATGCCAAGGTATTGGGACATGAAAAACGGACTTGAATTTGATATGATATTGCTGTCAAACCTTTTTACTTTAAGTGAAACAGATTCATTTTTCGATTTATACTAATCAATAATCATTTAAGCCATTTACTTCCCGTGGTATTTATAGTTTCTAAGAACATCTGTTAAAACGTTGAGCATAAAGACTACATTTCCCAATATCCCATTTTGGTAATATGTAGTTCCACATACTCCACAAAACGGGCTCCAAAAACGAGGAAATAATGTTGCTTTGGTTTGCCATAACATTCCTCTCATTCTCATCCCCCTCAATATCATAAAATAATCTACATTTCCCATCACACAATAGTACTTTGTAGTTCCTACCTTCAGGGCTTGTGGTTTCCAGTGGAGAGCAGTTACAGAGCTGTTTTGCCAAGTCGATAGAGTGCTGCTCTCACAGAGGGAAGGATGCAATATTTGTGGATGAATACATTTCTCCTTGGAGAAAGTTAGATACTGTTTAAAAATGCAAATAAGAGCCTGAAGTGTAGAGGAATGTAGAGTGTGGAGCAGTAGGAAGGCCAGGAGTCTGAGTCTCTGGGGGAAGTTAGCATTGTTATCTTGAAACTGGGGAGAATTAGACTAGATTAAAACACAGACTGTTTGTTTTTGACTCAATGAGTACCCTCAGAGCTAACTGTTGCATACTCTTAAATACTTAGATAAACTGTTACATACTCTTTATCTTATCCTTCTCCCTAATCCCTCACGTTTTCATTTCCACAATGAAATTGATTACATAATCCCTTTCTCTCATCCCCCTCTCTTCCTCCCCATCCCCCTTTCCCATCCCTGTCCAGCCGTCCAGTGGAGAGAAGGACACGAGGGAGGGCTGGGTGAAGATTGACACCATAGCAGCAGATAAGAGTTTCACCAAGGTGGAGCCCAGCCTGCCTCACCAGTACCAACCAGACCGCTACCGTCGGGTCAACATCAAGACCCGCAGCTTCGCTCCGCTCACACGCAATGGGTACTGTACGAGAACGTTTGAAACAAATTCATGAAAAATTCCCATATACAAACCATGCTCATCACTTGTGACAAAAAGTCCTTTGTCACCTTGTAGGCAATAGTGTACGGTAACTAACTCACCTAAACCCACTCTGTCACCTATGTAGTGGTCCTTCAAGCCTGATAATAAGTTAACATGTTATGACTCTTGACCCCGGTTTCAGATTTGTCCTGGCCATCGTCGACAGCGGCGCATGCGTCTCTCTGATGGGTGTGTCCATCTTCTACCGCCGCTGCCCAGCAACCAACCGCTATCTTGCTTCCTATCTGGCCACACCCTCAGGGGCGGAGCCTACCGCCCTGGTCCCTGTGACTGGGACTTGTGTTCCCCACAGCCAAGCACAGGGAGGCTCCGCCCCTCGCATGCACTGCAACGCAGAAGGTGACTGGATGGTGCCGGTGGGTGGGTGCATCTGTGAAGAGGGATATGAGCCCAATCAAAACGGATCTGCCTGCTTAGGTGTGTTCAATAAGTCTGGTATACTTTTTAAAAATTAAAACACACACTAAAATGTCAAAGGACCAACAATATTTAACAATATCTAAAGTTTTTGCCTGCTGTCCACCTTCCTGTCAGTTCTCCTGTCCCCCCTCCTATCAGTTCTCCTGTCCCCTGTCCTGTCAGTTCTCCTGTACCCTGTCCTGTCAGTTCTCCTGTCTCCCCTCCTGTCAGTTCTCCTGTCCCTTGTCCTGTCAGTTCTCCTGTCCCTTGTCCTGTCAGTTCTCCTGTCCTCTGTCCTGTCAGTTTTCCTGTACCCTGTCCTGTCAGTTCTCCTGTCCCCCCTCCTGTCAATTCTCCTGTCCCCCCTCCTGTCTCCCCTCCTGTCAATTCACCTGTCCCCCCTTCTGTCAGTTCTCCTGTACCCTGTCCTGTCAGTTCTCCTGTCCCCCCACCTGTCAGTTCTCCTGTACCCCCTCCTGTCAGTACTCCTGTACCCCCTCCTGTCAGTACTCCTGTCCCCCCTCCTATCAGTTCTCCTGTACCCTGTCCTGTCAGTTCTCCTGTCCCCCCTCCTATCAGTTCTCCTGTACCCTGTCCTGTCAGTTCTCCTGTCCCCCCTCCTATCAGTTCTCCTGTACCCTGTCCTATCAGTTCTCCTGTCCCCCCTCCTATCAGTTCTCCTGTCCCCCCTCCTGTCAGTTCTCCTGTACCCTGTCCTGTCAGTTCTCCTGTACCCTGTCCTATCAGTTCTCCTGTACCCTGTCCTGTCAGTTCTCCTGTACCCTGTCCTGTCAGTTCTCCTGTACCCTGTCCTATCAGTTCTCCTGTACCCTGTCCTATCAGTTCTCCTGTACCCTGTCCTGTCAGTTCTCCTGTCCCCCCTCCTGTCAGTTCTCCTGTACCCTGTCCTGTCAGTTCTCCTGTCCCCCCTCCTGTCAGTTCTCCTGTACCCTGTCCTGTCAGTTCTCCTGTCTCCTGTGTCACTAACTGTCTGGATCAATATGGGATGGAACTGCTGCCGTCACTCTGATCACTGGCCCAGCTTGACTGAGAGGACGGGGGTGGAGGGCAGGGATGGACAATGGCCCTGTGCTATGTGTGTGTGTGCGTTTGTTGGGGGGGGGGGGGGGGGGGGTTATGTGCAAATGTTTTATGAGACTGTGTCGACAACATCCTACATAAATGAAAAGGTGTTTATGTCTGGGAGCATAAGTAGGAGATGAGGGCTTTGTGTTGTGGTCTCTGTGTTGGGGGTGTTTTAACTGAAGAAGCAGGAAGGGAGCAGAACTCAGGGGAATAAGAGACAGCTTGTCAGACCAAGAGCTCAACTACTGCTTCAACAAGCCCCACTTGACCCAGTGTGTTAGCACACACACACACACACACACACACACACACACACACACACACACACACACACACACACACACACACACACACACACACACACACACACACACACACACACACACACACACACTACTACAGGGACATGGACACTACACCACAGTCTGGGTCAGTGTGCCCCCTGAAGAAGTAAAGTCTTCATTCTTCACTGGGTGGGGGTCAATAGGAGAAATATCAAGAAAGACACCATGGAAAATCGAGAGGGGGAGGAGGGAAAGAGAGAGAGAGGAGGGGGGAGAGAGAGAGGGGAGGGGGAGAGAGGGAGGGGGAGGGAGGGATGTGACACATTTAGGTCATAGTGATGTAATGGCCACTCCTCTGTGAACAAGTGGCAGAAACCACAGCGGGAGAGAGAGAGAGAGAGAGGGAAAGAGAGAGGGAGAGATGGAGGGAGAGAGGAGATAAGTTGACACAAGTTAATGACTCAAGGAATTGAGCAAGCAGAAAGTCTGAGGAAAGTAAGGACACAGAGAGAGGGGGAAGGGGTATTGACTGAGATGTGGAGAGCGGGAGCCTGTGTGGTGCTGTGTGTGTGTGCTTGTATGTTTGTCTGTTCCTACACTTTTAGATAAACGGGTTCCAAAAGGGTTCTTCGGCTGTCCTCATAGGAGAACCCTTTTTGTTTCCAGGGAGAACCCTTTTTGGTTCCACGTAGAACCGTTTTACATTTACATTTACATTTTAGTCATTTAGCAGACGCTCTTATCCAGAGCGACTTACAGTAGTGAATGCATACATTTCATACATTTTTTTCCTCCGTACTGGTCCCCCGTGGGTTCCATGTAGAACCCTCTGTGGAAAGGGTCCTACATGGAACCCAAAAGGGTTCTACCTGGAACCAAAGGGCTCTACTTGCAACCAAACAGGGTTCTTCAAAGGGTTCTCCTATGGGGACAGCCAAATAACCATTTTGGGGTTTTCTAAGAGAGAGAGAGAGAGTGTGTGTGTGTGTGTGTGTGTGTGTGTGTGTGTGTGTGTGTGTGTGTGTGTGTGTGTGTGTGTGTGTGTGTGTGTGTGTGTGTGTGTGTGTGTGTGCTGTGTGTGTGTCTCTATGTGTGTGTGTGTGTGTCTATATATGTGTGTGTGTGTGTCTATATATATGTGTGTGTGTGTGTGTGTGTGTGTGTGTGTGTGTGTGTGTGTGTGTGTGTGTGTGTGTGTGTGTGTGTGTGTGTGTGTGTGTGTGTGTGTGTGTGTGTGTGTGTGTGTGTTATCCCTGGACTGTTGACAGTTGAAGGTAAAGGTCCAGTCCAGTAGTTCTCTGTGGGGCTATCTGCTACCCTCTCCTCCACAGGCCAGGGCTGGTCAGGGGCCTCCCAGTCCCAAGCTAGCTAACAGCTTCATTAATACTGCTGCTCTGAACCAAGTCAACTGCAAAATGTCTTCATGCTCTAATGGCTTACATCTGGGCTCTCCCCGCCACTCACATGGTTTGTCCCACTTTGATTGATATTTACTGAGAAATAACCACTCCAAGTCCACTCTGTGGGTCTGTGGCTTGGCCTCCCAGATGGGGCTAAACAGATCATAAGGAGTGGGAGCCCCAACAAACACAGGGTTTTTTGTGTTCTAATTATTCTGTGATTATGTTAGTTGATCAGGTCATTGACTAATGATGTGGATGTGACGTCATGCCATTGTTGTCCCTGTTTGGTCGTTTGGATGAAAAAACTGATAGCTGAGACGGTTGCTGGGCCGTGGTCGCCGTGGTCACTGAGGGTCTTTATTCTACATTGTCTATGTGGCTCAGGTATAAATATCTGTGTAGACACCAACAACTCAGTTGTACGGCTCTAAGGGGGTTCCTGGCACATTCAAGATCGGAGCTGATGAATGATATGTTTATTCAGCAAATGCTGTAATCCAAATGGACTTAATGTTAACCTATTCATTAGTAGTGACCTGTGCTGGAATTAAACCCACAACCGCTTGGTGTTACAAGCACCATCCACGCTCTAACCAGCTCAGCCATCAGAACCACTAACTCCTCTCAGATCCTCTAGTGATGACAGGGAACAGAGCAGGAGACAAGCAGCACACTATTCTCTCCTCAGCAGAAGACCTACAGTAGAGAGAGAGAGAGGAGAGAGAGGAGAGAGAGGAGAGAGAGAGAGAGAGAGAGAGAGAGAGAGAGAGAGAGAGAGAGGAGAGAGAGTGTGTATGCTCAGCAGAAGCACGACTGAGCATGAGACACAATTACACCTGTTCACCCAGACATGAAACAGCCATTTTACATCATGGGGCTTTCTAAGGAGGTCCACATCAGTTTCATGTCACATAGTTCCTTTAACAATGATGATATATATATACACTGCTCAAAAAAATAAAGGGAACACTAAAATAACACATCCTAGATCTGAATGAATGAAATAATCTTATTAAATACTTTTTTCTTTACATAGTTGAATGTGCTGACAACAAAATCACACAAAAATAATAAATGGAAATCCAATTTATCAACCCATGGATGTCTGGATTTGGAGTCACACTCAAAATTAAAGTGGAAAACCACACTACAGGCTGATCCAACTTTGATGTAATGTCCTTAAAACAAGTCAAAATGAGGCTCAGTAGTGTGTGTGGCCTCCACGTGCCTGTATGACCTCCCTACAACGCCTGGGCATGCTCCTGATGAGGTGGCGGATGGTCTCCTGAGGGATCTCCTCCCAGACCTGGACTAAAGCATCCGCCAACTCCTGGACAGTCTGTGGTGCAACGTGGCATTGGTGGATGGAGCGAGACATGATGTCCCAGATGTGCTCAATTGGATTCAGGTCTGGGGAACGGGCGGGCCAGTCCATAGCATCAATGCCTTCCTCTTGCAGGAACTGCTGACACACTCCAGCCACATGAGGTCTAGCATTGTCTTGCATTAGGAGGAACACAGGGCCAACTGCACCAGCATATGGTCTCACAAGGGGTCTGAGGATCACATCTCGGTACCTAATGGCAGTCAGGCTACCTCTGGCGAGCACATGGAGGGCTGTGCGGCCCCCCAAAGAAATGCCACCCCACACCATGACTGACCCACCGCCAAACCGGTCATGCTGGAGGATGTTACAGGCAGCAGAACGTTCTCAACGGCGTCTCCAGACTCTGTCACGTCTGTCACATGTGCTCAGTGTGAACCTACTTTCATCTGTGAAGAGCACAGGGCGCCAGTGGCGAATTTGTCAATCTTTGTGTTCTCTGGCAAATGCCAAACGTCCTGCACGGTGTTGGGCTGTAAGCACAACCCCCACCTGTGGACGTTGGGCCCTCATACCACCCTCATGGAGTCTGTTTCTGACCGTTTGAGCAGACACATGCACATTTGTGGCCTGCTGGAGGTCATTTTGCAGGGCTCTGGCAGTGCTCCTCCTGCTCCTCCTTGCACAAAGGCGGAGGTAGCGGTCCTGCTGCTGGGTTGTTGCCCTCCTACGGCCTCCTCCACGTCTCCTGATGTACTGGCCTGTCTCCTGGTAGCGCCTCCATGCTCTGGACACTACGCTGACAGACACAGCAAACCTTCTTGCCACAGCTCGCATTGATGTGCCATCCTGGATGAGCTGCACTACCTGAGCCACTTGTTTGGGTTGTAGACTCCGTCTCATGCTACCACTAGAGTGAAAGCACCGCCAGCATTCAAAAGTGACCAAAACATCAGCCAGGAAGCATAGGAACTGTGAAGTGGTCTGTGGTCACCACCTGCAGAACCACTCTTTTATTGGGGGTGTCTTGCTAATTGCCTATAATTTCCACCTGTTGTCTATTCCATTTGCACAACAGCATGTGGCATTTATTGTCAATCAGTGTTGCTTCCTAAGTGGACAGTTTGATTTCACAGAAGTGTGATTGACTTGGAGTTACATTGTGTTGTTTAAGTGTTCCCTTTATTTTTTTGAGCAGTGTATATTCCTTAAGACAGTTCCCTTAACACTGATGATATATATTCCTTAACACAGTTCCCTTAACACTGATGATATATATTCCTTAAGACAGTTCCCTTAACAATGATGATATATATATTCCTTAAGACAGTTCCCTTAACACTGATGATATATATTCCTTAAAACCTGTTGAGGACAGACGTTCCGCTTGCGGAACCCTGTTCCGCCGGCGGGACCCCTCGCTAACAGCCAATGGAATAGCAGGGCGCGAAATACAAAACAACAAAAATCTCATAATTCAAATTTCTCAAACAACCAACTATTTTACACAATTTTAAAGATAAACTTCTCGTTAATCTAACCACATTGTCCGATTTCAAAAAGGCTTTACAGCGAAAGCAAAACATTAGATTATGTTAGGAGAGTACATAGACACAAATAATCACACATCCATTTTCCAAGCAAGCATATATGTCACATAAAACAAAACCACAGCTAAATGCAGCACTAACCTTTGATGATCTTCATCAGATGACACTCCTAGGACATTATGTTATACAATACATGCATGTTTTGTTCAATCAAGTTCAGATTTATATCAAAAAACAGCTTTTTACATTAGCATGTGATGTTCAGAACTAGCATACCCACCGCAAACTTCCGGTGAATTTACTAAATTACTCATGATAAACGTTCACAAAATACATAACAATTATTTAAAGAATTATAGATACAGAACTCCTTTATGCAATCGTGGTGTCAGATTTTGAAATAGCTTTTCGGCGAAGTACATAGCTCGGCCATCACGGCTAGCTATTTTGACACCCACCAAGTTTGGGACAACCTAAACTCAGAATTACTATTAGAAAAATTGGATTACCTTTGCTGTTCTTCGTCAGAATGCACTCCCAGGACTTCTACTTCAACAACAAATGTTGTTTTGGTTCCAAATAATCCATAGTTATATTCTAATAGCTCCGTTTTGTTCATGCATTCAGGTCACTATCCGAAGGGACGACGCGCAAGCGCATTTCGTGACAAAAATTTTCTAAATATTCCATTACCGTACTTAGAAGCATGTCAAACGCTGTTTAAAATCAATTTTTATGCTATTTTTCTCGTAAAATAGCGATAATATTCCAACCGGGCAACGTTGTATTCATTCAAAGGCTGAAAGAAAAAAATGGAGTAGTCTCGTGACCACGCATCTCCAGTGTCACTGTCCCCAGGCTGACCACTTACAAATTCTCCTGCTGTTCTTCGCCCAGAGACAGCAGACACCCCATTCCACTTTCTGGCGGTTTTAGAGAGCCAATGGAAGCCTTAGAAAATGTCACGTTACAGCAGAGATGCTGTATTTTTGATAGAGATGCAACAGAAGGACAACAAATTGTCAGACAGGGCACTTCCTGTATGGAATCTTCTCAGGTTTTGGCCTGCCATATGAGTTCTGTTATACTCACAGACACCATTCAAACAGTTTTAGAAACTTTAGAGTGTTTTCTATCCAAATCTACTAATTATATGCATATTCTAGTTTCTGGGCAGGAGTAGTAACCAGATTAAATCGGGTATGTTTTTTATCCGGCCGTGAAAATACTGCCACCTATCCCAAAGAAGTTAAGGCATGAGGTGTTTTTATATGAGACTGAGTGTAACCAGGGCAGGGCTTAAAGGGACATGGAGCAGATTAGAACATGTTATTACCATTCAATATGCATTTCCTGAACAAACGTCAATAACTATAAAATGTCACAGACGTACAGTGGAGAGATGGAGAGGGAAACGGGGAGAGGATAGAGATAGACAGAAGGGAGAGAGGGAGGAGAGGATAGAGACAGACAGACAGACAGACGGGAGAGAGGGAGGAGAGGATAGAGACAGACAGAGGGAGGAGAGGCTAGAGATAGATAGAGGGAGGAGAGGCTAGAGATAGACAGGGAGGAGAGGATAGAGATAGACAGAAGGGAGAGAGGGAGGAGAGGATAGAGATAGACAGAGGGAGGAGAGGCTAGAGATAGACAGAGAGGATAGAGATAGACAGAAGGGAGAGAGGGAGGAGAGGATAGAGATAGACAGAGGGAGGAGAGGCTAGAGATAGACAGGGAGGAGAGGATAGAGATAGACAGAAGGGAGAGAGGGAGGAGAGGATAGAGATAGACAGACGAGAGAGAGGGAGGTTAGGATAGAGAGAGAGAGAAGGGAGAGAGGGAGGAGAGGATAGAGGGAGAGAGGGAGGAGAGGATAGAGGGAGAGAGGGAGGATAGAGATAGACAGATGGGAGAGAGGGAGGAGAGGATAGAGAGAGAGAAGGGAGAGAGGGAGGAGAGGATAGAGATAGACAGAAGTGAGAGAAGGAGGAGAGGATAGAGAGAGACAGAAGGGGGAGAGGATAGAGACAGACAGAAGGGAGAGAGGGAGGAGAGGATAGAGATAGACAGACGGGAGAGAGGGAGGAGAGGATAGAGAGAGAGAAGGGAGAGAGGGAGGAGAGGATAGAAAGAGACAGAAGGGAACAAGATATTTGCCCATGGAACCATGTGTATTCATGTCTCCTGTGTGTGGCTGCATCTGCGCTAGGACAAGTCTCTGTGTGTGTGTGTGTGTGTGTGTGTGTGTGTGTGTGTGTGTGTGTGTGTGTGTGTGTGTGTGTGTGTGTGTGTGTGTGTGTGTGTGTGTGTGTGTGTGTGTGTGTGTGTGTGTGTGTGTGTGTGTGTGTGTGTGTGTGTGTGTGTGTGTGTGTGTGTGTGTGTGTGTGTGTGTGTCAGATTAGAATGCTGGGAGCAAGAGAGAATGAGCACATAAGAGAGAGAGAAGGAGAAATTGGGTCAGTGATCTAAATACCAAGTACAATGTCAACAGCAAATTATACACTTCATTGCCATCCATCCATCCATCTCTCTCTCTCTCTCTCTCTCTCTCTCGCTCTCCCTTTGTTTCTGCTTATTATTCTCTTTTGGTTCTTTCTAATCTTTCTCTCTTTTTTCTTTCTCTCTCTTTCATTGTGTCCCTCTCTTTTTCTCTGCCACCATTTCAGTCCCATCCCTCTTTCCTTTCTACATCTCTCTCTCTCTCTCTCTCTCTCTCTCTCTCTCTCTCTCGGTCACTGTTAATGCATTGCGGTGTCCACTGCTGTTTGTTAATGTGTGTTTATTATTAACTCATTTTCCTCCCCATCCTCTATACCTCCCTCTCTCTCTCTCTCCCTGTTCCTCACCCTTCCTCTCTCTCTCCCTGTTCCTCACCCTCACTCTCTCCCTCTCCCTGTTCCTCACCCTCCCTCTCTCTCCCTCCCTGTTCCTCACCCTCCCTCTCTCACCCTCCCTCTCTCTCCCTATTCCTCACCCTCCCTCTCTCTCCCTGTTCCTCACCCTCCCTCTCTCTCCCTCCCTGTTCCTCACCCTCCCTCTCTCACCCTCCCTCTCTCTCCCTATTCCTCACCCTCCCTCTCTCTCCCTGTTCCTCACCCTCACTCTCTCCCTCTCCCTGTTCCTCACCCTCCCTCTCTCTCCCTCCCTGTTCCTCACCCTCCCTCTCTCACCCTCCCTCTCTCTCCCTGTTCCTCACCCTCCCTCTCTCTCCCTGTTCCTCACCCTCCCTCTCTCTCCCTCCCTGTTCCTCACCCTCCCTCTCTCACCCCCCCCTCTCTCCTTGTTCCTCACCCTCCCTCTCTCTCCCTCCCTGTTCCTCACCCTCCCTCTCTCCCTCCCTGTTCCTCACCCTCCCTCTCTCACCCCCCCTCTCTCCTTGTTCCTCACCCTCCCTCTCTCTCCCTCCCTGTTCCTCACCCTCCCTCTCTCTCTCCCTGTTTCTCACCCTCCCTCTCTCTCTCTCTCCCTGTTCCTCACCCTCCCTCTCTCTCCCTCCCTGTTCCTCACCCTCCCTCTCTCACCCTGCTCCTTCCCTCAGTATAGTGAGTGGTAATGTAAAGACATGTGGGCCTCCTCCTTCCCTCAGTATAGTGAGTGGTAATGTAAAGACATGCGGGCCTCCTCCTTCCCTCAGTATAGTGACTGGTAATGTAAAGACATGCGGGCCTCCTCCTTCCCTCAGTATAGTGAGTGGTAATGTAAAGACATGCGGGCCTCCTCCTTCCCTCAGTATAGTGAGTGGTAATGTAAAGACATGCGGGCCTCCTCCTTCCCTCAGTATAGTGAGTGGTAATGTAAAGACATGCGGGCCTCCTCCTTCCCTCAGTATAGTGCGCGGTAATGTAAAGACATGCGGGCCTCCTCCTTCCCTCAGTATAGTGAGTGGTAATGTAAAGACATGCAGGCCTCCTCCTTCCCTCAGTATAGTGAGTGGTAATGTAAAGACATGCGGGCCTCCTCCTTCCCTCAGTATAGTGAGTGGTAATGTAAAGACATGCGGGCCTCCTCCTTCCCTCAGTATAGTGACTGGTAATGTAAAGACATGCGGGCCTCCTCCTTCCCTCAGTATAGTGAGTGGTAATGTAAAGACATGCGGGCCTCCAGTTCATAATATACATAAGCTGTATTAACCGTCCATTGTGTGGAAACAGAGGGAGGGTGGATGGAGGAAGGGAGGGAGAGGGGGATGCAGACAGAGGAAGGGGCAGAGGGCAGAAGAGGGAGCAGTAATAGAAGCTGTGTGATTGGCTGAGAGGGGCGGAGGGGAGGGCAAATAGAAAGTGCGGGTTATTGTTGGCAATAGAAACAGCGGGAGAAGTTTTGTAGTGAAGTCGTGTTCCGTGTCACAGCCCTATAGAACACATCTGGTAATGTGTGCCAGAGGCATGAAAGATGGATGGAACAATTCCCTTTTCTCTCCACTCCTCTACCAGTACTTCTCTCTTTCTCTCTTTCTGTGTCTCACATTCCACCCTCTTTTCCCACTATAACTACCCCACCTTCCTTATCATCTCTCTCCCTCTCGCTAACGTCTCAATCATCCTCTCTCTCTTTCTGATTCCCTCTCCTCCACTCTCACTCATCCCTCACCACCTTCTCTCTCTTTCTAACACCTCTCCTCCTCTCTCTTCCACTCTCACTCCATCCCTCTAACGGTCTCAATCATCCTCTCTCTCTTTCAGATTCCCTCTCCTCTCCTCCACTCTCACTCCATCCCTCCCCACCTTCTCTCTTTCTAAGAGGAGGAGAGAGGAGCAGAGTGGAGGAGAGTGGAGGAGAGTGGAGGAGAGAGGAGGAGAGAGGAGGAGAGGCGTTAGAAAGAGAGAAGGTGGTGAGGGATGGAGTGAGAGCGGAGGAGAGGGAATCAGAAAAAGAGAGAGGATGATTGAGACCGTTAGAGGGATGGAGTGAGAGTGGAGGAGAGAGGAGGAGAGGGGTTTCTCACTCCCCCTCGTACCTCCTCTTTCCTCCTCTCCTCCTCCCTCTTCCTCTCTGCTCCTCTCTGCTCCTCTCTCCTCCTCTCTGCTCCTCTTTGCTCCTCTCTCCTCCTCTCTGCTCCTCTCATCTCCTCCTCTCTCCTCCTCTCTCCTCTTCTCTGCTCCTCTCTCCTCCTATCTCATCCTCTCTCCTCCTCTTTCCTCCTCATCTCTCCTCCTTTCTTCTCCTCTCTCCTCCTCTCTCCTCCTCTCATCTCCTCCTCTCTCCTCTTCTCTGCTCCTATCTCATCCTCTCTCCTCCTCTTTCCTCCTCATCTCTCCTCCTTTCTTCTCCTCTCTGCCCCTCTCTGCTCCTCTCTCCTCTGCCCTCTGTCTTTCCCCTTTCTTCTTTCCTCTTTTCCACTACCAAGTTCTCTCGCTCTCCCTCTTTGTCCCTCTTTCTCCATCTCTCTCTTTCTCCCTCTTTCTCATCTATCATTCTCTCTCTTTCTCCCTCTCTCTCCCTCTCTCTCTCTCTCCCTCCCTCTCTCTTCTCTCTCCTTCTCCCTCCCTCTATCTTTCCACCCCTCTCCGACTTCACGCCTGTGTCTGAGAGTAGATCTGTGCTCTTCCAGACAAGTGAGAACACAGGAAACCTTTTATCTGTTTAAACATCTCCCCTGTCTCTCCACGTCTCCTCTATTCCCTCTCTCTCTTTATACTGTCTCCCTGTACACATGCATTCTCTACAAACACACCCACAGACACGCGCACATACCCACACACACACTCACACACACCTCTTGTCAACCTTTGGAGGTGGTACATGCTGGTGAAAAGGTTATCTAAATAAGGTCAGAGGATGTGAGAGGTGTTCAGCAGAGCACTCAGACTATCATGTCCAAGGACTGTCACACACACACACACACACACACACACACACACACACACACACACACACACACACACACACACACACACACACACACACACACACACACACACACACACACACACACACACACACAATGACAGATACACACACACAATGACAGATACACACACACACACAATGACAGATACACACACACACACACACAATGACAGATACACACACAATGACAGATACACACACACACACACACACACACACAATGACAGATAAACACACTTTTTTCTTTCTCTCTCTTTATCTCGCTCTGTGCCTGTCCCATAACCCCCAGTAGTTATCACCTAACATAATGAACAGACCATGCTAAAAGTGTTCGGAGAATATTTTCAGGAATGAAAAAAAACGTTTTTTATACGGTCTCATATGACTGATAACACTCTCTCTATCTCTCTCTCTTACTCACGCTCTCTATCTCTCCTCATCTCTCCACATCTGCAACAGCAGTTAGACACTTATTAGACAGAGACATGCACTCATCAAGTCTGGAACAGCATTCATAGACTTGAAGAGTACATGTCTCTGTCTTATAAGTGTCTAACTGCTGAGAGCTACAGTATAGGCAGAATCTCTCACTGCATTACAGTACGTTCAGAGAGAGCTACAGTATAGGCAGAATATCTCACTGCATTACAGTACGTTCAGAGAGAGCTACAGTATAGGCAGAATCTCTCACTGCATTACAGTACGTTCAGAGAGAGCTACAGTATAGGCAGAATCTCTCACTGCATTACAGTACGTTCAGAGAGAGCTACAGTATAGGCAGAATCTCTCACTGCATTACAGTACGTTCAGAGAGAGCTACAGTAAAGGCAGAATCTCTCACTGCATTACAGTACGTTCAGAGAGAGCTACAGTATAGGCAGAATCTCTCACTGCATTACAGTACGTTCAGAGAGAGCTACAGTATAGGCAGAATCTCTCACTGCATTACAGTACGTTCAGTGAGAGCTACAGTATAGGCAGAATCTCTCACTGCATTACAGTACGTTCAGAGAGAGCTACAGTATAGGCAGAATCTCTCACTGCATTACAGTACGTTCAGAGAGAGCTACAGTATAGGCAGCTAGTACAGTAAGTACATTCTTCTCTATGATCATGTGTGAACTGGAGTTGATGAGTGCTGTTTTAATCTGTTGATCCTGGCACTAGAACTGACCCAAAGAGATCTCTCCCTCTCTCTCTCTCTCTCTCTCTCTCTATCTATCTCTCTCTCTCTCTGCAGCATGTCCAGTGGGGTACTTTAAGTCGGTGTTGGGTTCGGTTCCGTGTTCAGCGTGTCCGTCTAACAGCAGAACCAGTCAGGAGGGATCGCGTGTGTGTGAGTGTCGCAGCGGCTTCTACAGAGCACCCGCCGACGTCAACTCCTCCGCCTGCACAAGTGAGCTATTTGTGTGTGTGTGTGTGTGTGTGTGTGTGTGTGTGTGTGTGTGTGTGTGTGTGTGTGTGTGTGTGTGTGTGTGTGGTGTGGGTGTGGGTGTGGGTGTGTGTGTGTGTGTGTGTGTGTGTGGGTGTGTGTGTGTGTGTGTGTGTGTGTGTGTGTGTGTGTGTGTGTGTGTGTGTGTGTGTGTGTGTGTGTGTGAATCAGATTAGCTACATGCACTAGCAGCATTATGTAACAAATAGATCTGTCTGATTAAAAAGCTAACATATATATTTAGTCATTTAGCCGATGCTTTTACCCAGAGATAAGTATCTACTTCAGCACATATAATATGTACAGTGCCTTCAGAAAGTATTCACACCTCCTGACTTATTCCACATTTTGTTGTGTTTCAACCTGAATTCTAAATGGATTCCATAGATCTTTTCTCTCACCCATCTATACACAGTACCCCATAACGACAAAGTGAATTTTTGTAAATGTAATGAAAATGAAATACAGAAATATCTCATTTACATAAGTATTTCAACCCCTGAGTGATGCATGTTAGAAACACATTTGGCAGCGATTACAGCGATTACAGATTACAGCGATTACAGCTGATTACAGATTACAGCTGATTACATCTGATTACAGATTACAGCTGATTACAGATGAGTCTTTGCCCACCTGGATTGTACAATATTTGTACATTATTCTTTTTTTAATTCTTCAAGCGCTGTCAAGTTTGTTGATTATTGCTAGACAGACATTTTCAAGTCTTACCATAGATTTTCAAGCCGATTTAAGTCAAAACTGTAACTAGGCCACTCAGGAACGTTCACTGTGTTCTTGGTAAGCAACTCCAGTGTTAGAAACACCTTCCTAATATTGAGTTGAACCCCCCTTTGCCCTCAGAACAGCCTCAATTCATCGGGGTATGGACTCCACAAGGTGTTGAAAGAGTTCCACAGGGATGCTGGCCCATGTTGACTCCAATGCTTCCCACAGTCGTCATGTTGGCTGGATATTATTGGGTGGTGGACCATTGTTGATACACACGGGAAACTGTTAAAGTGTGAAAAAACCCAGCAGCGTTGCAGTTCTTGAAAAACTACAACCGGTACGCCTGGCACCTACTACCATACCCCGTTCAAAGGCACTTAAATCTTTTGTCTTGCCCATTCACCCTCTGAATGGCACACATACACAATCCATGCATCAATTGTTTCAAGGCTTAAAAATCCTTCTTTACACTGATTGAAGTGGATTTAACAAGTGACATCAGTGATGTGTTGGATTTGCCCCAAACATAACACTTTGTATTCAGGACATAAAGTTAATTTTTTTGCAGTATTTTGGAATATTTCTATTCTGTACAGGCTTCCTTCTTTTCACTCTGTCAATTAGATTAGAATTGTGGAGTAACTACAATGTTGTTGATCCATCCTCGGTTTTTTCCTGTCACAGCAGGGGCGAAAATCTGATATCCACTTTGGAGGGGACAATTACATGAAATTTTCTCAAGAGCAATTCCTGAGGGGGACACCAAAAGTAGTGCTGTAACACATAACCTACATTGTAATATGGTAAATGTATATTGAGGAACCAAAGAAATAAGGTGTTTGCCATACTCCTAACTACCCAAAACTACACAACTAATCACAACAGCAATACCATTGCCTTTAACAAATCTTAGTTCAGTCACCAGTTTAAGTTGAGAGTGGGGGTATCCATGGCATTTTCCAATTATGTTCCTATTTTATAAGTCAAAAAAATGGAGAACCTTTCATAATGTTGCCAAACAAAGACTCAACAAACTTACCTGAGACTCCCTGTTTCTGCCAGTCTGTCCCTGCATATCTGTCCCCAACTCTGCTGTCTGTGTGCCATCTGTTGCCTGCTCTGCCTAATGACATCATTGTGAAACATTTCCATTAGAATTTCATTTCTTTCTTATGAACATTTTATCAACTAGTCTTTGAGATATTAGGCTACTAGGGTTCTTACTATGCGTTTTGGTGTATTGAAAAATACTCCGTCTTTTATTTTTCTGCCATTTTTCTACCTGGCTGGCTGGCTGGCTACACACACAGTGTGTAGGTTATTTACAGTAGGAGATGGGCTTCTATCATCTTCAATCATTCTATATGGGCTTCGATCTAAAAGGTAGCTAGCAAATGTGAAACGGATTAAAATGACAAGAGTTGACAGCTGTATGAGTTCACCATTTACACAACATATGCTGCAACTTTTTGTAATTTTAATAGTTTGTTTCATATTGGCTGGCTTCCAACAATAGCTGAATTTGCAAAGCTAGCGAGCACCAATTCAGTTTCAGTGGTGTTTGCTATAATCTTTGCTACCCGGGTTAAATAAAGGTGAAATAAAATAAATAAATAAAAGTTCTCTTGCGACAATTTAGCTTTTGCAACGAGACCATTAAATATATTTAAGACAATGGTAGAAGAGAGTGTAGTTCTGTTCAGTTTGGACTTCAGTTTATCGCTAACCTTATCACAGGGACTTTGAAGCACTAACTTACATCATCTGCATGCTGATTCCATCTTTGACGACGCCACATAAATGGAATAGGTACTAGCTAGCTTAATAGTTAATATTTGCGCGCTAGCTCTGCATATTCAGCTAGTGTGTGTGTGCGCGATTGACTGGATGAACCTCATGGCAGTTACGTAGCAAGCTAAGGAACTGGCAGTGGATCAAACCATTGTGAGGCAAAGGGCGGGGGGGTCGCAATCTTTTGAAACTTAAAAACGCGCTATTAAGTGTCTATAATCAGCACAATTGCTTTCATTGCGTATTATTAATATTATTTCAATTACATAGTTATGTTTCAGTGATATTGGGGGGGACAAATCATATTTTTCCCAGGGTGGGGGGGTCGTGTCCCCCCCGTCCCCCCCGGGATTTCCGCCCCTGTGTCACAGCCATTAAACTCTAACTGTTGTAAAGTCACCATTGGCCTCATGGTAAAAATCCCTGAGTGGTTTCTTTCTTCTCTGGCAGCTGAGTTAGGGAAGGACGCCTGTATTTTGGAAGTGTAATTAATAACTTCACCATGCTCATAGGAATATTCAATGTCTGCTTTTTTATTTTTACCCATCTACCAATAGCTGCACTTCTTTGCGTGGCATTGGAAAACCTCCCTGGTCTTTGTGGTTGAATCTGTGTTTGAAATTCACTGCTCGACTGAGGGACCTTACAGATAATTGTATGTATAGGGTACAGTGATGAGGTAGTCATTTAGAAATCATGATAAACACTATTATTGCTCACAGAGTCCATGCAACTTATGTGACTTGTTAAGCAAACTTTTTACTCCTGAACTTACTTAGGCTTGCAATAACAAAGGGGTTGAATATTTATTGACGCAAGACATTTCAGCTTTTCATTTTGTATTAATTTGTAAAAATGTCTAAAATCATAATTCAACTTTGACATTATGGGCTATTGTGTATAAGGCATTTGACTCAATTGTATCTATTTTAAATTCAGGCTGAAACACAACAACATGTGGAAAAGGTCAGGGGTGATGTCACAGCTGTCGTGGAAGAGAGAATGGGACCAAGGCGCAGCGGGTTGCGTCCTCAACATATTTATTTATAATAAATGCAAATACCACGGAAAAACAATAAACAAACTAACGACAGGAACAGAGAAGCAGGCTCAACAAAAGCAGTGCTATCAAACAACTACCCACAAGTGACAAACAAAAACACACACCTATTTATAGGACTCCCAATCAGAGGCAACTAGAAACACCTGCCTCCAATTGAGAGTCCAGCACCCAACCTACACATAGAAAACTATCCTAGAACATACACATAGAAATACAAACATAGACCAGTGACCAAAAAACCCCATAATACATAAATAAAGTACCCTCTGCCACGTCCTGACCAAACTACAATAACACAATATCCTCTATACTGGTCAGGATGTGACAGTACCCCCCCCCCCCCCCCCCCCCCCAAAGGTGCAGACCCCGGATGCACCTACACAAAACACAGAGAACCCCCAAAACAAACAGAAAAATCCCCCCTAAACTAGAGGGAGGGAAGGGAGGGTGGCTACACCCCCCCCTCCCCAACCCACCTATATTGGAGGCGGCTCAGGTGCGGGACGTGGACTCCGCTCCACCCTCGACGTCGCCCACTTAGGTGGTGCCCCTGGCCGTGCCGGAGGACTGGTGGGCGATCCTGACTTCGCCCGGCTGGCGGGCGATTCTTGCTGCGCCCGGCTGGCGGGCGTCTCTGGCTGCGCCCGGCTGGCGGGCGACCCTTGCTGCGCCCGGCTGGCGGCGGCTCTGGCAGATCCGGACAGGCGGGCCGCTCTGGCAGCTCCTGACTGGCGGGCGGCTCTGGCAGCTCCTGACTGGCGGGCGGCTCTGGCAGCTCCTGACTGGCGGGCAGCTCTGGCAGCTCCTGACTGGCGGGCGGCTCTGGCAGCTCCTGACTGGCGGGTGGCTCTGGCGGCACCAGACTGGTGAGGCTGGGCTGACGCACTAGAAGCCTGATGCGTGGGGCTGGTACTGGACGTGCCAGCCTGGAGACACGCACCTCAGGGCTAGTGCGGGGAGCGGGAACAGGCCGAGTCGGACTGGGTTGACGCACTAGAAGCCTGATGCGTGGGGCTGGTACTGGACGTGCCAGCCTGGAGACACGCACCTCAGGGCTAGTGCGGGGAGCGGGAACAGGCCGAGTCGGACTGGGTTGACGCACTAGAAGCCTGATGCGTGGGGCTGGTACTGGGCGTGCCAGCCTGGAGACACGCACCTCAAGGCTAGTGCGTGTAGCGGGAAACACTGGACCGTAGAGGCGCACTGGCGGTCTCGAGCGCAGGGCTGGCATCACCCCTACTGGCTGGATGCCCACTTTCCCCTGGCACATGCGGGGCGCTGGTACTGCGCGTACCGGCCTGAAAATACCCGGCCTCGCCACAGCACCCATCACCCCAAAGCACGGGACCTGTCCAGTTTGTCTCTGCCCAAAAAGGGTACGGGGAGCTGGCCTGGGGCTCCATCCTCGCCCCGCCAAACTGCCCTTGTGCCCCCCCCAAAAAAATTATTGGGGCTGCCTCTCGGGCTCCCTTGCCAGCGCGTACATAGCCTCATAACGCCGCCTCTCAGCCTTCGCCTCCTCGATCTCCTCCCATGGGCGACGGTATTCCCCAGCCTGATGCCAAGGTCCAGCCCCGTCCAGAATCTCCTCCCAAGTCCATTCTTCGCCATAGTCCATGTAGTTAGTGACCTGCTCCTTCTTCCGCTGCTTGGTCCTGTTGTGGTGGGTAGTTCTGTCACAGCTGTCGTGGAAGAGAGAAGGGGACCAAGGCGCAGCGGGTTGTGTCCTCAACATATTTATTTATAATAAATGCGAACACCACGGAAAAACAATAAACAAACTAACGACAGGAACAGAGAAGCAGGCTCAACAAAAGCAGTGCTATCAAACAACTACCCACAAGTGACAAAAACACACACCTATTTATAGGACTCCCAATCAGAGGCAACTAGAAACACCTGCCTCCAATTGAGAGTCCAGCACCCAACCTACACATAGAAAACTATTCTAGAACATACACATAGAAATACAAACATAGACCAGTGACCAAAAAACCCCGTAATACATAAATAAACTACCCTCTGCCACGTCCTGACCAAACTACAATAACACAATATCCTCTATACTGGTCAGGACGTGACAGGTGAACTTTCTGAAGGGACTCATCTCTCTAATTCAGCATTTTCTTTCCTTCTCTATTCCTCCCTCCCTTACTCTCTCTCCTTCTTTCCCTCTTTCTCCATCCCTTACTCTCTCTCCTTCCTTCCCTTCTTATACATCTCTCTCTTCCTCTCTTCCTAGATTACATTTAAATGATTAGATTATTGTTCACTAACATATATTCTGCCTTACTTTCTAAGCCCCATTTGTCTCCCCAGTCCCCATCCCTCTCTGTCTCTCTGACATCACTCATTCTCTCTATCTGTCCCTGAGATATGATCATGTGTCAACTGGAGTTGATGAGTGCTGTTTTAATGTGCTGATCCTGGCACTAACCAAAGAGGTTCAAAATGTTTCATCTCTCACTCCCCCCCTCTATATATCTCTCTCTCCCCCCTCCAGGCTCTCCCTCTGCTCCGACCTCTGTCTCCTGGGAGTATGAGAGTGGTGATGGTGGGGTGTCTCTGCGCTGGCGCCCTCCAGTGGACATGGGGGGTCGTAGCGAGGTGTGGTACGGGGTGGTGTGTAGGATCTGTCCCTCGGCCACCTTCGCCGCCCCGGGGGCGTGCTCCTGGTGTGGAGAGGCGGTCACCTTCACCCCATCCCAGACTGGCATCAAGCAGACCAAGGTCACCCTCAATAACCTGCTCACCAGAGTCACCTACCTTATACAGGTATGACTACAACTCCCATGAGCACTAGATTTACATGCCTCTTAGAGGTAGGACTATAACTCCCATGAGCACTAGATTTACATGCCTCTTAGAGGTAAGACTATAACTCCCATGAGTACGAGAGTTAACTATTTCATACAGGTAGAACTAAAACTTCCCTGATCACCTACCCCATATAGACACTACATTTCCCGTCACCTACCTCATACAGGTATAAAACTTGTGCATTAGAGTCACCTACCTCATATAGATACTGGATTAAATGTACATCCACTTACTTAGTTAACCTAACCTTGTCTTACTTTTTTCTGCTGTTGATTGACAGGTGCAAGCGGTCAATGATGTCTCAGCTCTGAGTCCTTTCCCACCTCAATTCACCAGCATCAATTTCACTACTAGCCAATCAGGTGAGAGCATGAGTCAGGCTTAAAGGGCCCTTCTGCCACTTTTCATCTCCAGCACCAAACCAGTGTCTACATACGTGAAATCAGTGCATTTCTATGATCTGTGGTTAAAAAGCTTCTCTGTAACATCACACTGTAGGATTAAAAGTAATTTTCAAATCCTTCAAGAAGTTTCTAGTCTTGCTCCCCACGTCACCGTGAATCTCATAGTGTTTGAAAATCACTTTTTTTGTTGTAACTTTTGATGATGTCATCGGGTAGAACTTTTTAGCTTCATATTTTTTCAACAAAACTTAGTAATGCGCCGTTTTCACATATGTTGACACTGCTATTGTACTGGAGATAATGAACATGAGAATGAAAGTGGTGAAGTTGCCCTTTAAGGAGTGTGACAAGAGAGTAAAGGAATAAACTTTCAGTTTGTTCTTTTTATGTGTGTGTGTGTGTGT
Organism: Salmo salar; assembly: GCF_965601325.2. NCBI lineage: Eukaryota > Metazoa > Chordata > Actinopteri > Salmoniformes > Salmonidae > Salmo > Salmo salar. The sequence goes on along the minus strand of NC_138295.1, from coordinate 73,674,134 downwards.
GTGTGTGTGTGTGTGTGTGTGTGTGTGTGTGTGTGTGTGTGTGTGTGTGTGTGTGTGTGTGTGTGTGTGTGTACTTCATGTCTGTCTGTCAGTCTACATCAGTTTCTATGAGTATGAGTCTCTATCTCTCTCTCTTTTCTGCTCTCCATCTTTTCCGGTCCTGCTCTCTGGACTCGATATCCTGTCAGCTCACATTATGCTCAGAAGAGCGATATAGAGAGGGACAGAGAGAGAGGGAGAGAGTTTACAGACAGACAGTTTAGACAGGCCGTTTATAGACAGACAGTTTATAGACAGACAGAGAGAAACTTGTAACTTTTTATTTAGCTATTTTCCTCCTTTTGAAAATAAAGAATTTCTTATAGCCAATTAGATTTGAACAAATAACATTTTGAAGCCCCCATACGGGCAGAGATCTGCTAATAATAATGGTATTATTAGGTTGTTATAACCTCTGTTTGTGTTGCCTTCTGTGAGTTAGAGAAAGCATTTGGGGTTGTGAAATGACAGGAATTCTAATAGATATGACCATTGTAAGCACAGAGTCATACTGGGCCTGTTCGCAGCCGTGGTGGCACAGCTAAGTCTGGCAGGCAAGTCCATACCACAGATAGAACAATGAGACAAGTCCATACCACAGATAGAACAATGAGACAAGTCCATACCACAGATAGAACAATGAGACAAGTCCATACCACAGATAGAACAATGAGACAAGTCCATACCACAGATAGAACAATGAGACAAGTCCATACCACAGATAGAACAATGAGACAAGTCCATACCACAGATAGAACAATGAGACAAGTCCATACCACAGATAGAACAATGAGACAGATGTTTCAATGGATGTATAAATGTGAAGCATCTGGTTGGCGTTTCAACTCACTACCAAATATGGTGATGAGAGTAAGCCCAGTGGCCAACATTCTGATCATTTTCTCATTGATTAAACATTTGATCTCCATACAGTTATCTGTTTCCAAAACTATAATCTGTAACAAACAGAGTGGACTGTGTTTTTTATACTTTACCCTTTGCCAACGTTTCTAAAAATGGAGTGCGAGGGCTAGTTGAGTTATTGCAGACGGGCACTTCATAGTAGGCGTTCTAACGGAAATATGCAAATTAATGTATTTATTTATTTATTTAATTTATTATTTAACTAGGCAAGTCAGTTAACAACAAATTCTTATTTACAATGACGGCCTACCAAAAGGCAAAGACCTCCTGTGGGGACGGGGACGGGGATGGGGACGGGGGCAGGGACGGGGACAGGGACGGGGACTAGGACGGGGACGGGACGGGACGGGGACGGGGGCTGGGATGAAAATAAATAAATAACATATAAATATAGGACAAAACACACATCATGACAAGAGAGACAACACAACACTACATAAAGAGAGACCTAAGACAACAACATAGCAAGGCAGCAACACATGACAACACAGCATGGTAGCAACACAACATGACAACAACATGGTAGCAACACAACATGGTAGCAACACAACATGACAACAACATGGTAGCAACACAACATGGTAGCAACACAACATGGTAGAAGGAGAAAAAGGCTAGAACGCTCCAATAGGATCTCACTAGCTTGTGCTTAGCTCTGCCCACCTCCTTGCTTGTTCTTCCCACTATGATTCATTTTCTCCCATTGGAAACGACAGGCTCTGGGCTATCTTGGGTCAGTTACACAAATCTTTGGCCATACACACTCTACAGAGCTGGCTCTTTCACTAGTCTGTGTCATGCTGCCCCCATCTGGTCAATACAGAATTGACATGATCTGGCAAGGCCAGCTTGTGTTCTCCCTCCTGTTCCTCTTTCTTCCTCCCTCTTTCTTTACAAAACTCATACATCTCTCTCACCGTCTCTCTCTCTCTCTCCCAGTGCCCTCTCCGGTCCCTAGCCTGCACCAGTTAAGTCGAGCCCCAGACTCCATCACACTGTCCTGGCCACAGCCTGACAGACCCAATGGAGACATACTGGAGTACCAGCTCAGATACTATGACAAGGTATAGGCTACACACACATGCACGCACATATGCATGTAGACACAAGTACATACACCCAGAGACTGAACCATTCTCTCTCTCTCCCTCCCTCCCCCTCTCTCCCAGGGTTCAGATGAGGACAGTGCAGTGAGTGTGTTCAGTGAGACCAACACAGTGACCGTCAACTCTCTGGCTCCTGGCTCCATCTACGCCTTCCAGATCAGGGCCCGCAACGAGAGGGGCTATGGCCCCTACAGTCATACTATCTACTTCACTACATTGGCCCTGGGTAACTCACACACAAACACACAAATGCACACGCCACACACACACTCACATACACACACAGTCAAACACACCCTCTAAATCTTTCTCTGTTTCTCACTTTTTCTTTCTCAGAGGGGAGTTCTAAGCAGATCCAGAATCGGCTCCCTCTATTGGTCGGTTCTGTGATGGGCGGGGCAGCCTTCCTCCTGGTCGTTGTGGCGATAGTGGTTGTTTTTGTGTTCCGCAGGTGAGTGGGTCCTTAACTCCTATCCACACATACATGATCATGTCACACTCATGTCACACACACACACAGTTGAATGTTCTGAAACACTGGTTTGTTGTGTCTCTACTCAGTAAGAGGAGGGAGAGCCCCTACAGTGACAGACTCCAGAGGTACATCAGCCACAAAGGTGAGTCAGCGTGTAGGATGACTACTATTATCATTCTGTCTGTAATATTCTCAGCTGCACATACAGTATATGCTACTTCTATGGTGTTGTTGACATGTTGGTGCAGAGGATGCCTCTGCACTGTGTTATAGAGGACAATGGAAGTAGTGACCGTGTCTAATTACCATCATAACCCCAAGGGCTTGTGGGAGAAAGAGGGGGTGAGGGGAGGGAAAGACAGAGAAGAAGAGAGAGTGACAGCATGAGACATCTGTAGAGAGACAGAGAGAAAAAGACATGGGAAATGAAAGGGAGAGGGAAAAGGAGGGAGAAAGATGAGGAGAGGAAGAAATACATGTTCTGCTTGTCCAAATGCAGCATGTTTTTATTGAGGGTGACATTATCCCTCTGGGCTCAGTGTTCTGCCATCATGCAGCATGTCACGCAGCATGGCTTGACCCAGACATGTCAAAGTCTAGGGCCAAATACTGTACATCAACACACTGTACAGGCCCTATTTTGTAATTGTACTGGTTCACTACAGCCATCCCTGCTCTGTGTGTTCCCTCTGGCAGGGGGGGTGAAGTACTACGTGGACCCTTCCACCTATGAGGACCCCAGTGAGGCGGTCAAGGAGTTTGCCCGTGAGATCGACCCCTCTCACCTCAAGATAGAAGAGGTGATTGGTGCAGGTAGGGGTCCTGGTTTGATCCATGCTTACAGGGATAGTTCTGTAAAAAGCTTGTCAGGTGTTTTCATAGCTCATAAGTTGGGCCAGGAGTCAAGCTGGGTCCAAACTCAACTCATAATATCTCTCTCTCTCTCTCTCCCACCCTTTCCCCCACCAGCCCAGTTTGGGGAGGTGTCTCGGGGGCGCTACCGGCCCCTGGGTCGTAGGGAGGTGCTGGTGGCGGTGAAGACGCTGCGCTGGGGCGTGACAGACAGAGAGAAGGCGGTGTTTATGACCGAGGCGGGGGTGCTGGGACAGTTTGACCACCCCAACGTGCTGAAGCTGGAGGGGGTGGTCACCCACAACCCACCAGAGAGGATCATCACTGAGTTCATGGAGAATGGACCACTGGATGCCTTCCTCAGGGTGAGAGCTACAACATCTACATCATGTTTGACCAAGAACTACAACTCCCATCTACAACATGTTCGACCAAGAACTACAACTCCCATCTACACCATGTTAGACTAAGAACTACAACTCACATCTACACCATGTTAGACTAAGAACTACGACTCACATCTACACAGTAACTAACTCCTCAGGGTGAGACTGATAGAACAGTACATCATATTACAATAACTGACCATAATCTATCTCTCTCTCTATCTCTCCATCTCTTTCACCCCCCAGGAGAATGAGGACCAGTTCAGTGTTCTCCAGCTGGTAGGGATGGTGAGGGGTGTTGGGGCTGGGATGAGGTACCTCTCTGAGAGGAACTTTGTCCACCGGGACCTGTCTGCCAGGAACGTGTTGGTCAACTCTAACCTGGTGTGTAAGGTGTCTGACTTTGGCCTGTCGCGCCTCATGAGCAGCCTGGACCACAACATGCCCACCTACACTGCCTCACTGGTACATGCTGCTGGGAAATTGAGTTTTCCTGTTGTTATGCTTTTGTGTTTCTTTAATGATGTTTAGTCTTGTATTTCCACTTTAAAAGACTACTTATGTTAATAGAATATCACAACATTCACATTCCTCAACCACTCACCCTTCTCTCTCCTCTCAGGGCAGTAAGATTCCGGTCAGGTGGACAGCCCCGGAGGCCTTCCAGCATCGGAAATTCAGCTCAGCTAGTGATGTCTGGAGCTTCGGAGTGCTCATGTGGGAAGTGATGTCATATGGCGAGCGGCCATACTGGGACATGAGCAATCAGGAGGTGAGTTGTGGGAGGGTTAAGTGAGAGCCAAACAGAGACTAAACACACTGACAGCTGAACAGAATGGTTAATCATCTCTAAGTCCCTCTGTACTGCTGGGACCTCTCTATATAGGGCAGCTTGTTAACATCCAGATGGTTACTAATACCCTTCCTCCTTCTTTCTCTCTCGCCCTCTCTCTCTCTCTGCCTCTCTCTCTCTCTCTCTGCCTCTCTCTCTCTCCCCCTCTCGCTCTCTCTCTTCTTGCTCTTCCTCCCTTCGCCACTCTCTCTCTCCCTTTGCCTCTCTGTCTCCCTCTCCCTGCCCCTGTCCCCCTTCTTTCTCCCCTCCCCTACCTCCTCTCTCTTCCCTCTCTATAATACAGGTAATGAAGGTGGTAGCAGACCAGTACCGTCTCCCAGCCCCCCATAACTGTCCTCCAGCGCTCCACTCCCTGATGCTGCAGTGTTGGCAGGCTGAGAGGGGCGACCGGCTAGGCTTCGACTCCCTCCTCTCCTCCCTGGACAGGCTCATACGACACCCTGCCTCCCTCAAGGCAGAGCATCCCCGGTGAGACTACACCTCCCATCTGCCTTTTCTTCCATATTTTACACAGCAGACGTAACGGATCACATTCACAAACAGTGACCTTAGGAGAGCATGTATTACGTTATCATGTAAATGTATTGAATCATTGCTATGTTAGGCCAATCATTTTCGATCTCGATCTTTCCCTCTCCAACTCAAGCTCCACCCAGCCACTGCTGAGCCCCACCCCCACAGACCTGTCATCAGTGGCGACGGTCAGTGAGTGGCTGACAGCGTTGAGGATGGACAGATATAAGGACCAGTTTGAGAGTGCACATCTGGACACACTGGACCGAGTCAGCAGGGTAACCATGGAGTGAGTCCTGGGCTTCCATTTCAATATCAATAAAGTTATTTTCATAAAATGCTAATCATGCTATTATAAGCAATTGATACTTTTCTGAACTCTCTCTCTCGTTCTCTCCTTCCCTCAGGGATGTGCAGAACCTGGGGGTGAACCTGTTGGGACACCAGAGGAAGATCACCAATGCAGCCCAGCAGCTCAGAACTCACCTCACCCAGGGCCAGGTGGAGGTCTAGAACCGACCTATCACCTGAGAGCTTCACAGGAAGTAACAGAGAGATGCACTATTGGAGCTGTAGTCCAAGGCAAAGCAAGATCTGGGAGGAGAGTTGCTGAGGAGGAACAGGAAGATTTGAAGGGGAAAAGTCTTAAAAAATGTGTTTTATTTCACTTGTTTGCTGTTGTTACCATTCTAACTCTCTCTTTGCCAGTCTTTACCTTGCTCTTCCTCCTCTCTTTTTCTCACAAATCCCACGTTGTCTCACTACTGTCCCTCCCTCTTTCACTCGTAAGTGTCACCACCCTCAATAAATGAAAACAGTGAAAATGTATTTTTTACCCAAACATAGGGATCTCCAGTCACAAGCAATTGCATAGACAATCAAAACTGATTTTACTGATTAATGTTGATATCATGAACACTGTTCATGATTATTTGTTAAGCTACATCACATCATCTGTACTGAAATCATAAAATGGCAACCCTTGTTGACTAAACATTAGCCAATGGTTTTTCCCATCAGTCACTAGCCTGGTCACTTTTATGGGGATTATTCCATTAGACTCAAGAAATGGGGTTGTAGTTTATGTCGTGGCAGAATGGAGTCACCCACCATTGAGCAGCACCCCCCTCTGTTTATATTTCACAGTTCACATTCCTTTTTTTATAGATAAAGTCACTGGGTCATTTGAGCATTGTGAATGTGAAATGGTTTAACTGGACTATGTGATCTGATTGCCCATCGAAGTAAGGAAGGCGATGTTATGCTTTGTGAGTATTTCGGGTCTGTTTGTGTTAATGTTCATGTGTGTGTGTGTGTGTGTGTGTGTGTGTGTGTGTGTGTGTGTGTGTGTGTGTGTGTGTGTGTGTGTGTGTGTGTGTGTGTGTGTGTGTGTGTGTGTGTGTGTGTGTGTGTGTGTGTGTGTGTGGGGGGAGTACGCGCGTGCGTGAAGAAATCCCCATCAACTGAGGAGGGTCACCATTCTGTGTCGCTCCTCCTTGAACCGTCCGGCTAACAAAATCACACAGTTTCCCTGTAACAATAAATCCATAGCACTTACAGTACAATAAAACATATCAACATTTGTAACATGACAGTTTAATTCACACAGTAATATTAATTTCATCCGTTTCACATCTCCAATGGTTTCCACACTCCCAGGGTTCTGTGTTCTGTCCCTCCCTGGAGAAAGCCTCAGATGAGGTGTGTTTGACCCCTTTGATAGCCCACAGATTGTCAGCCATCCAGAACAGTGTCATAAATCGGGATTTTGTCATCACTCTGGACCTCGGCACCTACAAGTCTCCAGTCGCGAGCTTCACCTTCTCTCATTCTTCGATTGTGTGTGTGTGTGTGTGTGTGTGTGTGTGTGAGTGTGTGTGTGTGTGTGTGTGTGTGTGTGTGTGTGTGTGTGTGTGTGTGTGTGTGTGTGTGTGTGTGTGTGTGTGTGGGCACTTGAGTAAGTGTGTTTATTTTTATGTGTTCACCACTATTCCACTATTGTGCAAATTTGTAAAATAAAGAATATGATTTTATTTAAATCACTGCATTAAGCCTGTTATGTGTCTGACACATAAAAACTGTTTAATCACCAGGGGGCAGTAGCGATTTTAGCATGTCAATCTTGGTGGGACAAACTCAAAAACAAATTGCCAGCAAAGCCACTACACAACACTAAGCAATACATGAATTGCACTATAACGGTGAAAACTGTGCCCACAAACTGTTGGGGAACTGTTTCTTTTCAGCACCATGCAGGGAATCCTTACGCTTGTTACACCTGGCTATCAGCGGAGCCTTGTCTGGCAGCGAAACAGTTCATTCAGCCTCATTTACTGCCTTTTTAAAAAACATGGCTGTTATGGCTGACTTGCTTAAACAAATGAGGTTTCTACTGACAATTGAGATGTAGAACTATGGCATAAGGGAACGGTGAGCGGATAAGGGGCTATCCGTAATTTCGATTAAGACATTCATTAGCGAGCTAAGACGGACGTAGTCAATATAACCATTTTTTTAGCACTTTTAAAATGTACAGCGACAGAATTCAGAACATGGGCTATTCTTACAGTCAGAACCTTAGGATAAATAAATGGGGCATATAAGCAGACAATGAAAGCTCTTCCAATATTTGATGAAGACATTTCTCTAAAACAGGCTATAGGCTACATGTCCACCACCAAGTCAGAACAGTAGGCTAAGTTATGAGGGGAAAAGGGGCCCCATTATTAGGGTGAGTCACATGGGCTACTAACAACTCACTACACAACATACACTTAGTATTACTTTCTTAGCTACAGTATACATATCTCCCTGGCATATTACGTAATTTATGCAGCAGCATACAATACATTTTTGGACTCTGTTGTGCTGTGCTCACTTGAACAGGAAGGTGGCATGGCGGTCCTTCTTGTGGGCAAATTTTTTCATTAAGTTTTGTCATCAAAGTCTGGCATTCTTTGGATGCTTTCAAGACAACTTGGAATTCAGAAAAAACAAGGTCGAATCATGACGTCAGTGATCTTCAGGTTGGAGCTCTAGAAAGAGGCCAGAGTTCCCAACTTGGAATTCCCAGTTAGATGACCGCTCAAAATGTAGTTTTTGAGTTCCCAGTTGTGTTGAACTCACTGAAGTCTGATATTTCCCAGTTCCGAGTTTCCAGTTGTTTTGAACGTGGCAGAAGTCATGCTGGATTGACAACATGGTCAATGTATTCGATCTTTTCTGGCCCATGGTGTTGCGTGTGAATGTTTAAGCTTGGAAAAGATACCCTTAAACCCAGACTTGGACCACACACCCTCTCCACCGAATAGCAGGCAGGGAAGCAAAATAGTGATTGCTTTGCAACGCTTGCAGTTAGCCACTGATTCCTTCCAAACCACTCATTGTTGAATTTGAGATTTCCAACTTGTTGTGTAATGTTTATGTCGAATGGCCAATGAGCACCGATACGTTTTATCTATAATTTCTCTTCATATGACAAGGATTGAAAAGGATTTGCCAGTAGATTGTCGACATGTTTCATGATGATGACTGCTTGTCTAGCTTGCTACCTAAGATTTTGAAAGTATGATGTTGACATGATCAGTCCAATCAAAGCTACTGTAGATATAACGTGATTTTACAATTTTATCTGTGGCCAATGACCTTGAGCCTTCTTGGATGGGCACTTCTAAAGTAAATTTATGGCAGCACCCAAGGGGCTTGAAATTTCTAACTCTCCCTTTAGATTTCGCAGTGTCCCCATGAGTGACAGAACACTGAGCCCATCACGGTGCAACTAGAGAAGATTACCAACCCCTACGCTCTGTATTTTCCGCTAGCTGCCCCTCCACCACAGAAAGCACTGAGCTTGGCTGAAACACCTGTGTTTTGGAGCTGCCTTACTCAAGAAAGCAAAAAAGAGACCATGTTTGAATGCACGGAGCACTCGAAGGGTGAGAGCCCAGTGGCCTTGCAAGGAAGGGTGTTCCCGAGCGGTCTGAATACTGAAATGTCACATTTCTCCAGTAGACTATTTAATTTATAAACATAATACATTATACATATATCATGCCATTGCAGAATACATTCCTCACCTTTTCTGGCCATGATGAGTTCATATTCCCGAAGCCATACAACAAATTCCCATGAGCATCATTAATTGGGCCAATTAGATAGGCTATTACAGTTGAAGTCGGAAGTTTACATACACCTAAGCCAAATACATTTAAACTCAGTTTTTCACAATTCCTGAGATTTAATCCTTGTAAAAAATTCCCTGTCTTATGTCAGTTAGGATCACCAATTTATTTTAAGAATGGGAAATGTCAGAATAATTGTAGAGAGAATGATTGATTTCAGATTTTATTTCTTTCATCACATTCCCAGTGGGTCAGAAGTTTACATACACTCAATTAGTATTTGGGAGCGTTGCCTTTCAATTGTATAACTTGAGTCAAATGTTTCGGGTAGCCTTCCACAAGCTTCCCACAATAAGTTGGGTGAATTTTGTCCCATTCCTCCAGACAGATCTGGTGTAACTGAGTCAGATTTGTAGACCTCCTTGCTCGCACACGCTTTTCCAGTTCTGCCCAAAAATTTTCTATAGGATTGAGGTCAGGGCTTTGTGATGGCCACTCCAATACTTTGACTTTGTTGTCCTTAAGCCATTTTGCCACAACTTTGGAAGTATGCTTGGGGTCATTGACCATTTGGAAAACCTATTTGCGACCAAGCTTTAACTTCCTAACTTCCTCCCTCATGATGCCATCTATTTTATGAAGTGCACCAGTCTCTCATGCAGCAAAGCACCCCCACAACATGATGCTGCCACCCCCGTGCTTCACGGTTGGGATGGTGTTCTTCGGCTTGCAAGCCTCCCTCTTTTTCCTCCAAACATAACGATGGTCATTACGGCCAAACAATTCTATTTTTGTTTCATCAGACCAGAGGACATTTCTCCAAAAAGTACGTTCTTTGTCCCCATGGGCTTTTTTTGGCGGTTTTGGAGCAGTGGCTAATTCCTTGCTGAGTGGCCTTTCAGGTTATGTCAATATAGGACTCATTTTACTGTGGATACAGATACTTTTGTACTTGTTTCCTCCAGCATCTTCACAAGGTCCTTTTCTGTTGTTCTGGGATTGATTTGCACTTCTCGCACCAAAGTACGTTCATCTCTAGGAGACAGAACGCGTCTCCTTCCTGAGCGGTATGACGGCTGCGTGGTCCGATGGTGTTCATACTTGCGCACTATTGTTTGTACAGATGAGCGTGGTACCTTCAGGCGTTTGGAAATTGCTTCCAAGGATGAACAAAATTTGTGGAGGTCTACCATTTTTTTTCTGAGGTCTTGGATGATTTCTTTTGATTTTCCCATGATGTCAAGCAAAGAGGCACTGTGTTTGAAGGTAGGCCTTGTAATACATCCACAGGTACACCTCCAATTGACTCAAATGATGTCAATTAGCCTATCAGAAGCTTCTAAAACCATGATGTCATTTTTTTCCCCAAGCTTTTTAAAGGCCCAGTCAACTTAGTGTATGTAAACTTCTAACCCACTGGAATTGTGATACAGTGAATTATAAGTGAAATAATCTGTCTGTAAACAATTGTTGGAAAAATTACTTGTGTCATGCACAAAGTAGATGTCCTAACTGACTTGCCAAAACTATAGTTTGTTAACAAGAAATTTGTGGAGTGGTTGAAAAATGAGTTTTAATTACTTCAACCTAAGTGTATGTCAACTTCCGACTTCAACTGTATATCTGAAAGGGAGCAAGGTGAATAACATATAGTAGAATTGACCTGGAGAACAGACAGTTGATCTTTTTAATTTAAGTGTGTAGGCTACCACTGTAAGTAGGCCTACTGTAGTTGATTTTTTTTAATGAGTAGGCAATGTTACAGAATTCGCGGACAGTGCAGCATATTTAGGTCGGGTAAATGTAAAACAATATTGAATTCTATACGATATGTTTACAGATCCACAACAATTTGTAATTGTTTTTGTCTTTCAGAAATGGTCAGATAGGCCTACAGCAAATATCACTGCAAAAGAAAACATTCTGCCAACACTTCCAGAGACAGTTGGTCAAATTTGCCCTTGCTATTTCCTTTATACAGTGCCTTGGCCTAATTCTAATAATTTCAAAGTATACAGCAAATAAGGACATTTTAAATGCTTGTTCATGCGCACACAGTTTTAGGATGGGTCTAATTAATAACGGGAAACATGCTATGTGTGGTGTGCACCAAGTTTATAAATCTCTATCTGTACATTTTTTAAATGACGTGTGGTTTAATGTAGTGAGGTTTGAAATTATGGATGTACAGTACCAGTCAAACCACTCATTCAAAGGTTTTTCTTTATTTGTACTATTTTTACATTGTAGAATAATAGTGAAGACATCAACTATGAAATAACACATATGGAATCATTTAGTAACCTAAACCGTGTTAAACAAATCAAAATATATTTTATATTTGAGATTCTTCAAAGTAGCCACCCTTTGCCTTGATGACAGCTTTGCACATTCTTGGCATTCTCTCAACCAGCTTCATGAGGTAGTCACCTGGAACGCATTTCAATTAACAGGTGTGCCTTGTTAAAAGTTAATTTGTGGAATTTCTTTCCTTCTTAGTGTGTTTGAGTCAATCAGTTGTGTTGTGAGAAGGTAGGTATACAAAAGACAGCCCTGTTTGGTAAAATACCAAGTCCATATTATGGCAAGAACAGCTCAAATAAGCAAAGAAAAATGACAGTCCATCATTACTTCAAGAGCTTTGAAAGTTTCTTCAAGTGCTGTCGCAAAAACCATCAAGTGCTATGATGAAGTTGGCTCTCATGAGGACCGCCACAGGAAAGGAAGACCAAGAGTTACCTCTGCTGCAGAGGATAAGTTCATTAGAGTTAACTGCACCTCAGATTGCAACCCAAATAAATGCTTCACAGAGTTCAACAGACACATCACAACATCAACTGTTCAGAGGAGACTGCATGAATCAGGCCTTCATGGTCGAATTGCTGCAAAGAAACCACTAGTAAAGGACAACAGTAAGAAGAAGAGACTTGCTTGGGCCAAGAAACACGAGCAATGGACATTAGAGCAGTGGAAATCTGTCCATTGGTCTGAGGAGTCCAAATTTGAGATTTTTGGTTCCAACCGCCATGTCGTTGTGAGACGCAGAGTAGGTGAACTGATGATCTCCGCATGTGTGGTTCCCACCATGAAGCATGGAGGAGGAGGTGTGATGGTGTAGGGGTGCTTTGCTGGTGACACTGCCAGTGATTTATTTAGAATTCAAGGCACACTTAACCAGCAGGTTACCACAGCATTCTGCAGCAATACGCCATCCATTCTGGTTTGCGCTTAGTGGGACTATCATTTGTTTTTCAACAGGACAATGACCCAACACACCTCCAGGCTGTGTAAGGGCTATTTGACCAAGGAGGAAAGTGATGGAGGGCTGCATCAGATTACCTCCCCTCCACAATCACCCAACCTCAACCCAATTGAGATGGTTTGGGATGAGTTGGACCGCAGATTGAAGGAAAAGCAGCCAACAAGTGCTCAGCATATGTGGGAACTTCTTCAAGACTGTTGGAAAAGCATTCCAGGTGAAGCTGGTTGAGAGAATTTCAAGCGTGTGCAAAGCTGTCATCAAAGCAAAGGGTGGCTACTTTAAAGAATCAAAAATATATTTTGATTTGTTTAACACTTTTTTGGCTCTACATAATTCCACATGTGTTATTTCATAGTTTTGATGTCTTCACTATTATGTAGAAAATAGTAAAAAATAAAGAAGAACCCTTGAGTAAATAGGTGTGTCCAAACTTTTTACTGGTACTGTATGTACATTTAAAAGGGATTACAATTCATGAAATGTTGATGATGGTAGCATGATAAACTAAAGCAAATAGACATTTTCATTAACTTTTTTACCTTTTTTAACCTTTTTTTATACTCATTTTAACCAAAATACCCCAATATCTCACAATTGATAAGTAGATGCAAAAATACAATTTTAGCCTGTGGTGCCTGGCCTTAAAAGAATACTTCAGGATTTTGGCAACAAAGTCCTTTATCTACTTCCCCAGTCAGACTAACTAGCATAAGCACAATTGCTAATTAGCGTCAGCGATATGACTGGAAGTCTGTGGTAACAGCTATCATGCTTGTAGTGCTAACACTAGTTAGCATCGGGCTTGCGAAACTACCTTTAACTTCCTTCATACTGGATGCAAAGACAAAAATTAGCTCATCTGACTCTGAGGAAGTAGATAAAGAAATACTTCGGGATGTTGGCAATAGAGGTCGACCGATTATGATTTTTCAACACCGATACCGATTATTGGAGGACCAAAAGGCTGGTACCGATTTTTTTGTTTATTTGTAATAATGACAATTACAACAATACTGAATGAACACTTATTTTCACTTAATATAATACATAAATACTATCAATTTAGCCTCAAATAAATAATGAAACATGTTCAATTTGGTTTAAATAATGCAAAAATAAAGTGTTGGAGAAGAAAGTAAAAGTGCAATATGTGCCATGTAAAAAAGCTAACATTTAAGTTCCTTGCTCAGAACACATGAAAGCTGGTGGTTCCTTTTAACATGAGTCTTCAATATTCCCAGGTAAGAAGTTTTAGGTTGTAGTTATTATAGGAATTATAGGACTATTTCTCTCTACGATTTGTATTTCATATACCTTTGACTATTGGATGTTCTTATAGGCACTTTAGTATTGCCAGTGTAACAGTATAGCTTCCGTGCCTCTCCTCGCTCCTACCTGGGCTCAAATCAGAAACACATCGACAACAGCCACCCTCGAAGCAGCGTTACCCATGCAGAGCAAGGGGAACAACTACTCCAAGTCTCAGAGCGAGTGACGTTTGAAACGCTATTAGCGCGCACCCGGCTAACTAGCTAGCCATTTCACATCGGTTACACCAGCCTAATTTCGGGAGTTGATAGGCTTGAAGTCATAAACAGTGCAATTCTTGAAGAATTGCGAAGGGCTGCTGGCAAAACGCATGAAAGTGCTGTTTGAATGAATGCTTACGAGCCTGCTGGTGCCTACCACCACTCAGTCAGACTGCTCTATCAAATATCAAATCATAGACTTAATTATAATATAATAAACACACAGAAATGCGAGCCTTAGGTCATTAATATGGTCGAATCCGGAAACTATCATCTCGAAAACAAAACGTTTATTTTTTCAGTGAAATACAGAACCGTTCCGTATTTTATCTAACGGGTGGCATCCCTAAGTTTAAATATTCCTGTTACATTGCACAACCTTCAATGTTATGTCATAATTACGTAAAATTCTGGCAAATTAGTTTGCAACGAGCCAGGCGGCCCAAACTGTTGCATATACCCAACTCTGCGTGCAATGAATGCAAGAGAAATGACACAATTTCACCTGGTTAATATTGCCTGCTAACCTGGATTTCTTTTAGCTAAATATGCAGGTTTAAAAATATATACTTCTGTGTATTGATTTTAAGAAAGGCATTGATGTTTATGGTTAGGTACAGTCGTGCAACGTTTGTGCTTTATTCGCAAATGCGCTTTTGTTAAATCATCCCCCGTTTGGCGAAGTTGGCTGTCTTTGTTAGGAAGAAATAGTATTCACACAGTTCGCAACGAGCCAGGCGGCCCAAACGGCTGCATATACCCTGACTCTGTTGCAGAGGTGACACATTTTCCCTAGTTAAAATAAATTCATGTTAGCAGGCAATATTAACTAAATATGCAGGTTTAAAAATATATACTTGTGTATTGATTTTAAGAAAGACATTGATGTTTATGGTTAGGTACACCTTGGAGCAACGACAGTCCTTTTTCGCGAATGCGCACCGCATCGATTATATGCAACGCAGGACAGGCTAGATAAACTAGTAATATCATCAACCATGTGGAGTTAACTAGTGATTATGGTTGATTGATTGATTGATTGTTTTTTATAAGATAAGTTTAATGCTAGCTAGCAACTTACCTTGGCTTCTTACTGCATTCGCATAACAGGCAGGCTCCTCGTGGAGTGCAATGTAAAGCAGGTGGTTAGAGCGTTGGACTAGTTAACCGTAAGGTTGCAAGATTGAATCCCCAAGCTGACAAGGTAAAAATCTGTCGTTCTGTGTCACATCCTGACCAGTAAAGGGGTCATTATGTTGTTATAGTTGGTCAGGACGTGGCAGGGGTGTGTTTGTTTTGTGTTGTTGTTTTTTTTTGGTACTGTTCTATGTCATCTATTTCTATGTGGTTATCTAGTTGTTCTATTTCTATGTTCAGGGTTTTGGTTTGGCCTTCAATTGGAGGCAGCTGTTCTTAGTTGCCTCTAATTGGAGGTCATATTTAAGTAGGGGTTTTCAGCTTGTGTTTTGTGGGTGGTATTCTCCGTGTATAGTCTGTGTACCTTACAGGACTGTTTTCGCCGTTCTTTTGTTCAGTGTTCATTTTCTTTCAATAAAACAAGAAGATAATTCACATACCCGCTGCAGTTTGGTCCCATCACTACGTCGAGTGTGACAGAACCACCCACCAAAAAAGGACCAAGCAGCGGAGGAAGGAGCAACAGGAGAGCTATCTCGAGTCCTGGACATGGGAGGAGATACTAGCTGGAGAAGGACCATCGAGGAAGGCTGGAGAGGACCGGGAGTGTTATGTGGGAACACGGCTGGCAAGGAAGCCTGAGAGGCAGCCCCCCGAAAAATGGGGGGGGCACACGGGGAGATTGGCTAAGTCAGGCAATAGACCTGAGCCAACTCCCCGTGCTTATTACGGGAAGCGACGGATCAAGAAAGCACCGAGCTATGCGGAAATGCGCTGTATTGCCCAGACGCATTCAAAGGCCGGTGCGATCGGTAAAAGCTCCTCAGTATGGCCAGGCTATGTTGAGCACTCAGCCAGGAAGGGTTGTGCAGGCCGTATGCTCCAGACCTCCAGTGCGTCTCCAGGGTCCAGTTTACCCTGTTCCTGCTCCTCGCACTAGCCCTGAGGTGCGTGTTACTAGGCTGGCGCCTCCAAAGCCAGCCCCACGCATCAGGCCTCCAGTGCGCCAGCCCAGTCCAGTACGTCCTGTTCCTGCTCCTCGCACTAGCCTTGAGGTGCGTGTCACTAGTCTGGCGCCTCCTAAGCCAGTCCCACGCATCAGGCCACCAGTGCGCCTGCCCAGTCCAGTACGTCCTGTTCCTGCACCTCGCACTAGCCCTGTGGTGTGTGTCACTAGCCTGGCGTCTCCAAAGCCAGCCCCACGCATCAGGCCTCCAGTGCATCAGCCCAGTCCAGTACTTCCTGTTCCTGCTCCTCGCACTAGCCCTGTGGTGCGTGTCACTAGTCTGGCGCCTCCTAAGCCAGTCCCACGCATCAGGCCTCCAGTGCGTCAGTTCGTTCCGGAGCTGCCAGAGTCACCCTCAAGTCCGGCTCAGCCAGAGTCGCCCGCCAGTCCGGAGCAGCCAGAGTCGCCCGCCAGTCCGGAGCAGCCAGAGTCGCCCGCCAGTCCGGAGCAGCCAGAGTCGCCCGCTGCGAGGGTCCCCAGTCTGGGGTCGGCGGCGAGGGACCTCGCTCTAGAGGCGCCATCAAAGTGGGGTGAGCCAGTGGTGGAGCGGGGTCTGCGTCCCGCTCCTGAGCCACCTTCGTAGGGGGGAGGATTGGGAAGGGGGGGGTGTTGCACAAGAACCGTCGGTGACGGTGGCCACCCTCCCTTCCCTCCCTTTAGTTTGGGGTTATTGTTTTTGTGAGTTTTGTCTCAGGTGCATTCGGGGTCTGCACCTTTGGGGGGGGGGGGGGTACTGTCACGTCCTGACCAGTAAAGGGGTCATTTTGTTATTGTAGTTGGTCAGAACGTGGCAGGGGTGTGTTTGTTTTGTGTTGTTGGGTTTTTTGGATACTGTTCTATGTCATCTATTTCTATGTGGTTATCTAGTTCTATTTCTATGTTCAGGGTTTTGGTTTGGCCTTCAATTGGAGGCAGCTGTTCTTAGTTGCTCTCCAAATGGCTGCATATACCCTGACTGTTGCAGAGGTGACACATTTTCCCTAGTTAAAATAAATTCATGTTAGCAGGCAATATTAACTAAATATGCAGGTTTAAAAATATATACTTGTGTATTGATTTTAAGAAAGACATTGATGTTTATGGTTAGGTACACGTTGGAGCAACGACAGTCCTTTTTCGCGAATGCGCACCGCATCGATTATATGCGACGCAGGACAGGCTAGATAAACTAGTAATATCATCAACCATGTGGAGTTAACTAGTGATTATGATTGATTGATTGATTGTTTTTTATAAGATAAGTTTAATGCTAGCTAGCAACTTACCTTGGCTTCTTACTGCATTCGCATAACAGGCAGGCTCCTCGTGGAGTGCAATGTAAAGCAGGTGGTTAGAGCGTTGGACTAGTTAACCGTAAGGTTGCAAGATTGAATCCCCAAGCTGACAAGGTAAAAATCTGTCGTTCTGTGTCACGTCCTGACCAGTAAAGGGGTCATTTTGTTATTGTAGTTGGTCAGGACGTGGCAGGGGTGTGTTTGTTTTGTGTTGTTGTTTTTTTGGTACTGTTCTATGTCATCTATTTCTATGTGGTTATCTAGTTGTTCTATTTCTATGTTCAGGGTTTTGGTTTGGCCTTCAATTGGAGGCAGCTGTTCTTAGTTGCCTCTAATTGGAGGTCATATTTAAGTAGGGGTTTTCAGCTTGTGTTTTGTGGGTGGTTGTCTCCGTGTATAGTCTGTGTACCTTACAGGACTGTTTTCGTCGTTCTTTTGTTCAGTGTTCATTTTCTTTCAATAAAACAAGAAGATGATTCACATACCCGCTGCAGTTTGGTCCCATCACTACGTCGAGTGTGACAGTCTGCCCCTGAACAAGGCAGTTAACCCACCGTTCCTAGGCCATCATTGAAAATAAGAATGCGTTCTTAACTGACTTGCCTAGTTAAAAAAGATTATTTAAAAAAAGTTTAAATCCTAACTCTAATCCTAACCGTAAACCTATTTGACATAAAACAGAAAAGTGTCCACATTATAACCTTTCCATCAAACAGAATGAACTTCATGTACCCCCATGTCTGATAGGAATAGACAGATCAGCGCATTTCACCTGAATCAGTTGGAGATCTGTTGACTTCAGCATTAGAGAGAGGACAAGACACCTGTCTCCCAGATCTCATGGTGGCACCAGATAGGATCTGACCTGAGGGCCTCTTACACAACCACCAACACATGTCCATTTCACCTGATCATCAAATTATATAAATGACTAAACTAGAGACTTAAAGTAAAAAAGAAAAACTCCTCTCAGTCTCAACCCCTTGTTCTTGTTCTGCAAAATATTCCCAAGGTTATCATGTGTAGGGGAGACCAGAGTTGGTTGTCACACTTTTTACTCTCATGTTTATTTCTCAGCACCAGTATATCTTACAAGACTCTTTTCAATATTAGGATAAAGACTAAGATCTTGGGTTAAAATGAGGACTGTTTCTTCCCCTTTTTTAACTCCAACATGGAGTTATAAATCATCAAACACACTGTCCACTTGTGACAACCAGCCCAATAGTGGGGTTGGCTGTCACAATGTTTGCTAGTAACTTATTCCTTCTGTATCAGGAAATGAAGAAAAATAACAAACAGCAAATAGCTAAGACTTTCTTTGATTGAACAAAATCCAGCATTTTATGCCTTGAGAATAACATATGACATTTTTAGTAAATTTGTGTATGTATGCGTGCATGTGTGTGTATGCGTGTATGTGCTTGTGTGGGTGCGTGACAGGAAAAATATGTCAGAGAGAGGCAACACTAATGCTAGTTAAGATATTACTTACCACATGGCTTGACCTAGGAACTCAGAAATTGGTTTGAAACATAGCTCTCCCTTTTCTCTGTTCAACAAACATAATTATTCATGGGTACTCCCATAATTCAAACATTTACAAAGAAAATAACAATATATATTATTTTTTTACTTTCATCTATGAAAAATACATACATTCCCCTCACCTCAATGTTTTGTCATGCTAACATGAATTGGCCAGTTGTGACAACCAACCCGTGAGACAACCAACCCCTGGTCTCCCCTACTGAGCCAGTCCGAAAGCACACACACACACACACACACACACACACACACACACACACACACACACACACACACACACACACACACACACACACACACACACACACACACACACACACACAGAGAGCAATGGAACCTTGTTATCGTGCCTAAATAAAGGCATTATGACATTTGAAACCACTGGTCTATATGGCAGCACTCTGGTGTCTCACTGCAAGGCGCTGTAAATAGATATTACCAAGACATTCACAAGATGACTGGCTCAGTCAGAACCATTACCCAGGCCTGTCTGATTTAAACCTTCATTGAAACACTTTAACACGCTGTGGGTAGCCAACATGTTACTCATGACCTATACGTGGTACACACAAACACCTGAATACACACACCAAAACATGGCATTTGGAAAGTGTTTTGGGTGTCTGGGTTGTTATGTATAATAGATGGTCATCAAATATGTGGACATAAAAATACTGTATGACATTCAGTTTAGAATATGTGCTTTACTGTATAAGAGGTTTGGTTGGTAAGAAACCAAATGTACCATCTTTTTGTTAAAAGGAAAAACATACTCTGTCATAGATGGGTTAGCAATGTCACGAAAACAATGTGCACGCTTGAAATGGGGCAGAAGTCGGTGTTTTGTTGTGATTCTGGATGGCCAGATAGCTAGCAACAATGACAAATTGAAATATTTATATCGTAACACTAGATATTTTAACATTAAAGTTATAAAACTGCTTGGCTCAACCTTGATTCAGTGTCATTTTGATTATCCTGTCTTATTATACTTAGATAACTGTTTGTTTACCAATAGCTTTTTCGCTGGTTAGCTGACGTTAGCTGTCTGGCTGGCGAGAGAAGGTCATCTCGATCTAATTCGCTAGTCTTAGATATTCTAAATTGATTCTTGTTGGCCCATAAATGATGTAATATGCCAGGGAGATATGTATACTGTAGCTATGAAAGTAATACTGAGTGTATGTTGTGTAATGAGCTGTTAGTAGCTAATGTGGCTCACCCTCACAATTTGGTCAATTTACCCCTCTTAATTTCGCCTGCTGTTCTGACTTGGTGGTGCACGTAGCCTATAACCTGTTTTATAGAAATGTATTCATCGAATTTGAAAGAGCTTTCATTGTCTGCTTATATGCCCCATTTATTTATCCTACGGTTCTGACTTGGTGTACAGGGAGAACACTATAAGAACGGCCCATGTTCTGAATTCTGTCGCTGTACATTTCAAATGTGCTAAACAAATAGTTATATTAACTACCTCGTCCTAGCTCGCTCATTAATCTCTTAATAGAAATTACAGATTGCCTCTTATCCGCTTGTTGTCCTCTTATGCCATAGTTTGTACATCTCATTTGTCATTAGAAACCACATTTGTTTAAGCCAGTCAGCCATATCAGCTATGTTTTTTAAAAAGGCAGTAAATGAGGCTGAATGAACTGTTTCGCTGCCAGACAAGGCTCCGCTGATAGCCAGGTGTAGCAGTGGTAAGATGTTGGGAGCTTTTCTGGCATGCATCCCACTTTACATTTGTTTTATCCCACCAAAATGTACATGCTAAAATAGCCACTGCAATAACTCAAGCCATGCAACTCTTGCTGTCTTTGTCCCATTCTATTCTGCATTGTAACCAGTAGTGGAAAAAGTACACAATCGTCATACTTGAGTAAAAGTCAAAATACCTTAATAGAAAATTACTCAAGTAAAAGTGAAAGTCACCTAGTAAAACAGTACTTGTTAAAGTATAAATCATTTCAAATTCCTTATATTAAGCAAACCAGACGACATCATTTAAAAATTAACAAAAATTACAGATCGCTAGGGGCACACTCCAACACTCAGACATAATTTACAAACAAAGCATGTGTTTTTAGTGAGTCCGCCAGATCAGAGGCAGGGATGTTCTCTTGATAAGTGAGTGAATTGGACAATTCTTCTGTCCTGCTAAGCATTCAAAATGTAATGAGTACTTTTGGGTGTCAGGGAAAATGTATGGAGTAAAAAGTACATTATTTTCTTTAGGAATGTAGTTAAGTAAAAGTAAAAGTTGTCAAAAATATAAATAGTTAAGTAAAGTACAGACACCCCCAAGAATGACTTAAGTAGTACTTTAAAGTATTTTGACTTAACGCCACTGATTGTAACCGTGTATTCTCGATTATTCACTACTTGTTCTAATTCCTATTTTACATCAAATGCTCTCAGCCCTCAGATAAGGTTGTTTCACTTTACAGTATATTTATGTTTTCTCGATTCTGTCATATTCTTGGTTCCCTATGGTTAATTTGTGGTAATTTCCATCCTAATGTGTTTTCTGATCTTCCCCTGGTCGTATTCTCGCGGGGAAGAAATCTCAGAGACCAATTGGTACACTCTGATTTACCACCCCAAGATATTCCTGAACAACGTCTATTTGCGCCCATACTGGATTGAAATTACAAGTGTAATGGCTGTGCTCAATGTAATGGCACTTATAAATGTAGATCCTTCAAACACCCCCAAACAGGGAAATCTATCCCAATTAAAGGTGTCATTACGTGTTCCACTAAGGCAGTTATTTATCTTATAACTTGTCCTTGTGGTAAAAATTATGTGGGTAAAACAAAGCGTGAATTAAAAGTACGTATCTCAGAGCATCGTAGCACCATTAGGTGCAAAAACTTAACTTACCCAGTTGCGGCCCACTTTTTGGAAGCAAACCATCCGATTTCGTCTCTGCGTTATATTGGTATTGAACATGTCACCCTCCCGAGGAGAGGGGGTGACCTTGATAATTTATTGTTGAAACGAGAGGCTGCCTGGATCTTTAATTTAAAGACCCTTGCTCCCTTCGGTCTCAACATAGACTTTGATCTGAAGCCATTCTTGTGATAATTGTGATTTTGCCATTGTAATTGTTTGTTAGATACATTTTAGACTACAAATGCTATGATCGTATGCTATCCATTTGTTTGTCTTTTTGTATGTTCTTTGTATGCCATTTTTTTAAATATTTGAGTTAACCAATGATATTAGGCCATATTTGGCCATGATTACAAACACCTGTGTGTCTCTTGACACTATATAAATTACTCATCTCGCAGTGTTTGATGATACCCTGATGAAGACAGCTTCGCTGTCGAAACGTTGGTGATTAAATTTTTGCATCTGAGCTCTTAGAGTGTGCGGCTTTCCTTTATTTTCTAGTGTTCTACTCCGCTAGCCAGCACCTCGCCTTTAAAGGTGTGCGTTTCTTTTTTCTAGATTTCCATCCTGTAACCTATGTTTGGCTGATCTGGGTTTTTCTGTATTTATTTTTTTACCTACCTTCACTCCCCCACTAAACAATTTTTTACTATTAAAATGTTTCTTTATCATTCAAAGTATTTTAGAATAAAAAATATATTTTGGCATGTAGGCATGTTTTATTTAATTTTTTAATTTTTTATTTAACCTTTATTTAACACGGCAAGTCAGTTAAGAACAAATGTAAAACCATTGACAGCCATTACAAATAACTATCACACAATAAGGAAGTGGGAGCTAAAGGTTCATGTTGAACGACAACAAAGACTTTATTGAAGAATCCCTACTGTTGACCAATCACCAATGAAAGGGCGTAAACGTCGGCTCCGAACTTCAGCTTGCCTTCAGACATTTTTTGGTGTGCCCAAACTGCTGAAAAAAAACTCACCGAAGTCCAAAACGACCAAAAACATCACAAAATGTTGCCATAATTTACAGTACCAGTCAAAAGTTTGGACACACGTACTCGTTCGTGTTTTTATTTATTTTTACTATTTTCAACATTGTATTTTCTATTTTCTACATTGTAGACAGTAGTGAAGACATCAAAACTATGAAATAACACATGTGGAATCATGTAGTAACCAATATACTGTTAAACATATCTGTCACGTCCTGACCAGTAAAGGGGCTGTTTGTTATTGTAGTTTGGTCAGGGCGTGGCAGGGGGTGTTTGTTTAGGGTGTTTCGGGGTTGTTTGGGTTATGTTCGATGTTAGTGTATTTCTATGTTATTTCTAGTTGGTCTATTTCTATGTGGTGTTTATTGGGTTGACCTTCAATTGGAGGCAGCTGCTTCTCGTTGCCTCTGATTGAAGGTCCTATTTATAGGGGTGTTTGTTCTATGGGGGTTTGTGGGTAGTTGTTTCCTGTTTAGTGTTTGTTGCACTTGACGGGACTGTTTGGAGTCGTTTGTTTTGTATACGTGTTTATTTTGTTTTTCCTTCAAAATAAAAAAAAGATGCGTTTTGGTCCACTCCTTACGACAATATCAAAATATATTTTAAATTTGAGATTCTTCAAAGTAGCCACCCTTTGCCTTGATGACAGCTTTGCACACTCATGGCATTCTCTTCAAAGTAGGAACCCTAGCGGTAAGTCGTTGCCGTTAGTAGCCTATAATCAGTTGGAATACGAGGTCCGCATCTTACATCATGGTTCCCTGTTTTCAAAAACTGAATCTGCTTTATTTAGGATGCTTAAGACAGAAGCTTATACTATATTAAACAAAACAAATTATTTGAACAACAGCACAGAAAGTGTGGTTTCAAATAAAACTATTTTCTAAGTAGTGTGCCTACAACAGGGTTCAACCTCATACCCTCACATCCATGAATGTTCCATAGTTCCCTACTTTACTTGCTAAGCTACCGATCAGGTGAACATTTTAGTACAAAATCCTAACTATATTTGCAAGTACGGTGTCCAGAAGAGGTCAGTGTTTGAAAACAGCTTGTAATCAAAGAAAGCGCCCAAACCACCGAGAAATCAGTGGGATCTCGCATTTTGCAACATACGGTTTGAAAAAGCACGTGATCAAAGCTTCGTGGCGTCTTTGAAGTACTTCTGATAAAGTGATACAAGCATCGGCACACCGCTTTGAAGGTAGCTGCCTAGCAATTTTGATGCATGCCTCAGAGCTCCAGTTTTAAACGTAACATCACTACTTACCAGTACCACCCATGACTGCGTTTGCTAGTGACCGAGACATGGTTGTTGCATTCAATCATTTTCAGCTCTGTGGCCTTCACCAAGTGAGATTCTAAGTGAATATGTTGTCATTGTTGAAGAAAATACATAACCAATTTCATAAGGCCTTATTTTGAGGGCCTAGTTTTACCCTAATACAGTGGCCTGAAACTCACATTAAGCTGGCTTGCAAAATGATGTGCAATTCCTATTGAAATCCAGCCAGAGTGGGGATATACAACAACTGGAATATTTTAGTCACCCACAACCTGCATTCAGAATGACTGACAGTGCTAGGGTTGGGAAAACTAAGATATGAGACTGCCTTAAACATCTAAACTGAAACAACCCTTTCAGTAACAGGTGCAATAAGTCCAAGTAACAGATTGGAATAGTTTAGAAAAATGTATGTTATTTTTATTTGAGTAGCATAAGATTAATTAATCAATCAATGTACATAAAAAAACATACATTTTGAAAAAACCGATTAAAATAAATCTGCCTTCAATAGAGCATGTTGGAAAATATGATAATGATGGGCGTGGTTATAATTCTGGTTATTAACACCAACACTGGGGTTATTTTACACCACTGAGTGTTAATGTAACTCTCTACAGTGTTAATTTAACTTTTGAATCAACCCTAGAAATGTTACACTGAAAAATCAACACTAGTTAACACTGGCCAATTTGCTGTGTGCTATGAAAGGGACACATCTGCAGGTTTCCATACATTTCAAGAACCTTTTAGAATTCTTAAGAACTGTAGATGCCATGTCAAGAACCCCACACTTAACTCAAAGGTTATTTATCGGGCAGAGTTCTCCAAGGAACCTTAAGAGTTAAAGAAGAACCATTTAAGAACATTTCTTTTTTTCAGTGTAGATTGAACTAGATCACAACCAGTCAAAACTAGTTTCTATAGACCTGACAGGTAAGGTGTCCATACGATCATACAGCTGAAACAGCAGATATATGTCCAGGTAGACAAGCTCACCTCAATATGTGGTTTTTGATTACACACCAGCATTGAGACAATTGAAAGGTAGACGACTTTCGAACCAGTTATCTGAACGTTTCACTGAGAATGAAGACCAAAAAGTGTTGACTGTCATGATGTTGACATTTTTTACATGGGGGTGATGCAGGGGCTGAAAATGAGCCATGGGGGAGATCTATGGACCGTGGACCAGTCTCAGGACATCTGCCAGGTAAACTGAGTGTGGCGGTCAAGCACAAGGCCAGAGCAGTCTTTAGCGTTCAAGACGTTTTAGCAAAATGTCAAGCAGCCTTGGTTTACTGCAGTAAATGATTCCAATAAAAGTATGGATCTTCCCAAAAGATAATGCTCAAGTTATGACTACTACTCCTTTCCACCATTTGGCCCCTCCCTCTCTCCTCCCTCTTCTCTCTGACATCTATCCTCCTCTTGACCTCCTCCCCTCCACTTGACCTCCTATCCATTTATAAAGATCCCCAACTGTGAATCCCCCTTCTCTTTCTCAAATCAGCTTGATGTTGCATGTTCCCATAGTACCTGACTGTCAATTAGGAGTAAAGGACTAACTGTTTTCTTCCGTAAAAGGTAAGTGGGTCACTCCACCAATTCGATGCCTTTTGAGAAGTATAACTTGATTAAAAAAAAATATTTAAGTGATTTCACAAAATGTTAACATTCTGTCATAATAATTTTTTTCGCCATCTCAAGTGGTAAAATAAAATAAAAAATACTATAATAAGTGCCAAATAAAGTAACAGGGTTAACAAAGTAACAGGGTTGATGATTTCATCTTAAATCAGCCATGAATCCCTTTGTGACAGGCAGAATTGAAGCTTGTTGTTTGCAACAGGGAGTGGCAATTGAATACAAGCTTCACAATAAAAGTGTAATTGTTAAAACATTTCTAGCCTGTCTACCTATGGGTAATAGTGTTGGCGTGTTGAGCTTGACCCGCTTAGTTTTCCACCACAAAACAACATAAAATGGCCAAAAAGAGTAGAACCAGCTCACCTGCTTTTACACTATGATTTGACTATTAGATGTTAAATGCTTCTTTAGAAAAAAATATTTTAAAAGGAACAGTTTACCCATTTTGAATTGAGAGTTCACTTCACATAACAGGGTTGACCTTAAAATGAGGGACAGACATGAAATAAATAATAATTTTCAAAAATGACTGGCGAAAACTTAAGAGAAATGTTTGGGTTAAGTGGGTAGCAATTTCCTAGAAGTCACATAGGGTGCACAGAGGGACATGTCAAAATACTGAATTTGGGCACTTTAGCAAGTCTTTATTCATATAAAAAATATGATATATTGAATTCTCCATGTGGTATGTATTAAAGTGATAAGTGAAGGAGAGAATGGCTTTCTAAGGCTGTGTCCCAGATGGCACCCTATTACCTGTTAAAGAGCACCACTTTAGACCAGGGGCAATAGGGCTCTGGTCAGGAGTCGTGTACTATATAGGCTACAGGGTGACATTTGGGACACAATCTTGGATATGTGAGCGGTTGTTTTCTGGAAGTGTATCAGTTCATTTCGTGTGTTGCTCAGTTGGTAGTACATGGTAGCCTTGCAATGTCAGGGTTGCTGTGGGTTTGATTCCCATGGGGGGAATTCAGTACAAAATGTACGCACTTACTACTTTAATTCGCTCTGGATAAGAGTGTCTGCTAAAACAAATAAAATGTTACAAATATTTTTTAAATGTCAAGGGCACTTCATTTAATATAACAGGCTCTTAAAATGCAATATTGGTGCACAATTTCTACTTGAAATATCGAAGGGACGCAAAAGGCACTCTTCTTGTGGAACAATAAGTGTTTACCTTTTACATTTTACAGAGCTGTTTAGAATAGGATAGAATAGAGAAAAACGACGTTATTGTGGACATCTTCCTTTGCCTGGATTAATGGGGAAATATGAACCTGTGTTTCAGGTTCAGCTCTGGTCTGTGGAATGGTGCAGACCTGAATGATCTGTCAATTAGTTTGCTGACAGCTCAGACATTCTAGATTTGATTTGAGTCCCTAGTACATAAGGAGAAGGATGTATTTCTTTCTGAGTTAAGTCTGATGGTAGAACATCTCTGTTTCTGACACTCAATTTCTCTCACACACATGCACCTCTCTCTCCTCCCAGCCATTTCAAATAGACTCACCATATGAGAGGATGGCCCCGCCCTTGGCAAGATCTGCTCCAGGTGAGCTCAACCATTGGTGGAGCCAGCTTAGGTTCCGGCTCCAGAACAGGAAGGGGTGGAAAGAGATGCTGGATGAAACGTTTTTGCTGCAGAACAAAAGGTGAGTTTCCTATTGGTAAAAAATAACAGCGACTGTCAGGTATTGGTTGATATTATATTATTACAAGTGGGGAAACTCTGAAAATACTAATTGTAACCTGGAAGCAATGCGTTGTGTGTGTTCACATGCTTTCAACTCACTTAGAACGCTAATTGGCTAAACCCAAACCGGCTGCGCGCATGCGCCATCGGGCATACATTTGTATTGTCCTCCCACAACAAACGCAATCACGACACGCAGGTTAAAATATCAAAACAAACTCTGAACCAATTATATTAATTTGGGGACAGGTCGAATAGCATTAAACATGTATGGAAATTTAGCTAGCTAGCTTGCACTTGCTAGCTAATTTGTCCTATTTAGCTAGCTTGCTCTTGCTAGCTAATTTGTCCTGGGATATAAACATTGAGTTGTTATTTTATCTGAAATGCAATCTTCTCCACCAATTAATCCACACATAAAACGGTCAACCGAATCGTTCCTAGTCATCTCTCCTCCTTCCAGGCTTTTTCTTCTCTTGACTTTATACAGTCTTGGCCAAAGGTTTTGAGAATGACACAAATATTAATTTTCACAAAGTTTGCTGCTTCAGTGTCTTTAGATATTTTTGTCAAATGTTACTATGTAATACTAAAGTATAATTACAAGCATTTCATAAGTGTCAAAGGCTTTTATTGACAATTACATGAAGTTGATGCAAAGAGTGAATATTTGCAGTGTTGACCCTTCTTTTTCAGGACCTCTGCAATCCGTCCTGGCATGCTGTCTATTAACTTCTGGGCCACATCATGACTGATGGCAGCCCATTCTTGCATAATCAATGCTTGGAGTTTGTCAGAATTTGTGGGTTTTTGTTTGTTCACCCGCCTCTTGAGGATTGACCACAAGTTCTCAATGGGATTAAGGTCTGGGGAGTTTCCTGGACATGGACCCAAAATATCAATGTTTTGTTCCCTGAACCACTTAGTTATCACTTTTGCCTTATGCTCCATCATGCTGGAAAAGGCATTGTTCGTCACCAAACTGTTCCTGGATGGTTGGGAGAAGTTTCTCTCGGAGGATGTGTTGGTACCATTCTTTATTCATGGCTGAATTTTTAGGCAAAATTGTAAGTGAGCCCACTCCCTTGGCTGAGAAGCAACCCCACACATGAATGGTCTCAGGATGCTTTACTGTTGGCATGACACAGGACTGATGGTAGCGCTCACCTTGTCTTCTCCGGAAAAGCTTTTTTCCAGATGCCCCAAACAATCGGAAAGGGGATTCATCAGAGATTATGACTTTACCCCAGTCCTCAGAAGTCCAATCCCTGTACCTTTTGCAGAATATCAGTCTGTCCCTGATGTTTTTCCTGGAGAGAAGTGGCTTCTTTGCTGCCCTTCTTGACACCTGGCCATCCTCCAAAAGTCTTCGCCTCACTGTGTGTGCAGATGCACTCACACCTGCCTGCTGACATTCCTGAGCAAGCTCTGTACTGATGGTGCCCCGATCCTGCAGCTAAATCAACTTTAGGAGACGGTCCTGGCGCTTGCTGGACTTTCTTGGGCGCCCTGAAGCCTTCTTCACAACAATTGAACCACTCTCCTTGAAGTTCTTGATGATCCAATAAATGGTTGATTTAGGTGCAATCTTACTGGCAGCAATATCCTTGCCTGTGAAGCCCTTTTTTGCAAAGAAATTATGACGCACGTGTTTCCTTGCAGGTAACCATGATTGACAGAGGAAGAACAATGATTCCAAGCACCACCCTCCTTTTGAAGCTTCCAGTCTGTTATTCGAACTCAATCAGCATGACAGAGTGATCTCCAGCCTTGTCCTCGTCAACACTCACACCTGTGTTAATGAGAGAATCGCTGACATGATGTCAGCTGGTCCTTTTGTGGCAGGGCTGAAATGCAGTGGAAATGTTTTTGGGGGATTCAGTTAATTTGCATGGCAAAGAGGGACTTTGCAATTAATTGCAATTCATCTGATCACTCTGCATAACATTCTGGAGTATATGCAAATTGCCATCATACAAACTGAGGCAGCAGACTTTGTGAAAATTAATATTTGTGTCATTCTCAAAACTTTTGGCCACGACTGTATTGCGATTGGCAACTTTCATAAATGATGTGCATTACCGCCACCAACCTATTTCGTCTTTCAGTCACCCACGTGGGTATAACCAATGAGGAGATGGAACTTGGGTACCTGCTTCTATACCCCAATGAGGAGATGGGAGAGGCAGGACTTGCAGCGCGATCTGCGTCACAAATAGAACTTACTTCTATTTTAGCCCATGGCAACGCAGACGCTCGTTGGCGCGAGAGAGCAGTGTGGGTGCAATAATTGAATAATATAGATTTCAAAATTAATTTTGCAACGCTCGCACACGTGATGCGAGCGGTGTAGGTCAGCCTGTAATGGCAAACAAGCTGCGTCAACCATAAACTAAAAGTACAGCTATCATGCTCATAAACAAATTGTAGTGATCCAAAATTATATTAATTATTGCGGATCAGTGGGACGCTAGTGTCCCATCTTGACAACTTCCGGTAAAATTGCAGAGCGCGAAATTCAAATTACAGAAATAGTAATGTTTAACATTCATGAAAATACAAGTGTCATACATCAGTTAAAAGCTTAACGTCTTGTCAATCCAGCCACTGTGTCAGATTTCAAAAATACTTTATGGTGAAAGCACACCATGCGATTATCTGAGAACAGCGCCCAGCACACAAAATAATTAAAAACATTTTCCAACCAGGCAGATGCTCCACGAAAGTCAGAAATAGCTGTCACGGTTGTCGTAGGAATGAGCGGACCAAAGTGCAGCGTGTGTGTCGTTCCACATTTTATTTATACTGTGAAACTATGCAATACATAAATAAACTGAATGACAAAAAAACAACAAACCGTGACGCAGAGGTGAAACATATACTACTCATATACTAGAAAATAACAGCTTACCATGGTCAGGACGTGACAGTACCCCCCCCCCCCCCCAAAGGTGCAGACTCCGAATGCAACTAAAAAACAAAAACAAAAGGGAGGGTAGGGAGGGTAACAAGTGTCTATGACTGCTCTGGTGCAGTACACAGAACCTTATCATCCAGTGAATCCTCCAGTAGAGGAGGCGGCTCTGGTTCAGGGCGTAACCCCCGCTCCGCCCGCTGATCCTTCCGCTTTTGCATCACCAGACTGCGGATCATCACCGGAGGTTCTAGACTGCAGACCGCCGCTGGAGGTTCTGGACTGCGGACCGCCGCTGGAGGTTCTGGACTGTGGACCGCCGCTGGAGGTTCTGGACTGCGGACCGCCGCTGAAGGCTCCGGACTGCGGACCGCCGCTGAAGGCTCCGGACTGCGGACCGCCGCTGAAGGCTCCGGACTGCGGACCGCCGCTGAAGGCTCCGGACTGCGGACCGTCGCTGAAGGCTCCGGACTGCGGACCGTCGCTGAAGGCTCCGGACTGCGGACCGTCGCTGAAGGGTCCGGACTGCGGACCGTCGCTGGAGGTTCCGGACTGCGGGCCGTCTCAGGAGGTTCCGGACTGCAGAACGTTGCCGGAAGCTCCGGACTGGGAACTGTCGCCGGAAGCTCCGGACTGGGAACTGTCGCCGGAAGCTCCGGACTGGGGACTGTCGCCGGAAGCTCCGGACTGGAGACTGTCGCCGGAAGCTCTGGACTGGGAATGGACACTGGAGGCCTGAAGCGTGGGGCTGGCATAGGTGGCGCCAGACTAGTAACACACACCTCAGGGCGAGTGCGAGGAGCAGGAACAGGACACCCCAGACTGAGCAGGTGCACTGGAGGCAAGTACAGGGAGCAGGAACAGGGCATACCAGGCTGGATAAACTCACTGGAGGCCGGGTACGTGGGGCAGGCACAGGATATACTGGACCGCGGAGGCGCACCGGAGATCTTGAGCGTATAGCTGGCACAACCCGTCCTGGCTGGATGCTTACTTTCGCCCAGCAAACGCGGGGAGCTGGCACAGGACGAACTGGGCTGTGAATACGCACTGGCGACACAGTGCGCAGCGCCGGCGCAGGATATTCTGGACCGAGAATGTGAACTGGAGACCAGGAGCGCTGAGCTGGCACCACCCTTCCTGGCTGAATGCTCAACCTCGGCAAATGTGGGGTGCGGGCACAGATCGCACCGGGCTGTGAATGCGCACTGGCGACACAGTGCGCATCACCGCATAACACGGTGCTTGCTTCGTCACTCGTTCCCCACGGTAAGCACGAATTTGGGGGCTGCCTCAAAAGAATTTGGGGGCTGCCTCTCGGGCTTCCGTCGTTGCCGTGACTCCCTCGCTGCCTCAACCTGCTTCCCTGGCAGGCTGTTGTATCTCTCCAATACCTGCTCCCAAGTCCAGTCTATCCTTTCCTCCAACTCCTCCAGCGCTTAATCCAGTCCTCCTGACTACGCTGCTTGGTCCTTTGGTGGTGGGAGATTCTGTCACGGTTGTCGTAGGAATGAGCGGACCAAAGTGCAGCGTGTGTTTTGTTCCACATTTTATTTATACTGTGAAACTATGCAATACATAAATAAACTGAATGACAAAAAAACAACAAACCGTGACGCAGAGGTGAAACATATACTACTCCAAATTAATCTCCCACAAACCCAGGTGGGACAAACACCAACTTAAATATGACCTCCAATTAGAGACAACGATGACCATCTGCCTCTAATTGGAGATCATCTCAAACAAAGCCCAACATAGAAATACAAAACACTAGAACAACCCAACATAGAAATACAAAACTAGAACATAACAACATAGAAAAACTAAACTAGAAAACCCCCCTGTCACGCCCTGACCTACTCTACCATAGAAAATAACAGTTTACCATGTTCAGGATGTGACAATAGCGATAAAATAAATCACTTAGCTTTGAAGATCTTCTTCTGCTGGCACTCCAAAAGGTCCCAGCTACATCACAAATGGTTGTTTTGTTCGATAAAGTCCTTCTTTATATCCCCAACAACTCAGTTTAGCTGGCACACTTCATTCAATAATCCACCGGTTTCCCTCCTTCAAAATGCATACAAAATAAATCCCAAACGTTACCAATAAACTTCTCCAAACAAGTCAAACAACATTTATAATCAAACCTCAGGTACCCTAAGACGTAAATAAACGCTAAAATTTAAGACGGAGAATCGTTATTGTCATTACCGGAGATAAACAACAAAGTACGCGCGTTCACCATAACGTGTAACAAACACTACAGACAAAATGGGAGCCACTTAGAAAAACTAGAAATTCTAGCTAATTTTTCCAAAAACAAGCCTGAAACTCTTTCTAAAGACTGTTGACATCTAGTGGAAGCCCTAGGAACTGCAATCTGAGAGGTATTCCCTTCATATTAAAAATGACAGCCATAGGAATCAATGGTGGGCTGAATTTTTGGTTTTTCTGGATGGTTTGTCCTCGGGTTTTCGCCTGCCATATCAGTTCTGTTATGCTCACAGACATTATTTTAACAATTTTAGAAATTTTAGAGTGTTTTCTATCCAAATCGACCAATTATATGCATATCCTAGCTTCTGGGCCTGAGTACGCTTGTTGTCATCCAGACGTCAAAATACTGCACCCTAGCCCAAAGAGGTTATTAATCGTTTGTATTTTTTTATTATGTTTTGTTGTTGCACTTAACTGCCAAAAATACTGCTATCGAGGCCATTTCCTTAGTTTCCCACTTGGCAAATCAATGTTGTTTCCACTTCATTTCAACCCAATAAATCTATGTGATCTATTTTGAATCAACATGGAAAACTTATTGGATTTGGAAAAAGTCATCAACATAAGGGCATTTCGTCTTTTAACCTAAATCCAATGACAATACCACATTTTTTGTTGATTTCCTGTTGAATTCACAATAGCTGACAACTCAACCAAATGTAAATCAAAATTAGACGTTGAACTGATGTCTGTGCGAACTGGAATGTGACATCAGAGCTCAGCATGTGGGAGAAGTCTGAGCTCAGAGATGATAGACAGTTTCCCACTAGTAATTACCAGCTAGAGGAGCATTCAAGTGGATTTTCCCCAGTCATATGCTGATAATTACGACATGTTATGAATGCAGCATTTGAATTCTAACTGGCAAACACACTCTCCCATAGGACAAATGGCGTCCCTCTCTTTTCTGCCGCCAAAGAGAACAGTGCAGGTTGCATTAAGAAACTTCTGGACAGTGCATCCACTAACATCTTTGAGAGAGGTGCTCTGGGGGAGACCGCGCTGCATGTGGCAGTTATGAATGATAACATGGAAGCTGCTTTAGCTCTGATGGATGGAGCACCTGAACTCATCAATGAGCCCATGACCTCTGACCTCTTCCTTGGTACATATACTCTCACACACAATGAACAAATACACTATAATATCATAAAACTCACACATATATTTAATCACACAATCATATATTCTCTCTCTCTTACTCGCTCTCAATCAGGCATGACACCTCTCCACATTGCCGTGGTGAATCAGAACTTTAACCTGGTCCACAGTCTGATTGGTCGAGGGGCGGATGTGGCCACGCCCAGAGTCACAGGACTGTACTTCAGGAAGAGAAGAGGAGGGCTGCTCTACTATGGTAAGATTATTGTTTGTGGCCTGTAAGGAGTATAGCAATGTATTTTGGGAAATGTGGTTATTTGATTCCGTTTGCTTTACTTTAGGTGAGCACATCCTGGCATTTGCGGCCTGTGTGGGGAATCAGGACATCATCTCCATGGTGATCAACGCAGGAGCCAGCACCAGGGCCCAGGACTCCATTGGTATGAAACATTCCTCTTTCTTCTCCTCGTCCTGCCCCTCTCCTCTCTTCTCCCTTTTTCAGCAGTTTAATACAGTGAGGGAAAAAAGTATTTGATCCCTTGCTGATTTTGTACGTTTGCCCACTGACAAAGAAATGATCAGTCTATAATTGTAATGGTAGGTTTATTTGAACAGTGAGAGACAGAATAACAACAAAAAAATCCAGAAAAAACATGTCAAAAATGTTATAAATTGATTTGCATTTTAATGAGGGAAATAAGTATTTGACCCCCTCAGCAAAACATGACTTAGTACTTGGTGGCAAAACCCTTGTTGGCAATCACAGAGGTCAGACGTTTCTTGTAGTTGGCCACCAGGTTTGCACTCATCTCAGGAGGGATTTTGTCCCACTCCCTTTGCAGATCTTCTCCAAGTCATTAAGATTTCGAGGCTGACGTTTGGCAACTCGAACCTTCAGCTCCCTCCACAGATTTTCTATGGGATTAAGGTCTGGAGACTGGGCTAGGTCACTCCATGACCTTAATGTGCTTCTTCTTGAGCCACTCCTTTGTTGCCTTGGCCGTGTGTTTTGGGTCATTGTCATGCTGGAATACCCATCCACGACCCATTTTCAATGCCCTGGCTGAGGGAAGGAGGTTCTCACCCAAGATTTGACGGTACATGGCCCCGTACATCATCCCTTTGATACGGTGAAGTTGTCCTGTCCCCTTAGCAGAAAAACAGCCCCAAAGCATAATGTTTCCACCTCCATGTTTGACGGTGGGGATGGTGTTCTTGGGGTCATAGGCAGCATTCCTCCTCCTCCAAACACGGCGAGTTGAGTTGATGCCAAAGAGCTCTATTTTGGTCTCATCTGACCATAACACTTTCACCCAGTTGTCCTCTGAATCATTCAGATGTTCATTGGCAAACTTCAGACGGACATGTATATGTGCTTTCTTGAGCAGGGGGACCTTGCGGGCAATGCAGGATTTCAGTCCTTCACGGCGTAGTGTGTTACCAATTGTTTTCTTGGTGACTATGGTCCCAGCTGCCTTGAGATCATTGACAAGATCCTCCTGTGTAGTTCTGGGCAGATTCCTCACCGTTCTCATGATCATTGCAACTCCACGAGGTGAGATCTTGCATGGAGCCCCAGGCCGAGGGCGATTGACAGTTCTTTTGTGTTTCTTCCATTTGCGAATAATCGCACCAACTGTTGTCACCTTCTCACCAAGCTGCTTGGCGATGGTTTTGTAGCCCATTCCAGCCTTGTGTAGGTCTACAATCTTGTCCCTGACATCCTTGAAGAGCTCTTTGGTCTTGGCCATGGTGGAGGGTTTGGAATCTGATTGATTGATTGCTTCTGTGGACAGGTGTCTTTTATACAGGTAACAAGCTGAGATTAGGAGCAGTCCCTTTAAGAGTGTGCTCCTAATCTCAGCTCGTTACCTGTATAAAAGACACCTGGGAGCCAGAAATCTTTCTGATTGAGAGGGGATCAAATATTTATTTCCCTCTGTCACATTCTGACCAGTAAGGGGTTATTTGTTATTGTAGTTTGGTCAGGACGTGGCAGGGGGTGTTGGTTTTATGTGGTTCGGGTTTGTTGGGTTATGTTATTATGTAAGAGGAGTGTTTGTTTAGAGTGTTTCGGGGGTTTTGGGCTATGTTCTTGTTAGTTTATTTCTATGTTAGTTCTAGTCGTTCTATGTCTATGTTTAGTTAATGGGGTTGACCTTCAATTGGAAGCAGCTGCTCCTCGTTGCTTCTAACTGAAGGTCTTATTTAAGAGGGGTGTTTGTTCTATGGTATTTGTGGGTAGTTGTCTCCTGTTTTGTGTCTGTACACCTGACAGGACTGTTTAGTGTCGTTTATTGTTTTTGTATACGTGATTTGTTTGTTTTCCTTCTTCAACATTAAAAAGAAGATGAGTATACACGTTCCCGCTGCTACTTGGTCTGATCCTTACGACACCCGTTACAGAACTACCCACCACCAAATGACCAAACAGCGGAGGAAGGAGTAGCAGGTGGACTACAGGGAGTCGTGGACATAGGAGGAAATTCTGGATGGGGCTGGACCATGGCACCAGGCTGGTGAACACCGTCGCCCATCAGAACAGGTGGAGGCAGCCAGGAGAGCGGAGATACGAGAGGCTGAAGAGGACCGGGAACGCTACAGGGGAACACGGCTGGCAAGGAAGCCGGAGAGGCAGCCCCAATACATTTTTTGGGGGGGGCACACGGGGAGTGTGGCTAAGTCAGGTCGTAGACCTAAGCCAACTCCCCGTGCTTATTATGGGGGGCGTATGGAGTGGAGAGTGCCGGAGTATGCGGAAGTGCGCACGATCTCGCCCATGCGCACGCACAGTCCGGTACGAGCGATCCCAGCCCCTCGCAAGTGCCGTGCTAGAGTGGGCATCCAGCCTGGAAGGAGGATGCCTGCGCAGCACATCTGGCCACCAGTGCGCCTCCTAGGCCCAGGCTACCCTACGCCAGCTCTACGCACGGCAACCATCAGGCCTCTGCACAGCCCAGTTCGCCCTGTGCCAGCACTCCGCTCGTACAGGGCTACTATTACCATCCAGCCAGGACGGGTTGTGCAGGAGGTGCGCTCGAGACTGCCAGTGCGCCTCCACGGCCCAGTGTATCCTGTTCCAGCTTCCCGCACTAGCCCTGAGGTGCGTGTCTCCAGTCTGGCCCCTCTACTACCAGCCCCACGCACCAGGCCTCCAGTGCGTCAGCCCAGTCCAGCTCGTCCTGCTCCTGCTCCTCGCACTAGCCCTGTGGTGCGTGTCCTTAGTCTGGCGCGTCCTAAGCCAGCCCCACGCATCAGGCCTTCAGTGCGCAGTCCCCGTCCAGAGCTTCCGACGACAGTGCCCCATAGAGAGACGGCCCACAGTCCATAGCCAGCAGAGACGGCCCACAGTCCGGAGCCAGCAGAGACGGCCCACAGTCCGGAGCCAGCAGAGATGGCCCACAGTCCGGAGCCGAGAGAGACGGCCCACAGTCCGGAGCCGAGAGAGACGGCCCACAGTCCGGAGCCGAGAGAGACGGCCCACAGTCCGGAGCCAGCAGAGACGGCCCACAGTCCGGAGCCGAGAGAGACGGCCCACAGTCCGGAGCCAGCAGAGACGGCCCACAGTCCGGAGCCGAGAGAGTCGCCCTACAGTCCGGAATCGGCGCAGCGAGAGTCGCCCTACAGTCCGGAATCGGCGCAGCGAGAGTCGCCCTACAGTCCGGAATCGGCGCAGCGAGAGTCGCCCTACAGTCCGGAATCGGCGCAGCGAGAGTCACCCTACAGTCCGGAATCGGCGCAGCGAGAGTCGCCCTACAGTCCGGAATCGGCACAGCCAGACTCACCCTACAGTCCGGAATCTGCCCAGCCAGAGTCGCCCTACAGTCCGAGGTCTCCAGCGACGCGCATCAGCCTGAGGTCTCCAGCAACGCACATCAGCCCGAGGTCTTCAGCGATGCGCCATAGCCCAGAGACTTCGGGAGGGGTAACATTTAATAAGTATTTAGCGGGGGTGGACAGGTTAGGTTGGGGAGTAAGGCCGGAGCCTGAGCCACCTCCATAGTAGGTGGGTTGGGGAGGGGGGGGTGTAGCACAAGAACCGTCGGTGACGGTGGCCACCCTCCCTTCCCTCCCTTAAATTTGGGATTATTTTTGTTTTGGGGTTATTTTTGTGTTTTTTGTTTAGGTGCTTCCGGGGTCTGCACCTTTGGGGGGCGGGGGGGGGGGGGGGGGTACTGTCACGTTCTGACCAGTAAGGGGTTATTTGTTATTGTAGTTTGGTCAGGATGTGGCCGGGGGTGTTTGTTTTATGTGGTTCGGGTTTGTTGGGTTATGTTATTATGTAAGAGGGGTGTTTGTTTAGAGTGTTTCGGGGGTTTTGGGCTATGTTCTTGTTAGTTTATTTCTATGTTAGTTCTAGTCGTTCTATGTCTATGTTCAGTTAATGGGGTTGACCTTCAATTGGAAGCAGCTGCTCCTCGTTGTTTCTAATTGAAGGTCTTATTTAAGAGGGGTGTTTGTTCTATGGTATTTGTGGGTAGTTGTCTCCTGTTTTGTGTCTGTACACCTGACAGGACTGTTTAGTGTCGTTTATTGTTTTTGTATACGTGATTTGTTTGTTTTCCTTCTTCAACATTAAAAAGAAGATGAGTATACACGTTCCCGCTGCGTCTTGGTCTGATCCTTACGACACCCTTACACCCTCATTAAAATGCAAATCATTTTATAACATTTTTGACATGTGTTTTTCTGGATTTTTTGGTTGTTATTCTGTCTCTCATTGTTCAAATAAACCTACCATTAAAATTATAGACTGATCATATCTTTGTCAGTGGGCAAACATACAAAATCAGCAGGGGATCAAATACTTTTTTCCCTCACTGTATCTCCCTCTCTCCCTCCTAGGTAACACAGTGCTCCACATCCTGGTCCTGCAGCCCAATAAAACTATAGCATGCCTGGCGTTGGATCTGCTGTTGGCACGTGACGATGAGCTGGACCAGGCTGTGCCACTGGACATGGTGCCCAACTACAATGGCTTAACGCCCTTCAAACTGGCTGCCCAGGAGGGCAACCTTGTGGTGAGGATGGATAGAGGGATAGAAAGAGAGGGACAGTGAGAGACATGGGAACAGTAAAACATTTTAATAAAACAACATCTGTCCCTCCCAGGCCTTCCAGCACCTGGTCAATCGGAGGCGAATCAACCAGTGGAACCTGGGACCCTTGACCTCTAACCTCTATGACCTCACAGAGATCGACTCCTTGGTCGCCGACGACGACCGCTCTGTGCTTGAGCTCATCGTGGGCAGCCAGAGGAGAGAGGTACAGTACAGTACACAAACATGATACATTGTAATATACAGTACAGGGAAACTGATGATGATCTCCTACTTCAGGCAAGGAGGATACTGGAAGTGACTCCTATTAGGCAGTTGGTCAGTCTCAAGTGGAACCTCTATGGAAAACACTACTTTAGGTAACAACACATACAGTGGTCATGTTCTGATGTTGTGTTTGAGATGCTGTCATTTGTTTATGTCTAATGTTGTGATGTTATTATTGTGTTGTGTACAGGTTGTTGATGCTGCTGTACCTCCTGTACATTGGGACCTTCACACTGTGTTGTGTGTATCGCCCCCTAAAGGACGCTCCAGAGAATTACACTGTATCTGACATGGACAAAACCATCCGCGTGCAGAAAACTCTGAAGGTGGGGGAGACATGAAGGCATCTTCATATGACAGCCTGTGTGCAAACCTCAATCAGAGGTGTTCATATGAACCCTTTGTGATCCACGTGCCCTGTTTTCTGTCCCTGTAGGAGAGTTATGTGACCTATGGGGACAACTTGCGTCTGGCAGGAGAGATGATCAGTGTCCTGGGTGCCCTGGTTATTCTGCTACTGGAGGTAAAACATACATCACCCAATAGTTTTACATGTCACTTATACACTGCTCAAAAAAATAAAGGCAACACTTAAACAACACAATGTAACTCCAAGTCAATCACACTTCTGTGAAATCAAACTGTCCACTTAGGAAGCAACACTGATTGACAATACATTTCACATGCTGTTGTGCAAATGGAATAGACAACAGGTGGAAATTATAGGCAATTAGCAAGACACCCCCAATAAAGGAGTGGTTCTGCAGGTGGGGACCACAGACCACTTCTCAGTTCCTATGCTTCCTGGCTGATGTTTTGGTCACTTTTGAATGCTGGCGGTGCTTTCACTCTAGTGGTAGCATGAGACGGAGTCTACAACCCACACAAGTGGCTCAGGTAGTGCAGCTCATCCAGGATGGCACATCAATGCGAGCTGTGGCAAGAAGGTTTGCTGTGTCTGTCAGCGTAGTGTCCAGAGCATGGAGGCGCTACCAGGAGACAGGCCAGTACATCAGGAGACGTGGAGGAGGCCGTAGGAGGGCAACAACCCAGCAGCAGGACCGCTACCTCCGCCTTTGTGCAAGGAGGAGCAGGAGGAGCACTGCCAGAGCCCTGCAAAATGACCTCCAGCAGGACACAAATGTGCATGTGTCTGCTCAAACGGTCAGAAACAGACTCCATGAGGGTGGTATGAGGGCCCGACGTCCACAGGTGGGGGTTGTGCTTACAGCCCAACACCGTGCAGGACGTTTGGCATTTGCCAGAGAACACCAAGATTGGCAAATTCGCCACTGGCACCCTGTGCTCTTCACAGATGAAAGCAGGTTCACACTGAGCACGTGACAGACGTGACAGAGTCTGGAGATGCCGTGGAGAACGTTCTGCTGCCTGCAACATCCTCCAGCATGACCGGTTTGGCGGTGGGTCAGTCATGGTGTGGGGTGGCATTTCTTTGGGGGGCCGCACAGCCCTCCATGTGCTTGCCAGAGGTAGCCTGACTGCCATTAGTTACCGAGATGAGATCCTCAGACCCCTTGTGAGACCATATGCTGGTGCGGTTGGCCCTCCTAATGCAAGACAATGCTAAACCTCATGTGGCTGGAGTGTGTCAGCAGTTCCTGCAAGAGGAAGGCATTGCTATGGACTGGCCCGCCCGTTCCCCAGAGCTGAATCCAATTGAGCACATCTGGGACATCATGTCTTGCTCCATCCACCAACGCCACGTTGCACCACAGACTGTCCAGGAGTTGGCGGATGCTTTAGTCCAGGTCTGGGAGGAGATCCCTCAGGAGACCATCCGCCACCTCATCAGGAGCATGCCCAGGCTTGTAGGGAGGTCATACAGGCACGTGGAGGCCACACACACTACTGAGCCTCATTTTGACTTGTTTTAAGGACATTACATCAAAGTTGGATCAGTCTGTAGTGTGGTTTTCCACTTTAATTTTGAGTGTGACTCCAAATCCAGACCTCCATGGGTTGATAAATTGGATTGCCATTGATTATTTTTGTGTGATTTTGTTGTCAGCACATTCAACTGTGTAAAGAAAAAAGTATTTAATAAGATTATTTCTTTCATTCAGATCTGTTGTTTAAGTGTTCCCTTTCTTTTTTTGAGCAGTATATTTACACTGTAGATTAGATCACATTATTGGCTGTCAATATAATCTGTGTTATTCCCAATCCCTAAGATCCCAGATATGCTGAGAGTGGGGGCCAAGCATTACTTTGGACAGACGGCCCTGGGGGGGCCCTTCCATGTCATTCTGTAAGTCAACCTTGGTGCCTATGTAGCATTTATTACCTACCTAGTGATGTTGTTGTGTTTTGTCATGACTATGTAGTATTTATAACCTGTTTCCTCCCCAGTATTGCCTATGCGTTCCTGGTGGTGCTGCTGTGTGTTTTCAGGGTCAGTGGGGTACAGGGGGAGACAGTTGTCATGGCTGTGTGTCTGGTGCTGGGCTGGAGTAACGTCATGTTCTTCGCCCGAGGCTTTCAGATGCTGGGGCCTTACGTCATCATGATACAGAAGGTATGTAAGGGAAGCAGACACACACATGTGCATGCACGCACACACACACACACACACACAAGCATTAGCATGACGTTACTGTAGAACATATGGTTTTGCTGTTTTGATTCCCATATTGAACTGTTGTGGTGTTTTGTCTCATTTCCTCATAGATTATATTTGGCGACCTGACCAAGTTTATGTGGCTGAGCTTCATCGTGCTCATAGGGTTTTCCACCTGTAAGTGCATTCTGTTAAAGAGAAACTCAAAAAGCATATTAATAGTACAAATGTATTAAACCAAATATAATTCCTATTTTTATTTGCCGGTTACCCTCCCTCCCTCCCTCCCTCCCTCCCTCCCTCCCTCCCTCCCTCCCTCCCTCCCTCCCTCCCTCCCTCCCAGCCCTGTGGGTGGTGTACATGACTCAGGACCCAGACTCTCTACCTGCGTACCGCTCCTTCCCCATCACTCTGTTCTCCCAGTTTGAGCTGAGTGTGGGTCTGATAGACCTGCCAGTGGACCACACCTTCACAACACCCCCTATTGTCCATGTGCTGCACTGCACCTTCTCTGTGGTCTCCTACATACTGCTGCTCAACCTGCTCACAGCCATGATGAGTGATACACAATGGAGAGTTGCCCAGGAGAGGGACGAGCTCTGGAGGACACAGGTGTGCCACACATACACACACACACACTCAGGCACATACACATAGTCTCTCCTACATACTCCATAAAAATGGCTTAAAAACCATGATGAAAATGTATACAGCATCCCAATCAGTGCCATTCTAATGATCCTTATGTCCTTTGTCCCTGCTCACTGTGTGTAGGTGGTGGCCACTACCCTGATGTTGGAGAGGAGATTGCCCCGCTGCCTGTTGCCCCGGTTGGGGGTGTGTGGCCTGCTCTACGGCCTGGGGGAGCGGTGGTACCTCCGGTAAGACAACAACACTTCATCTAACTGGCCTATTACTGTACTCTGTCTTAGATGTGGTGTTAAGTGTTTCCCCATCCCCGTCATATACAGGCTTTATATTATAATGACTCTCTAAATGTCTCCATTGCAGGGTTGAGGATCGCAACGACCCACTGGTGCAAAAGATGCGTCGCTACATCCAAGCCTTCTCTAAGGATGAGGACCAGAGCAAGGAGCGGGAGGAGACGGAGAACACTGACATGTCAAAAGGACCTGGAAGCCCTCTGATCAGACCCAAA
This sequence comes from Salmo salar, assembly GCF_965601325.2. NCBI lineage: Eukaryota > Metazoa > Chordata > Actinopteri > Salmoniformes > Salmonidae > Salmo > Salmo salar. The sequence continues at coordinate 73,631,212 of NC_138295.1, read as the reverse complement.
CACAGGGGTGGGATAGATGGAAACAGGAAGTCCCTGGCATGCTGGCAGATGATTCGCCACAGCGCTCTGGGTTTAGATATGGAACAGGAAGAGCCTGAGGATGACCAGGAAGTAAAATAGATCTGAGGTTTAAGACAGAAAAACAGATTGTTTTATTGTTATTATATAGTATACGTGTGATGCAAGCATGAATGCAGAGGCGTCATACCCATACGGGGCACACACACATTTTGACACACACATGCAAACATACACTCAGGCACACACATATAGTCTCTCCTACATACTCCATAAAAATACCTGAAAACCATGATGAAAGTGTATACAGCATCCCAATCAGTGCCCCCTCCCCCATATTCTTCTAGTAAGTGGTTCCTTCCTAGGTGAACCACTGAGCAAAGATATGTGTGAAGACAGTATCATGAGTGAAGGAGGAGAGAGAGGGTCGAGTGACACACAGCGTTTCATCTGATTTTAGCTGCCGGTGATGGGCAGGACTGTTTGTAAATTAATTTGATCAAGCTATGTTGATTCCTTCTTGATGAATATATAAAGCAAGAAGTAAAGAAGTGCACCTTCAGAGAGGATGCTGATGACACTGACGAAGGCTGAAACGTGTGTCTATCTACCCACCCTTGAATGAAATAAATACTAAAAATGAACCTTGAATCTCTTTTTTGAGTGCGGACCAGCTAAACAATTTAGGAATTCTATTACATTTTGCTACCGACACCTGTTCTGATTGCAGTGGCCACCTAGCAATTTTATAAAGTTTGTTTTAGCTAGCCAGCTAGATGGGATCCCAATCTCACAACCTCGTAACCAGCTACCTTGTCATTTCAGGCTATCAATTAAGTTAGAATGGATTGTCTAACTAGCTTAGCAGGCATGCCAGCTGGCAAGGTTGCTAGACTTTAGAAAATACAAAAATTGCTTTAATTCTTGTCTTATGATACAATACACACCACATGGCCAAAAGTATATGGCACCCCTTCAAATTAGTGGATTTGGCCATTTTCAGCCACACTCGTTGCTGACAGGTTTATAAAATCGAGCACACAGCCATACAATCTCCATAGACACAAATTGGCAGTAGAAGAGACCGTACTTAAGAGCTCAGTGACATTCAACGTGGCCCCGTCAGAGGATGCCACATTTTCCAACAAGTCAGTTCATCAAATGTCTGCCCTGCTAGAGCTGCCCGGTCAATTGCAAGTGGTGTTATTGTGAAGTGGGAACAATGGCTCAGCTGCGAAGTGGTAGGCCACACAAGCTCACAGAACAGGACCGCTGAGTGCTGAAGCGCGTAGCGTGTAAAAATCATCTGTCCTCGGTTGCAACACTCACTACCGAGTTCCAAACGGCTTCTGGAAGCAACATCATCACAATAACTGTTCGTCGGGAGCATCATGAAATGGGTTTCCATGGCCAAGCAGCCACACACAATCCTAAGATCACCATGCACAATGACAAACATCAGCTGGACTGGTGTAAAGCTTGCTGCTATTGGACTCTGGAGAAGTGGAAACGCGTTCTCTGGAGTGATGAATCACGTGTCACCATCTGGCAGTCCGGCGGACAAATCTGGGTTTAGCGGATGCCAGGAGAACACTACTTGCTCAAATGCATAGTGCCAACTGTAAAGTTTGGTGGAGGACGAATAATGGTCTGGGGCTGTTTTTCATGGTTCGGGCTAGGCCCCTTAGTTCCAGTGAAGGGAAATCTTAACACTACAGCATACAATGACATCCTAGACGATTCTGTGCTTCCAACTTTGTGGCAACAGTTTGGGGAAGGCCCTTTCCTGTTTATGCATGACAATGCCCCTGGGCACAAAGTGAGGTTCATACAGAAATGGTTTGTCGAGATTGGTGTGGAAGATCTTGACTGGCCTGCACAGAACCCTGACCTCAACCCCATCGAAAACCTTTGGGATGAATTGGAACGTCGACTGCGAGCCAGGCCTAATTGTCCAACATCAGTGCACGACCTCACTAAAGCTCTTGTGGCTGAATGGAAGCAAGTCCCTGCAGCAATGTTCCAACGGCTTGTGGAAAACCTTCCCAGAAGAGTGGAGACTGTTAAAGCAGCAAAGGGGGGACCAACTCTATATTAATGCCCCTGATTTTGGAATGAGATGTTCGACGAGCAGGTGTCCACATATTTTTGGTCATGTAGTGTACCAGTATAGCAGTTGTGCTAAACTCCTAAAGCATAAAAGTTCTTAAAGAATCAATGTGCATCATTAATTAAAATGACAATTGAACAGGTAAAGAGGCATAATAATTACGGCTCCAGATTGCAGGAAAGAGCTGTTTCACGTGTAAAAAAAACCTACATTCTCCGACTTCCAGAGGGGGCTGACCCCCCCCTCCTGTATCCTCACGTACTTCTTGCCCCTTCTAAAATAATGGGTGCATGGCGCCCCTGCATGTACAGTACCAGTCAAAGGTTTGGACACAACTACTCATTCAAGGGTTTTTCTTTATTTTTACTATTTTCTACACTGTATAATAATAGTGAAGACATCAAAAATATTAAATAACACATATGGAATCACATAGTGAACAAAAAAGTGTTAAACAAATCAAAATATCTGTTATTTGAGATTCTTCAAAGTATTCACCCTTTGCCTTGATGACAGCTTTGCACACTCTTGGCATTCTCTCAACCAGCTTCATGTGGTAGTCACCTGGAATGCATTTCAATTAACAGGTGTGCCTTGTTAAAAATGTATTTGTGGAATTTCTTTCCTTCTTAATGTGTATGAGCCTATCAGTTGTGTTGTGACAAGGTAGGGGTGGTTTACAGAAGATAGACATATTTGGTAAAAGACAGAGTCCATATTATGGCAAGAACAGCTCAAAAAAGCAAAGAGAAATGACGATCCATCATTACTTTAAGACATCAAGGTTAGTCAATCCAAAAAATTTCAAGAACTTTGAAAGCTTCTTCAAATGCAATCGCAAAAACCATCAAGCACTATGATGAAACTGCCTCTCATGAGGACCGCCACAAGAAAGGAAGACCAAGAGTTACCTCTGCTGCAGAGAATAAGTTAGAGTTACCAGCCTCAGAAATTGCAGCCCAAATAAATGCTTCACAGAGTTCAAGTAACAGACATATCTCAGCATCAACTGTTCAGAGGAGACTGCTTGAATCAGGCCTTCATGGTCGAATTGCTGCCAAGAAATCACTACTAAAGGACACCAATAAGAAGAAGAGACTTGCTTGGGCCAAGAAACACGAACAATGGACAATAGACCGGAAGAAATCTGTCCTTGATCTGATGAGTCCAAATTTGAGATTATTGGTTTCAACCGCCGTGTCTTTGTGAAACGCAGAGTAGGTAAATGGATGAACTCCGCATGCGTGGTTCCCACCGTGAAGCATGGAGGAGGAAGTGTGATGGTGTGGGGATGCTTTGCTGGTGACACTGTCTGTGATTTATTTAGAATTCAAGGAACACTTAACCAGCATGGCTACCACAGCATTCTGCAGCGATATGCCATTCCATCTGGTTTGCGCTTAGTGGGACTATCATTTGTTTTTCAACAGGACAATTACCCAACACACCTCCAGGCTGTGTAAGGGATATTTGACCATAAAAGAGTGATGGAGTGCTGCATCAGATGACCTGGCCTCCACAATCACCCGGCCTCAACCCAATTGAGATGGTTTGGGATGAGTTGGACTGCATAGGGAAGGAACAGTACCCAATAAGTGCTCAGCATATGTGGGAACTCCTTCAAGACAGTTGGAAAAGCATTCCAAGTGAAGCTGGTTGAGAGAATGCCAATACTGTGCAAAGCTGTCATCAAGGCAAAGGGTGGCTACTCTGAAGAATCTAAAATATATTTTGATTCGTTTAACACTTTTTAGGTTACTAACATGATTCCATATGTGTTATTTCATAGTCTTGATGTCTTCTCTACTATTCTACAATGTAGAAAATAGTCAAAATAAAGAAAAACCCTTGAATGAGTAGTTGTGTCCAAACTTGTGACTGGTACTATATACAGTTGAAGTCGGAAGTTTACAAACACTTAGGTTGGAGTCATTAAAACTCGTTTTTCAACCACTCCTGTTACGGCTGTCTGGAAGAGGGAACCAAGGTGCAGCAGAGGATGTGTTCATCATTAGAATTTTAATTCAAATAAACAAGAGAACACTACAAAATGAACAAAAACGACAGCAAACAGTCCTGTTAGGAAAATACTCAAACAGAAACAATTACCCACAAACCCCAAAGGAAAAACATGCTCCTTATGTGTGACTCCCAATCAGCAGCAACGAGCTTCAGCTGTGCCTGATTGGGAGCCACACACATGGCCCAAAACAAAGAAATACCAAAACATAGAAAAAGGAACATAGAACGCCCACCCAATGTAACACCCTGGCCTAACCAAAATAAAGAACAAAAACCCCTCTCTATGGCCAGGGCGTTACAGAGGTGTAATCTGAATAAAGGGGAAAAGGCCAGGGCGTTACAGTACCCCCCCCCCCCCCCCAAAGGTGCGGACTCCGGCCGCAAAACCTGACTCTGAAGGGGAGGGTCCGGGTGGGCCTTCTTACGGCGGCGGCTCAGGTGCGGGACGTGGCCTCTGCTCCACCCTTGACGTCGCCCTCTTAGGTGGCACACCTGGCCGCGCCGAAGGTCTGGTGGGCGACGCTGACTGCGCCCGGCTGGCGGGCGGCGATGGTTGCGCCCGGCTGGCGGGCGACCCTGGCTGTGCCCGGCTGGCGGCCGGCGATGGTTGCGCCCGGCTGGCGGGCGACCCTGGCTGCGCCCGGCTGGCGGGCGGCGATGGTTGCGCCCGGCTGGCGGGCGACCCTGGCTGCGCCCGGCTGGCGGCCGGCGATGGTTGCGCCCGGCTGGCGGGCGACCCTGGTTGCGCCCGGCGGCGAAGGTTGCGCCCGGCTGGCGGGCGACCCTGGCTGCGCCCGGCTGGCGGGCGTCCCTGGCTGCGCCCGGCTGGCGGACGTCCCTGGCGGCTCCGACGGCACTGACCCAGGATTCACCAGGCTGGGAAGACATGATGGATGCCTGGCCCTGGGCACAGGCACAGGACTCACCAGGCTGGGGAGACATGACAGAGGCCTGGCCCTAGGCGTAGGCACAGGACTCACCGGGCTGGCGGGCGTCCCTGGCCACTCCGGCAGTTCAGGGCAGTCTGGCCACTCCGGCAGTTCAGGGCAGTCTGGCCACTCCGGCAGTTCAGCGCAGTCTGGCCACTCCGGCAGTTCAGCGCAGTCTGGCCACTCCGGCAGTTCAGCGCAGTCTGGCCACTCCGGCAGTTCAGCGCATTCTGACCTCTCTGGCGACTGTTGACTGGCGGGCAGCTCTGACGACTGTTGACTGGCGGGCAGCTCTGACGACTGTTGACTGGCGGGCAGCTCTGACGACTGTTGACTGGCGGGCAGCTCTGACGACTGTTGACTGGCGGGCAGCTCTGACGACTGTTGACTGGCGGGCAGCTCTGACGACTGTTGACTGGCGGGCAGCTCTGGCGACTGTTGACTGGCGGGCAGCTCTGGCGACTGTTGACTGGCGGGCAGCTCTGGCGACTGTTGACTGGCGGGCAGCTCTGGCGACTGTTGACTGGCGGGCAGCTCTGACTGCTCTGGACAGGTGAGACCCACTGGAGGCCTAGTCCTGGGAGGTGGCACAGGACGGACCAGGATGCGGAGACCCACTGGAGGCCTAGTCCTGGGAGGTGGCACAGGATGGACCAGGATGGGGAGACCCACTGGAGGCCTGGTCCTGGGAGGTGGCACAGGATGGACCAGGATAGGGAGACCCACTGGAGGCCTGGTCCGAGGAGGAGGCACAGGATAAACCGGGCTGTGGGGGAGCACTGGAGTTCTGGTACGGACACTCTTTACCCACACTCCAGGCTGAATGCCCACTTTGGCCCGGCACGGGCGGAGAGCAGGCATTGGGCGAACTGGACCCTCCCAGCGCTCTGGAGACACAGTGCGCAACGCCGGCGCAGGATAACCTGGACCGAGGAGGCGCACTGGAGACCAGACGCGCTGAGCTGGCACCATCCGCCCTGGCTCGATGCCTGCACTCGCATGGCACTTGCGGGGGGCTGGTATGTAGCGCACCGGGCTTTGAACGCGCACTGGGGACACCGTGCGCTCCACAGCATAACACGGTGTCTTACCAGTACCACGCTGCTTCCGGTAAGCACGGGGAGTTGGCTTAGGTCTACCACCTGACTCCGCCAATCTCCCCGTGTGCCCCCCCCCCAAAAAATTGTGGGGCTGCCTCCCGTGTCCGTTGCGCTCCCTCTCCTCATACCAGCGCCTCTCAGCTCTCGCCGCCTCGATCTCCCACTGTGGGCGGCGATAATCCCCAGCTTGAGTCCATGGTCCTTTCCCGTCCAGGATTTCCTCCCAAGTCCATGACTCCAGATAGCTTTTCTCCTGGTGCCTCTCCTTGTGCTGCTCCTTCCTCTGCTGATTGGTCCGTTGTTGGTGGGTAATTCTGTTACGGCTGTCTGGAAGAGGGAACCAAGGTGCAGCAGAGGATGTGTTCATCATTAGAATTTTAATTCAAATAAACAAGAGAACACTACAAAATGTACAAAAACGACAACAAACAGTCCTGTTAGGAAAATACTCAAACAGAAACAATTTCCCACAAACCCCAAAGGAAAAACATGCTCCTTATGTGTGACTCCCAATCAGCAGCAACGAGCTTCAGCTGTGCCTGATTGGGAGCCACACACATGGCCCAAAACAAAGAAATACCAAAACATAGAAAAAGGAACATAGAACGCCACCCAATGTAACACCCTGGCCTAACCAAAATAAAGAACAAAAAACCCCTCTCTATGGCCAGGGCGTTACAACTCCACACATTTCTTGTTAACAAACTATAGTTTTGGCAAGTCGGTTAGGACATCTACTTTGTGCATGACACAAGTAATTTTTCCAACAATTGTTTACAGACAGATTATTTAATTTATAATCCACTGTATCACAATTCCAGTGGGTCAGAAGTTTACATACACTAAGTTGACTGGGCCTTTAAACAGCTTGGAAAATTCCAGAAAATGTAATGGCTTTAGAAGCTTCTGACAGGCTAATTGATATCATTTGAGTCAATTGGAGGTGTATCTGTGGATATATTTCAAGGCCTACCTTCAAATTCAGTGTCTCTTTGCTTGACATCATGGGAAAATCAAAAGAAATCAGCCAAGACCTCAGAAAAAAATTGTAGACCTCCACAAGTACGGTTCATCCTTGGGAGCAATTTCCAAACGCCTGAAGGTATCACGTTCATCTGTACAAACAATAGTCCGCAAGTATAAACGCCATGGGACCACGCAGCCGTCATACTGCTCAGGAAGGAGACGCGTTCTGTCTCCTAGAGATGAACATACTTTGGTGCGAAAAGTGCAAATCAATCCCAGAACAACAGCAAAGGACCTTGTGAAGATGCTGGAGGAAACAGGTTCAAATGTATCTATATCCACAGTAAAACGAGTCCTATATCGACATAACCTGAAAGGCCGCTCGGCAAGGAAGAAGCCACTACTCCAAAACCGCCATAAAGAAGCCAGACTACGGTTTGCAACTGCACATGGGGACAAAGATCGTACTTTTTGGAGAAATGTCCTCTGGTCTGATGAAACAAAAATAATACCGTTTGGCCATAATGACCATCGTTATGTTTGGAGGAAAAAGGGGGAGGCTTGCAAGCCGAAGAACACCATCCCAACCGTGAAGCACAGGGTGGCAGCATCATGTTGTGGGGGTGCTTTGCTGCAAGAGGGACTGGTGCACTTCACAAAATAGATGGCATTATGAGGTAGGAAAATGATGTGGATACATTGAAGTAACATCTCAAGACATCAGTCAGGAAGTTAGAGCTTGGTCACAAATGGGTCTTCCAAATGGACAATGACACCAGGCATAATTCCAAAGTTGTGGCAAAATGGCTTAAGGACAACAAAGTCAAGGTATTGGAGTGGCCATCACAAAGCCCTAACGTCAATCCCATAGAAAATGTGTGGGCAGAAGTGAAAAAGCGTGTGTGAGCAAGGAGGCCTACAAACGTTTGACCCAAGTTAAAACCTGTTGGGGCTAGGGGGCAGTATTTGCACGGCCTGATAAAAAACGTACCCGATTTAAACTACTACTCTTGCCCAGAAACGAGAATATGCATATAATTAGGAGATTTGGATAGAAAACACTCTAAAGTTTCTAAAACTGTTTGAATGGTGTCTGTGAGTATAACATAACTCATATGGGAGGCCAAAACCTGAGAAGATTCCATACAGGAAATGCCCTGTCTGACAATTTGTTGTCCTTCTGTTGCATCTCTATCGAAAATACAGCATCTGTGCTGTAACGTGACACTTTCTAAGGCTCCCATTGGCTCTCTAAAGCCGCCAGAAAGTGGAATGGGGTGTCTGCTGTCTCTGGGCAAAGTACAACAGCGCTGTTTGTGAGTGGTCAGCCTGGGGACAGTGAGACTGAGATGCACGTTCACGAGAATTCTCAATTTTTTTCTTTCAGCCTTTGAATGAATACAACGTTGCCCGGTTGGAATATTATCGCTATTTTACGAGAAAAATTGCATAAAAATTTATTTTATACAGCGTTTGACATGCTTCTACGTACGTTAATGGAATATTTTGAAATCTTTTGTCACGAAATGCACTCGCGCATCACCCTTCGGATAGTGACCTGAACGCACGAACAAAACGGAACTATTTGAATATAACTATGGATTATTTGGAACCAAAACAACATTTGTTGTTGAAGTAGAAGTCTTGGGAGTGCATTCTGACGAAGAACAGCAAAGGTAATCCAATTTTTCGAATAGTAATTCTGAGTTTAGTGAGTCCCAAACTTGGTGGGTGTCAAAATAGCTAGCCGTGATGGCCGAGCTATGTACTCAGAATATTGCAAAATGTGCTTTCGCCGAAAAGCTATTTTAAAATCTGACACCGCGATTACATAAAGGAGTTCTGTATCTATAATTCTTAAAATAATTGTTATGTATTTTGTGAACGTTTATCATGAGTAATTTAGTCAATTCACCGGAAGTTTTCGGTGGGTATGCTAGTTCTGAACATCACATGCTAATGTAAAAAGCTGGTTTTTGATATAAATATGAACTTGATTGAACAAAACATGCATGTATTGTATAACATAATGTCCTAGGAGTGTCATCTGATGAAGATCATCAAACGTTAGTGCTTCATTTAGCTGTAGTTTTGGATTTTGTGACATATATGCTTGCTTTGAAAATGGCTGTGTGATTATTTTTGGCAGGGTACTCTCCTGACATAATCTAATGTTTTGCTTTCGCTGTAAAGCCTTTTTGAAATCGGACAATGTGGTTAGATTAACGAGAGTCTTGTCTTTAAAATGGTGTAAAATAGTCATATGTTTGAGAAATTGAAGTTATAGAATTTTTGAGGTATTTGTATTTCGCGCCACGCGATTCCACTGGCTGTTGACTAGGGTGGGACGCTTGCCCCAGGGAAGTTAAACAATTTAAAGGCAATGCTACCAAATACTAATTGAGTGTATGTAAACTTCTAACCCACTGGGAATGTGATGAAGGAAATAAAAGCTGAAATAAATCATTCACTCTACTATTATTCTGACATTTCACATTCTTAAAATAAAGTGGTGATTCTAACTGACCTAAGACAGGGAATTTTTACTAGGAGTAAATGTCAGGAATTGTGAAAAACTGAGTTTAAATGTATTTGGCTAAGGTGTATGTAAACTTCCGACTTCAACTGTATATGCAGTATTACATGTCAAAAACAAAATATTTGTACATGGGTATGACTGGGTTGAAATGTAGACTAGATTCTATTTCAATTTTCTTGGACCATGTTACTTTATCATTCCAAGTAAAGCACATGAACACTTTTTATGAAAGATTTGACAAGACAGTATAATAACTGATTCTTTATTACAGGGACAAATTATATTAAACTTTTGTTTCTTTCAGGATTGTGAATCAATACTTAAAACCTAATGATTGGTTAATGCACATAATCATGTAGGTCATTATCACATTCAAAGGCATTAAGAAAACATATACAAACATCTCAGCATAACAAGCAAATAAGTGCAATATAGAGTGTTAATCTAGTGCAAGTTCTAACTGAAACTGGCAGGCCGACTTGATTGTTCTTCACAAGGCATAACTAACTGTAATGTGATTATATTTACCATCATTGGTCAAACCTGGATGTCTAATGAATGAATTATAACATAGAAGTATGTCATAAAGTGTATAATCAAGGTTTAAAAGGCTATTGATAGAGATGCGTAATCGTGGTTTAAAAGGCTATTGATAGAGATGCGTAATCGTGGTTTAAAAGGCTATTGATAGAGATGCGTAATCGTGGTTTAAAAGGCTATGGAATAGGAGTATTGACATGTTTCTTAGTTGGAATATGGCAGTGGCCACCAACCCTGCTGACCTACATGGTGTACAACACTTAAATGATTCAGCTAATCAAGGTGATTCATTGACTAGCTAAATCATGTGTCTTACTGCTGGGCTGTAACAAAAGCCTGTACATCGTATAGATCTCCAGGACCAGGGTTGGTGACTGCTGGCAGATGGTGAAGTCTGTCCTTTAGTGCCCCCTCTGGCAGATGTAGAAGCTGTAATCGTCACATGATGTGGAGCTCCAGCTTCTCTCAGGAGGATCCCTTCCTGTCAGTAACCCACAATCCCCTTGTCTGTTGGATCCTGACCAGTAACTATCAATGAGAGGAAAGGGAACAGCTCATACTAAAACATTACAATTATTTTCATTTCTGGATAACATAGTCTGTTTGTCGTCTTGAAGGCCAATAAACATCATCATCGGTTGTCTCACCTCTGTCCCAGTGCAGTGTTGTTGACCCAAACCCAGTTCCTGGTTCTCTGTCTCAGGCCGATCCAGTACATCAGGTTTCCCTTCTTCGTTAGAAAGGTCTGGGAGAATACACCGTTTTTATTGGACTATTAGTAACCTTCGTCAATCCAAATGTTATGTATGATTGTCATACAATCACTGTTGCTTTGCTATCATCATTGCATGGTCACTGTTATACAAAGAAGAGAAACGAGGTAACAAGAGAGGAGTAACAATTGTAGTAGAACCACCTGCACTGTTTTGTTTGTTATGACGGCCAGATCTGCCCCTCTCTTCTTACACTCGTCCCTGCTCTCGTCCCAGTTCATTCTGTCTCTGGAGAGGAAGTAGCAGGAGCTCTCAAAGTGCAGCCAGCCTTCATCACACTTGTGGCAGGCAGGTGCTGGAGGAAAGGAGGGAAATTACTCTTCAAGTACAACATGTAGTTCAATTAATACATGTAGGTTTAATAATTATTATTAGCGTGGTATGAAGTCAAAGAGAAAACACTGTAGTGGTACAATACATCTCAAAGCATTAGATCGATACATTGACAATATGTAGAGCGATATAGTTGAATAGGTTACATTAGACTAACACACTACAGTGGTGGACTCACCCTGGCTCTGTTGTTGGAAGTATTGTGCTTGGCATGTCTGCAGGCTGCACACCTCAGTGGACTGGAACCTCTCCTCTTTAGCCTCAATCCCTTTTTCAGTCACACTCCCCTTCTCTTTAGCCTCAATCCCCTTTTCAGTTCCATGACAGACCTGAGGCTGGGATGGAACTAGAGAATAATGAAGAAAAAAAGAGAATGGAATCCTATTACACATTTGGTTAGTTCTTTTTTGCATAGAAGGATATCTAAAACAACATGCTAGATATTCTATCAAAATAATGAGTCTTGCCTGTTTCTAAATCACTACTCTAGAATAGAAAGTCTATGATACTCACAGACACAGAGGATGATGATGATGAGCAGTAGAACCAGACAGATGACAGACAGTAGTAAACACACTGCGCGGTACAGACCAACGTTCCCCAGGACCTGCAGGTCTAGACAAGGAAAGAATAGTCTTAAGGGCCATCCACACCAAAGACGAAAACAATAACATTATACACTGAGTGTACAAAGCATTAGGAACACCTTCCTAATATTGATTTGGACCCCCCTTTTCCCCTTAGAACAGCCTGAATTTGTCGAGACGTGGACTCTACAAGGTGTTGAAAGCGTTCCACAGGGACGCTGGCCCATGTTGACTCCAACGCTTCCCACAGTTGTGTCAAGTTGGCTGGATGTTCTTTGGGTGCTGGACCATTCATGATACACACAGGAAACGGTTAAGTGTGAAAAATCCAGCAGCGTTGCAGTTCTTGAAAAACTACAACCGGTACGCCTGGCACCTACTACCATACCCCGTTCAAAGGCACTTAAATCTTTTGTCTTGCCCATTCACCCTCTGAATGGCACACATACACAATCCATGCATCAATTGTCTCAAGGTTTAAAAGCTGACTGACGTTTTTCACTGTTTCACTGTGATCTTAGTCATCAATCTAGCAAGAGATCAATATTTTATTAATGTAGTAGTGTTTCCCCCCTAGAAAGCTATGACCTATGGCTGTCACCTGGAATTATTTATTTATGTCTGAGATAATAACACTTTTCAACCCATATGATCTAATACACAATACAAGTATAATACAAATATGATAATATGATTTATTTATTTTGTATGAATGAATAAGCCTTTTTAAACTTTATAATATGCCCATATATAGTTATAATCTGCTGTAGGAACAACTACCCAAAATATTTCACCTTCTTTATTACATTAATGATAGTCAAAATCTGTTAAATGTGTGAACGTCTAAATCAACATTTGGGCCATTTAAACAGCTTGCATCCCTCCTATAGACAAGTGGAGAAGGGCCATGTAAAGGGCTCGATTGTGTCATTCTGAACACATGCAATGTATCTGCCTCCGACATAAAATGTTTGACTTCCTCACAAACTTGTGAGTGTGTAGGTCGCAATCTTTATCGTAGAGCTATGAAAGTTATGTATTTAGATCCGCCTGCTCGAGACAAATTCAGCAATTGCTTTGCCATGTCTGTGCCATGAAGCAGTCAAGACGGATAAATGTTTTTCTAAGGACCGCCCCTTTGACCTAACGCTGCAGTAAAGTGATATAAATAGATGTAATGATGCAGCCAACCACCAAAGGGAGGCAAATACAAGTTTATTCGACAAAGGATGTTGACGTAGTCCTAGGAAGCTCTGGATGGCTGTCTTCTGACTTATAAAATGGTGGGAAATCAATAAAATAAGTAATGTAAACATTCATATTTTTAAAGTAATTCTAGTGCCCAATTTGGAAAAAGCCTTGCGTTTTGAATACCTGTTTCATTCTGAAATAATAATAATCTAGCCTAGGCAACCATTTTGATCAGTAATGCGTCTTTTCTCGACAGTTTACAAGGTTCCGAAAGGCACATTAGCAGGACAGTCAGAGTGTGTATTTTGTCAGGATGTATTGGCATTAACATATACTGTACCAGTCAAAAGTTTGGACACACCTATTCATTCAAGGGTTTTTCTGTATTTTTTACATTGTAGAATAATAGTGAAGACATCAAAACGATAAAATAACACATATGGAATCATGTAGTAACTAAAAAAATGTTAAAATAGCCACCCTTTGCCTTGATGACAGCTTTGCACACTCTTGGCATTCTCTCAACCAACTTCATGAGGAACGCTTTTCCAACAGTCTTGAAGGAGTTCCCATGAAGGCCTGATTCATGCAGTCTCCTCTGAACAGTTTATGTTGAGATGTGTCTGTTGAACTCTGAAGCATTTATTTGGGCTTAAGGTGTGGTCTTTACTCCCAAATTTCACTTAAATATAACTTCCAAATGAAGAGAGACAATGATACTGGGGAAAAAAAATGCAATTTTATGGACAACGGTGGATGGTTCTTAAAATAACCTTTGTGTTAGGGGGCTCTTAAAAGAGCAGTTTCACTCCACGGCATACTGCCATGGGACTTCACCTGCTGGCGATGAGATGTAGGTGGTCAGCTTCTCCCTCACCTGGAGTGCCTGTCTGGGGGCGTTGTTGGCACCTGCCCTGGTGACATCAGGTAGGTGACCATTTGGCGTGCCCATCTCCATCCGGAGCGGCTCCTGGAATGACCTCCGCAGGTAGTTATAGAGAACACATGTGGCCTTCACGCAGGCATCGACATTTGAGGGGCTGAGACCAAGCACTCTCCAATACATTCTCCACCGGGCTGCCAGAATCCCAAAGGCACATTCAACAACTAACCTTGCCCTGGACAGTCGTTTGTTAAAGATCCTTACAGGCTTTGGCAATGGCAGCTGTCGTCCAGCGTAGGGCCTCATGAGGTCGGGTCTCAAAAGGAAGCCCTCATTGCTGATGAAGACGTGGGGAACAGGTCCCAGGTCTTCAGCCCCAGGGAGTGATGCAGGTGGTGGAATCTCCAAGGTGCCATCCTGAAGTGCCTGGCCGAAGGCAGAGTCCCGGAGGGTCCAGCCATCACTTCACTTGCCATAAGCACCAACATCGACAACACAGAAATAGTAGATGGCATCTACAACAGCCAAGAGTACAACTTAATATGTACCCTTGTTGTAGAATTGCGAACCTGAGCACGGTGGAGCCTGGATTACTACATGTTTCCCGTCAATGGAGCCAAGACAGTTGGGGAAATTCCACCTCTACAGGAACTCAGCAGCGATGGCAGGCATGTATTCACCAACCAGACAGTCCCAAATGGCTTGTGCCACAGAGGGGACAATGCCAGCCACCGTGGACCGTCCAACTCGGAAGCTGAATCCAATGGTCCTGTAGGAGTCCCCTGTCGCCAAGAATCTAAAATATAATTCAAAATAATTATCAATATTGTGTTTAACTTGAATTCCGCCCACATATTATATCTACTCATATAGCTACCTCCTTACTGTTTATTATGCTCTACTAATTATATTGTAATACTCATCAGCCATCATTAACAATGTCTTGAAACACTACAATTCAGTCTATGACTATATCAATAAACTGTAGCCCAGGCCAACTCTACTATTAGAAAGAATGGTACTATCTACTTAAAAGGGTTCTCCGGCTGTCCCCATAGGAGATCCATTTTTGGTTCCAGGTAGTACCCCTTTTGGTTCCAAGTAGAACCCTATTGGGTTCCATGTATAACATTTTCCCCAAAGGGTTATACCTGGAACATAAAATGGTTATCCTATGGGGAAAGCAGAAGGACACTTTTGGAACCTTTTTCTCTAAGAGTGTACAGTGAGGGAAAAAAGTATTTGATCCCCTGCTGATTTTGTACGTTTGCCCACTGACAAAGAAATGATCAGTCTATAATTTTAATGGTAGGTTTATTTGAACAGTGAGAGACAGAATAACAACAAAAAAATCCAGAACACAGAACGCACTGCAACTGCCTCTGCAACGCAATGCTGGAAGGCAAACGCAGCGTTCCATTGGAAATGTATGTACTTCTGGTGTATCAAAACGCAATAATACAGTCGGTGTGCTCGAAGCGTTACCTTGTCACAACACAACTGATTGGTTCAAACGCATTCAGAAGTAAAGAAATTCCACAAATTAACTTTTAACAAGGCACACCTGTTAATTGAAATGCATTCCAGGTGACTACCACATGAAGCTGGTTGAGAGAATGCCAAGAGTGTGCAAAGCTGTCATCAAGGCAAAGGGTGGCTACTTTGAAGAATCTCAAATATATTTCGTTTTTTTTAACCCTTTTTTGGTTACTACATGATTCCATGTGTTATTTCATAGTTGATGTCTTCACTATTATTCTACAATGTAGAAAATAGTAAAAATAAAGAAAACCCCTTGAAATAGTAGGTGTGTCCAAACTTTTGACTGGTACTGTACCATCGGAAAATATGGCCTTATACGCGCTGTTTGTCATGTATCATCATTCTCCCAAGTCGTTCTATATCAGCTGTGGTGAAAAAAGTACTCAATCATCATACTTGAGTAAAAATAAAGATACCTTAATAGAAAATGACTAAACTAAAAGTGAAAGTCACCCAGTAAAATACTACTTGAGTAAAAGTCTAAAAGTATTTGGTTTTAAATATACTTAAGTATCAAAAGTAAATGGAATTGCTAAAATATACTTAAGTATCAAAAGTAAAAGTATTAATAATTTCTAATCCCTTATATTATGCAAATCAGACGGCATCATTTTTATTAAATGTTTTATTTACGGATAGCCAGAGGCACACCAACACTCCGACATTAATTTACAAATGAAGCATTTGTGTTTAGGTAGTCCGACAGATCAGAGGCAGTAGGGATGACCAGGGATGTTCCCTTGATAAGTGCATGAATTTGACAATTTTCCTGTCAAAATGTAAAGAGTACTTTTGGGTGTCAGGGAAAATGTATGAAGTAAAAAAGTACATTATTTTCTTTAGGCAAGTTTACTGTGCCCTCCTCTCTGTGCAGACTCACGCAGCTAGAGCCAAGAGCGCCTTTTTGATTGGTTGTTAGGGACTGGGTAAACATCGCTCTGAAAGTGACCCCAAACGATAGATAGATCTCGTTATCCACTACTTTTGTAGTTATAGTTGTAATGTGAACGCTCCTGTTCACTTGAATTAGAACGAGTTCAATTGTTTGATGTTATAGTTCGTTATAGGTATCGTTCTTGGACGGCCCTGGCTTTGTTATATGGCAGGCACCATCAGACATTTTATAAGCAATCACTACGAGCAACAATTGAAATCCTGCTTACCTTTCTCTTGCTGTTCATTCACTTCAACCGATAACTTTGTATTTGCCTCATCTGGTAATTTGGCATTCACTCCACTTCCTCCTATACGGCAAAATGGTATATACATGTCTGTCGTTCCTGACCCACAGACTGCGACTGTGAAGGCTAAATGCACTGTGATTAAAAAAAAAAATCCCTCTCCGTCTCTATAGCAACGTGCCCTTTTCAGATTTATAATGAATTCCTGTAATACATGTAATACTATGTCTGTCCCAAAATCCTTTGGCTGCTACTGTTACTTTCTGTCTCTCTATCTCTGCGTGTGTAGAGACAGCGTTCTGAATAACTGTCTGGAGAGATATCAAGTCCTTGGAGAGATGTCCATTCAGCCTGGTTGTGTTTTTCAACGATAGATCTGCCTGGAGGTCTGCTATTATCATGTCTCAGCCTTGATTGTGAGACAGACAAACAGGTCCTTTCTCTCCAGATGGGTTTCAATATGTTACAAGCTAGATAATATTCTCCCCTAAAACTAGAGATTTTCTCCACATTATTTCATGTTTCCATGTCAGAAATATAGAAATCCTGTTATATGGACATTTTGGAACATTGACATTCTGGTTTTGTTATAACAACTTCACCTCACCTGTAACATGTGCCATATAAGGGTTGGCAATGAATGACCAAAACAGTCTAGACATGCAGATGCAAACTGTATACCACACACAACATTAATAGTAGGCTAGACCAAGGAAATGTGTCGGTAATCAAAATTCGGAACTGGGAAAACTACTTTCACTGTTGCACTGACTATTTTTCTCTCTCTCACTCATTCAGTCTTTCTCGATTCCTCTTTTTCCTCTCTTGCGTATTAAAAGTAGAAATAATGTTTATTACTTTAATAGGACATTTTTAGACCTCCGTTAATTTAGGATTAGTTCAGACATATGTAATAATAATGTAATAATCTTATAATTATAATATTTGGGGTTTAGGCCGGGTGTCTGTAAATCACTTTGTGACATCTGCTTATGTAAAAATGGATTTATAAAATATACTTCATTGATTAAATTTGATGAATAATATAATAACAGTGTTATAGCCAGTTGTACCTGGTCTGTCTCTGGCACAGGGCTGGCCAGGAGAAGCTTCAGCATAAATGTCCTCCGATGGACTCTTCAGTTTGGAATAGATTGTAGATTCAGCTTCCTCGACTGATAGACATGCAGACACACAGATAGGTTATGTGGAAGCTTAGGACCAAATGAATCTTCTCAGAATACAACACAAAATAGCATATAGCCTAAGACGCTTTTTAAAAGGATTGAACCTACAGTAAGAGAAATGAAAATATGCTGATGTATTCCGAGGAAAGCGGTGCAAATTTACCCCAGTAGCTCAAGTTTGGTGATGAAGATGTTCTCTTTCTTTACCTGAGGTCTCCAGCATTCTCTGACTCTCGTCCACTTCCACCACTCTTTCCTCCTCTTGGGGAATTTCTTGCATCTCCATGATTCTCTCGTTTTCTGTCTGGGTCTCTAACTTTCTATTTCCCTGGAAAGCCTATAAGCCTGTTCAGCAAAAACTCCAGAAAGTTACTTGTGTAGCAAGTCTCCCACACAAAAACCTAATATGTCTAATTAAATGATCTTCCTTAGTCTCTGTCGGTAGTGTCACTTGAATGCTAAATAAACAATGCACTAAAGTTATCCCTCCTTTCAATTACAAGTTACACTTCCTCACTGATTTCTCTTTGGCTCACTCACTCTTTTTTATAAAAGACGTTTCGTCATTCCCACTCGCCATTACTGAGTGTCAGCAATTTATTTGAATTGGGATTTTTATGAGAAATGTGATTGACAAAATGAATCACACAGTATATCCAAATGAAACATCTTAGAACTTCTGCAAAAGACAAATGTCTTACATTCACAACTTTTTTAAAATAGAGGATGAGATGGGGACAGTTTGTGATGTGACAATACACACTCGCTTGAATAAAACGTTTTTTTTTTTAAATGACAAACTGCAGAACTAGCAAACCATGCATTTTAGATTTTATTTTCCACAAAAGTCCATGATATTAATTTACACACAAAAAATACTATTTGCATTAAATACAGATGGCTGGCTGAGAAAGAAAGATAGGAATAAAAGAGCTTTCCCCTTAACACTCTTCTTTTATTGAAATCTCTTTTTCACTCCCCCTATTTCCAATTACCCCGTTATTTTTCAAATTTAGAATGCCTTACCATGGTTGAGAGCATACTGACACAGAATATGATCACTCCAAAAATACTGACAAAACTTATACAAACCCTACCCACCAAACTCTCCTCCCCACCATCTCCTAAATTCTTAAAGAATAGTGGTGAAACATTACAAAGAGCTCTCTCCCTCTCTTTCCTCCTTTTTGTCCCGTCTCAGGCACCGTAGACGCTCTCATTACTGTAGGTCATGTATAGGAACAGGTCCTCTTCATGGTGCTCCTGTGAGGGACGGGGGAGGACAGGGAGGGAAATAAGGATTTAAAATGGCAAAAGCAGAACTGCTGATAATAACTGAAGTATGTACACTGAATAAAACATAATATTTTAATTGCAATTGTTTATAACATATGCAAAACCCACGCAACACAATCTCAATGTAATGGAGTTGTGTCACTGACCGTGAGGGAATGCCTGGCATCTGGATCTCGCGTCAGGGGGTCAGGGGGGTAGGATAAAAAGTTGTGTCAGTGTGCGTGTGTGTTTACCTCATAGACAGCAGAGAGAGGAGAACTGGATGGGGGAAGGGAGTTGTTGACGAAAAAGAAGAGAGCCTCCTCAGGTCTCATAGACACACGCTGTCGGATCAGGAAGCACAGTTGACCCACTGAGAGAGAAAAATAGAGAGATGGTCAGACAGGGACTTACAGAACGAAACTAAACACATTACCTAGACTTTCATTTCAAAAGAAGAGGAAGAGTGGCACAATAGTGGAGAAAATAAGGAAGGAGGAGAGAAGGAAGAGAGGGACGGGGAGAGGGAAGAGGATAAGAACAAGGTCATGAGTTGGAAGAGAGGAAATAATTGTGAGAAAGACAGACATCTCGTCAGTTTCACCTGTGAGGTCAGAGGGCACGAGGTACTTCTTCTTGTCCAGGTCAGGAGCTCTCGACCTGGTAGCCCTCTCCACAATGATCTGGTTTAGGAGGTAACACAGTACTTGGTCAGTAATTACACACTGCACCATCATGTCCCATTCAACTGGAGCCAAGAAACTTGGCATGCAAGGCTAACATCCATGTATTGAACCCTATCTGACCTTAATAACACCTTACTAGCTTCCTTTCCTTTCATCCTATGCCAGGATCACTTATCTGCTGATAAAAGGAATGGATAGGGTTTTTAGGCCCTGAAAATGAATTGACAATCATGAGTGTGATGTCCTTTCAGATCAGTGGCAATGGTCATAAGAGAAAGGAGTTAAGGAAAGGCAGCTATCCAACACGACTGGCATTTATTCTGTTCACACTCACCGGTATCTTGTCGGGATGCTTGGCTCGCACCCTCTCACCCTCTGCCCTCCTCACCTCCAGTGGTACAGAGCGCTGGTACTGACTGTCCATCTACAGAGACACACAGGGACGGGCCAACAGTGGTTAACATTTGATAAAACATCATATATGGATGCACCGTTATCATTGCAACGCCACTGTATCTGTTTATTGCTGTTACTTGCAGTTGTGCATATAATAATGCGGGATAAAATATGTTAAGTGATATTCTTCAAACAACATCTATTCTTATGTGTATAGTTCATTTAAAAGTAAAATATAGCCTAACCAGCTGACTATGTGTGAAGCCTGGAGCCACTTCTCTGCTGTACCTTGATATCAAGGTACCAAGACCATGATGACATAATGGATCAGGTACACAAAAGAAAACTTGTCAAGGAGAGTCAGATAGGCTATTGTATGCTGTCTTGAGAACTCAATCATTTGAAATCATGTATTGTATGTAGAGGGGCCTACAATGTTTATACGTGTTTTTTTTACATTTCTTTCAACTTTATTATTGTGATATGCATATATAGTCATATTTGCACTTGTTGGTAAACTAAATATTGAGATTAGATATGAAAATGTACAACATAGCTTACATTGCGTGAGCACACTAGCTTGCTTTCTAATGGTTACATTAATTAGCTACACAGTTTATTTACAAACATCGTGTGATAGCTAACGTTACCGTGGCTAAAATGTATAAATCATAATAGCTGCTGATTGAATTCTGCATAGCCCTGTTTCTATCACAGCCAACTACAGTAGCCTACTGTTGTGGTTTTTCAGACAATGGAAAGGTGGCCACGTCATTATTTACATTTTTGGGCTTGGTCAGCTGAGTAGGCGAAGGTTAACGTCAGCTACCTCCAGTAGCTAGTTTACGTTGCAAGCGGATGTTATGGCGAATCCTTATAGCTGAATGAAAAACGTATTCACATGACATCCAAAAGAGAGCCAATACCAGCCAACAAATCGATCAAAGCCGATCAAAGCTATTTCTGATATTGTGCCAGATTAAGGAATATGCTGCACGATCTCGAAGCGAAGACAATGAATAAACAGTCAGACACTCACCTTCTTTGGAAAAACGTAATAAAAACAAATACAATTGAAAATTCCACACCGATCTTTCCCACCGACTCTTCACGTAACCAACGCTATCATATAATGAGCACGACGGACAGTTCTTTTGGATGAAATTATTTAAACGAAATATATTCTTAAATAGCCGACTGTTCTAACTAGCTAGCTACTTCTTCTTGCACCAGATACAACAACAAATATAGTAACGCCCAAATTGAGTTATTTAGACCAATGAACGTCCTTTGCGCGGATGGACAAAGTTTTTAACCACTCGGGCAGAGTTGGGGGCGGTATTTATGTTTGTTTACAATGCTCCCATTGGAGAAATTGTGCTCTTTCCCGCCCCCTGACTCGGATTTTGCTTGAATTACGTTTTAGTCAACCAATTCAATTGTTGGAAAACTGGGCCAGGAGCTGTTTCTTCTACGTGCCAGACGTTGCATACGTGCCAGACGTTGGATACCATTTGTCCTGTAAAAAGTACGCTTTAAGTCAGGGCTGTAAACATAGTTATGTTCAGTTCATCTAAGTCCTTTGACCAGGGTCTACTACTGATTTTGGCCTAAAGTCCATGGCGTAGCCAAGTTCTCCTGCTGTTCACTGTTTGTTATCAAAAACAAAAAAAGTCAGAAAATGAAAAAGTATTTCACATAGGACATTTATTTCCAAAGCATACTTCTCAGTCTACTCAACACAGACAGAACATCTAATTGCACCTATTTTGCCATAAAACCATATTGTGTAGGCTACATGCATAGTCCTGGAAATGTATTGCACTTACAGTCCTTTCAACATTCTTAACAATGTGCATGCAACCCCTCTCTTTATCTCATAGTCTTCTGTATCAAAGGGGATTAAGTATCCTTGCCTGGCTACTCAAACTCTTTGTTCCAGCCAAACGCTACGCCATGCCCACAGACATTAATTTCCTCTACTGCTCTGGATCTGAATACCTCCCTGACGATTTCTAGAAAGCAAACGCATTCTAACCGTTCTGATTGGTCCCTGAAACCAATGGGTTGGGCCAGATCCAGAGCACATGTCGGTAAAGGGGCGTTTAAAACATTTGTCATTGGCTTTGATACTCTGATTGGTTAAAGATGATCAAATCGCTGATTACTTTGTTTTGTACAACACCATTCATTTAGACGTCACCACAACGACTTCAACGATGGCAGTCTTAGACTGAAGTATGTAGTGAACATAGAGCAGCAGAAGTATTCAATTTGAGCCGTCAGCCAATAAGTACCCACCATAAAAGTAATTTATAAAATCTTTGTAATATACACAAATAACACATTGCCCTGAATATATAGAAACATTTTGTTCAAAAACAATAACCTCTATTGCAAAACACTGCCATGGTGTATCATACCATGTCTTTTTATTGTTGTTGTATTTTTTATCCCTTTTTCATGATATCCAATTGGTAGTTACAGTCTTGTCCTATCGCTGCAACTCCTGTACGGACTCGGGAGAGGCGAAGGTCGAGAGCCATGCGTCTTCCGAAACTGCTCGCTTAACCCAGAAGCCAGCCACACCAATGTGTCGGAGGAATCACCGTTCAATTGGCGACCAAGGTCAGCGTGCATGCGCCCGACCTGCCACAAGGAGGCGCTAGAGCGCGATGGGACAAGGACATCCCGGCCAGCCAAACCCTCCCCTAACCCAGATGGAGCTAGGCCAATTGTGTGCCGCCTCATGGGTCTCCCGGTCGCGGCCGGCTGCAACACAACCTGGGATCGAACCCAGGTCTGTCATGAAGCCTCTAGCACTGCGATGCAGTGTCTTAGACCGCTGCGCCACTCGGGAGGCCCCATACCATGTCTTTAAAGTCCCGAAGTAAAGTAGGTATGGAGAAACTGCTGTCCTTCTCCGAGGCCACAGAACCTCAATCCACTGATGTTCTTAGATGGCTGATTTCCAATACAGCCTGTAACAGTCCATCGACATTCATTGCCAGGGTTTGATTTACAAGGCTACCCTAGACACACCCAGGCACCTCCGAAAGCCTTCCAATAATTTACGTTGACACTCCTGTAAGTGTTAAAGGTATTCATGTCAGTCCAGTGCCTCTCTCTAAGGCACCATCTAAGGCACCCCCTCTAAAGCCGTTCATCCCCTTGCCATTCATCCCCAATAAGCAGGGTGAGGCCGGGAGTGACAACTCCAGTCTGAAACACTATGTTTCATCCACTGTCCAAATCCACATGTCCCCAGTACACTCCATTGATACACAGTGACTAGGATTCCCCTAGCGCAGTCAGGCAGTGGTTGGTTTGTCATACTGCAGCCGTGGCTGTGGTAATCTTTAGAGCGTCCAGCAGGTTGCGCTGTCGGACCCTGAGGCTGGCTATGGTTTCCAAGTGGGACTCACGAGTCCATCCTCTGTGTCTGTCTGACAGCCTGGTCCCCTCCACCCAACCTGAGGAATGACAGATAGAGGTAGAGGGAGAGAGCGAGAGAGGGAAACAGGGAGGGGGAGAGGAAAGAGGAGGGAGAAAAGGGAAAGAGTTTTAACAAAAAGCAACTAAAAAAGCAACCCATTTTTAGCACTCAAAAACACTGAGGTATGGAGATGTTGTGTATTCCCACAACCAATCAGGAAGTGGGTGGTTCTGTCCTCCTTACCGTCGCTGCTCTGCTGGTGGACGAGAATGACCTCAGCCTTCTCCAGGGACAGCTCGTCTGGTTGGTGGGCAACGAAGGCTCGGACACACTGCATCTGTGTGAAGTCTGTGAGTGGGAGAGCGGGTCAGAGGTCAAATACAGCAGGGTCATGAGGGTCAAGATGTTCCCATTGTCTGGCCATGCTAGGCTGGATGGCAATATAGTAATTCTCAACCCACCTTGTGCTGTAGAATAGTCAATAACAGGATGGGGCCTGGAGACAGCTGAGATCCATCGCAGTTTATCACCTCTGAAAGATCACAAGAAAACACACTTTTTACACACAATCACACACACCTGTGGATTAAACTACTCTCATTCTTTGTAACACACACACACAGGCACACAGGCACACACACAACCCTCTCTGTCTTACTGTGTGTCGGTGCTAAGTAGCAGGGCTTTCTTGTTAAGGTGGAGGCGGAAAAGGTTCTTCTCTAGAGAGTGCAGTTTGACCCGACAGTTCTCAGCTCGCAGTTCTGACACTGGAGCATGGTCTATCACCGTGAACCTGCCCCCTCTAGAACGAGGGAGGAGAAGAGGAGAGGAGTGGAGAGTTAATAAGGACCAATGATGAGAACATTGAAAAACTTTTCAATAAAAAGTGATATCAGTCTAGATTTCCTAATGCTTGGTTTGCTTTGGTTGTTGTGTGAGTGTGTTTGTCTGAGGAGACTCACTCTTTGTGCAGCGACAGCAGCAGGTAGTCATTGAAGAGGTGAAGGTAGACACTCCTCTCTGTCTCCTTCAGAGAGAAATCCATCATCTCAGTCACCGGTCCCTCTCTCACCAGCCTACGAGACTGACTGACCAGGGGGAGAGTCTACAACACACACACATAGGTTCAACTCGGTTAAAGTTTGCTGCTGTACTTTTATTGTAACTTGTTATTGTGATCAATTCAACACAGATATGTTCAAGAGACAGCATGTAAAGCAGGGGATCATGGGAGATGTAGTTTATTACTCACCCTGCATTCAAAGCCCACTCTGGCACTGAGAGAGACCAGCGACTCGATGCTCTTCATCTGAGTAATACTGTCATTGCTCTCCTGGATCAACTGAAGGACAGAGAGAGAGAAGAGAGATGGTTAACAGTTATCTCTTGGCTACATCATGTAACAGTGCACCACCGGGAGGGAATGGGGGTGTAACATACTCTCTCCAGTAGCTTCATAGCTTTGATGGCCTGGACCTCCTCCTCTGTGCCTTGGGCTGTTCTCTTCACGATGTTCTGAGGCAAAAATACAGAGACAAATGGGGAGAATGAGAGAGATTGAGAAGGGGAGAGTGAGACCGAGTCGAAGAGAGGATTATAAGGAGTAGCATACTTATATTGTGCACTTAAAACATACACATATATATATACACACACACACACACACACACACACACACACACACACACACACACACACACACACACACACACACACACACACACACACACACACACACACACACACACACACACACACACACACAGTCACACAGTCACACAAACACACCTGAACAAGGAGTTTGATTCGTGTGATCCTCTGGAAGGGGAGGATGAGGAAGGAGCGAAGAGGAAGACGCTGACACACTGGACTGCGTTCCAACTTCTCCACTACCCGCCTGAACCCTTGGTTCTCATCCCTGCAGGGCAGACAGAGAGAGAGAAAGAAGGTGCTGTTTGTAAGTCAATGTAAACACATAAACGTACAGTAATACAAAGAGTCTGTCAGAAAGAGTCTGTCCAATCAGTGAACCTTGGGGGAGGACTCACATGAGTCTCTGGTAAGTGGCATCTTGATATGATTGGTTGGTGAGGTAGGGCACGTAGACCTTCTTGAAGCGTTGACAGTGGCGAGCAATGATGTCACACACGGTAAAGTGCATCATATCAGATTCTACCCTCTCTTCCAGCTTCAACAGAAAACTACGAGAACAACAAATACAGAGAAAGACTATGAGGTAAACGTTGATAGAAAAAAGATAAACAGGGGCATAGAGAGGCCCCATGACATTTAGCCTGTGGGTTTGCTAGATTGAGGAACAAACAAATAAGTCCCAGTCCTCAAACCTGTGGCTGATGGCTCGGACATCAGCCAGCCTGGAGAACAGCCAGCTCCTGTCCTGAGTAGTCAACAGCTCCCCGAGCTGCTTAGACTTGACAAAGTGATCCACCACAATATCCAGACTACGACAGTACGACGCTTCTGAAGTTACAACCTCAAACTGCACCTGACAGGAAGAAGAAAGGAAGAGGAGAGGGGGGAGAGGGGGAGATTACAGGCACTGTTCCAAATGCCCAGAGGACCCAGAGACCCAGGCTCCAAAAAAATCTACATTAGCTACTAGGCCCCTGGCAAATGTCATCATCGACATCGCTGGTTGAAGGGTCAATTTTTTGTTATTGTTTACCTCCTGCAGGCGTCTCTGGTTGTCAGTCAGCTCCCCAAACTCAGCACTGTTCCTGACCTCAGGGATCTCCTGCCACAGTCTGGGGGACTGGGTGAGGGAGATGGAGAGGCGGGGAGAGGAAGGCCTGGCCGGGGGGGCCTGGGGTGCCTGGGGCGGCTGTGGTATGGGCAGGAACTTGGCACTGGTGCCACTGGAGGTAGAGCCAGAGTGGGACAGAGAGTGGGGGTGGATGACTGGGGGGAGACGGGGTAAGGGCCTGCGGGCCAGAGGGAGCGAGGGGGCCAGGGAGGAGGGTACGGGGGACAGGGGGACAGGGAGCTCCTCGTAGATGGAGAGGGCGTCAGAGCAAGACTGACTGAGGATCTCCCTGTTCTGAGCCGTCTCACTGTACTGCTGGTAGAGCTGGGAATCTGAGAGGGGGTGGGGGAGTGGAGGAAGGGAGGAAAGGAGAGAGAGGGAAGATAGGGAAAGGAGTAGAGGTGGAAGGGAGGCAAAGAGAGGTGACGAGAGAGATGAGTAGAGTAAGAGAGAGAGAAGTTAGACAGGGACAGAATGGGTATAGATGAAGAGGATGAGTGAAAGAGAGGCAGAGAAAGAGAGCAAATGAGAAGGTGGAAGAAAAGGTAGAGGTATAGAGAGACAGAGAAGTGGGTTATCCAGAGTGTATGGTTTGCATTTTACACTTCTTGGAATGCTATGCTGTAGCAGCAACAGTTGGTTTTAATTGGCATTAAGAGATATGAATACCTGCACAAACCTGCCTGTGGCCCTGGAGCGCAAGCACACACACACACACACACACACACACACACACACACACACACACACACACACACACACACACACACACACACACACACACACACACACACACACACACACACACACACACACACACACACACACACACACACACAACTGCCACATTTCATACAATTTCACCATGACTCATAGGCCTGCAAACCTGCTGCCATTTTGGTATGTTTAAATGATTGGGTCGGAAAGCAGAACTGAAAATGAAATCCCACAGTTTATAGGTTCCATGGAAGAAACCTACAACATGTTTGAGCTGGAAAACAATCTGGGAAAATACAGAAAGGGATCACGCACACACTGTATACATGAGTATGCCATTCACAGGAAGAAGTCTGTCTTGGGACTCACAGTACACTGCTATACAGTCATATCTAGTCCCAGTTTCAATCTGTCTGTGGACACATTTGTTTAACAGCACCCTTACTGGCAGATGATATCTGTCTGTGGAAGTATCTTGTTTGATTTTACTGACTTTTTCATTTCAAATTACAAGGAGCATGGTTAACCTAGAAATACATGTGCCTTCACAGATTCCATACCTACATAGCCATAAACACTCTCTGCTCATTGTAGCATAAAATGTTCTATTGAACTAACATTATTATCATATTATTACATATAAAATACATTTCTGAGAAGTGGATGTGTGAAAGTGGATGTGAGTGCCTCAGGGATGAAGGAGAGAAAAGAGAGGCAGAGCAGTAGAGGTAGTGCAGTAGAGGTATAGCAGCAGAGGCAGAGCAGTAGAGGTAGAGGTAGAGCAGTAGAGGCAGAGCAGTAGAGCAGTAGAGGCAGAGCAGTAGAGGTAGAGCAGTAGAAGCAGAGCAGTAGAGGCAGAGCAGTAGAGGTAGAGCAGTAAAGGCAGAGCAGTAGAGGTAGAGGTAGAGCAGTAGAGGTAGAGCAGTAGAGGTAGAGCAGTAGAAGCAGAGCAGTAGAGGCAGAGCAGTAGAGGTAGCGGTAGAGCAGTAGAGGTAGAGGTAGAGCAGTAGAGGTAGAGCAGTATAGGCAGAGCAGTAGAGGTAGAGCAGTAGAGGTAGAGCAGTAGACGTAGCGCAGTAGAGGTAGAGGTAGAGCAGTAGAGGTAGAGCAGTAGACATAGCGCAGTAGAGGTAGAGCAGTAGAGGTAGAGCAGTAGAAGTAGTGCAGTAGAGGTAGAGGTAGAGCAGTAGAGGTAGAGCAGTAGAGGTAGAGGTAGAGCAGTAGAAGTAGTGCAGTAGAGGTAGAGCAGTAGAGGTAGAGCAGTAGAGGTAGAGGTAGAGCAGTAGAAGTAGTGCAGTAGAGGTAGAGCAGTAGAGGTAGAGCAGTAGACGTAGCGCAGTAGAGGTAGAGGTAGAGCAGTGGAGGTAGAGCAGTAGAGGTAGAGGTAGAGCAGTAGAAGTAGTGCAGTAGAGGTAGAGCAGTAGAGGTAGAGCAGAGATACTCACTGTAAAATTTGGAGTTCATCCTATCTATTCTGATGGTATCCGTGACATTCCTGGACAGAGGGAGAGACAGGAGTCAGGTCAGGGAATCGTCCACACTTCATCTACAGAAGTAGTGTGGTACATTTTGTGACGACCCTCCCACTCTGTCTGCCGTATTCTTTCTCTTTGCTCTTGTTTTCCTTATTAGGATGTCGGCGGGCAGAGCTGGGAGGGTCGTCAGCGACATGGGACACACCTGGGCCCCGGTGTGTCCTGGGATAAATACACCTCTTCCTCATTCATTGAGGAGACTCTCTCCATGCAGACACACTGATAGATTTTGGTTGTGGCCGTTTTGTTTGTTTGCTTTGGCACCTTTCAACACCCCTCATTATCACATTTATGCACGCAACCACTCACTTACACTACTGATTACACACACCATTGTTAATTGTATTTACGTTACCTCAGTTAATAAATATATTTTTGTTATCCCTAATCCCCATGTTGTCTCCCTTTTTGTTACGGACTTTGAGCCGGTTCGTGACAATTTTAACTCAGGCACTAACTAACACAGCCTAGTGTTAGGGTTAAATGGCAGGCAACAAATCTAACTGTACTTATTGCATGCATGACATAAAAAGACTGACTCTATACATAAAATAAAATATGACCATGTAATAAAACAGTCACTGTGGTAGCCCAGAGCACTAACATTACATATGCCCCCTCCCTCCCCCTGCTATCTTCTACTCACCTCAGGTCCGCGTCTCCCCAGTTGACGCTCACCTCCTCCTCATCTGGAAGCAGAACATATTGATTCCAGTGTAGTCCAGAGAGGTAGAGCAACATAACCCAATAATGTAGCTCAGCCGAATATGGCCTACAGAACAGGCAGAGCTGTTTTGGGTTGGGTTGTTTGCAAAACTCCCCTGGCTGTGCTCCACTGTAGGTGGTGTGCTCTAAATTTAACTGAAGACAGAGCTGGGATAGAATGGCTAGAAGAGTCATGGAGGAGGAATGAGTTCTGGTTCCAGACAGTCTAACCCTGCCTATTTATTGCGAGATTCTGGGATTGCCACACTGTCCCCACCTACACTGTCCTCCTCCCTTTTCCCCGCCCCCTTCCCCATTTCAGTGACTCGGCTTGTAAGTCTCCTCATAAAATCACTTCAATGAACAGATGATGAAATTCACACCAAGATTATAAGGACATTTCAACAGCAGAACAGAAGTCCACAGTTGTGGTAAGGTTGGGTTAGTTAGCATCAGAGGTTGGCTCTCATTAAGATTTTTGTGAGATCCCACATGAAAAAATACTAGTTTACTATAGAATATTACAATACTTACTATAGAATGTTGTAGTATACTGTAGAATACTATGGTAAATACTACAGTAATGTCCACAAAAACACTACAGTCAGCAAAAACACTCCAGTAAATACTACAGTATATTACAATTCGCAAAAACACTACATTAATTACTTTTGTATATACTACAGTTCTTTTACTACAGTACTTATACTATAGTTAACTGTAAATACTACAGTATACTACAGTAAATATTCCAGTATTCTGCAAAAACACTACAGCAAATACTACAGTAAAGTCTGCAAAAACCCTATAGTGAATACTTAAGCAAAAAGGCCCAATGGGGTGTGGTATATGGCTAATATAGCATAGCTAAGGGCTGTTCTTATGCAGGACGCATCGAGGAGTGCCTGGATACAGCCCTCAGCTGTGGTATATTGGCCATATACCACAAACCCCTGAGGTACCTTATTGCTTTTATAAACTGCTTACCAATGTAATTAGAACAATAAAAAGTATGTTTTTGTCATACCAGTGTGAGACAGTCTGGTACCACGTCTTTCAGACAATCAGCATTCAGGGCTCGAACTACCTGGTTTATAATATAGTATTTATACCATAGTATACTATAGTATTTTTTCATGTGAGTATCAATAACTAAGAATGAACATTTGTATAACTGTCTTCAAATTAAAAAGTTTGAACTCTTCTGTCTGGCGTTCTAAAAGGTTTGGTTAGGTTGACAAAATGAGATGATTGAGATGATCAGGAAATGAGTTCATAATTAGGATATTCTAATGTTAATCTGTGTTAGGTGTTGAGCTGCTTTTCTCTTGATTTATTCCTCCTTCACTTTCTGTCTGTCTCACCTGACACCTGGAATATTCTTGTTCTGCGATCCCTTGCATCTCCTCTTCCTTCTTCTTCTTCCTCGTTTCTTCTTTCTGTTGTCTTGTGAAACCCCCGCCTCCTATACCGAACATCGGTGCCCAAATCTTGGAAACTACAAGTGCTCTTCACCCCCCCTCCTCCCGTTTTTTTACTCTCTTCCCTGCCCTCCCTCATCCTCTCCTCTTCCCCTCCTACCCCCTTCTCCTCCTCCCTTTCCACTTTCCTCTCCTCAGTCGCCTCTCCCACTTTCCCCCTGTCGTCGGTCCAATCTTCTATCCTTCTTTCCTGCTTCCCCTCTACCACACTATTCTCTTCCCCCTCTACCACACTATTCTCTTCCCCCTCTACCACACTATTCTCTTCCCCCTCTCCCACAGTCCTCTCTTTCTCCCCTTCTTCCACCGTCTTTTCCTCTATGGGGATGATAGGTTGTTCTGAATCAGGGTTGTATATAAGGCTGGGGCAGCTGGTTGGTTTGTACAGGGTGTTGCTCACAGAGAGAAACAGATCTTCCTCTTTCTGGGCATTCGCTTCTTTCTCTGCATCCAGTATATGAACCTCGTCCCCAACTTCGACCCCTTTCTCTGTCTCACCCTCAACCTCTGTCACCATCTCTACCTGGATATGTATATGACTGTCTGTTTGTCTGTCCGCACACACATTGTTATCTTCCACCTCCTCTCCCTGTCTGTCTGTAGGTGTGTCACCATGAGTATTGTGTAGGGTCAGGGCAGCATGCATGTCTATGGGTTTGCCATCACCAAGCATAGCTGTGAGAGCCTCAGCATGCATGTCTGTTAGTTTCTCCCCTGTACCTCTCTCATCCTCCACCTTCCCTGGCTCTGCCTCCCGTTCAGCCAGCCTCGCCTCCACCGACTTCCTCCCACGCTTCGTCCTCTTCTGAACCGTGGCGTAGACGGTTGAGGCTTCTCCCCACTCTGGCGTCTCATCCTTTTCTTCCTCTAGCTGCCTCCTCTACCCTCTCGGTCCCTCTCGCAGTCTGGCTGACCTTTTGACCTCCCTGTGACTCTGGCTGGGGGTTGCCGAGGGCGTGTTCCTCCGAGCTGCCAAGGATCTCACTCAATACGTTCTTGGCCCACTTCATGTGTGAGGCCTGGGAGTGGCGCTTGGCCTCCTCTTCTGTGCTCCAGGCTCCACTTATACGGATTTGGATGGCCACAGCTTCCTCTGGGCTCATCACTCCAGGGTTATTCTGGTCAGAGGTGGCTTGGTCAACTACAGCGACCCCATGGTGGTGGTACTCTCCACTGGGATGTGAAGATGTACCTATCTCTGGGTCTGTCCTCCTCCTGTCTGTTGGGTCACTCTCTCTTGTTTCTGTGTACTCTTTATGTCTTTCTCTCCACTCTTTGAGGAGTTTTTCGGTCTCAGAGCTCCTCCTTCGCTCTATCTCAGCGTATGGGTTCTCCTCCATGACCTTCAGTCGTTCTCCGCTCTCTCGTTCTAGGGTGGTGTGACTGACGTCCACTATGGAGCTCTCTTCTGTGTCTGTTCTCTCCTCCTTTGGCACGTGGATCTCATCCCTCACTATTTTTCTCTCATCCTCAGCCCCTTGGTCTCCATCTCTGGAAGGGTTTTCATGAGGGACGTGTGTGATGTCATCACTGTCCCTATGACCATATCCAGGATTTTGATTGGTCCGCTCTGATTTCATGTCACCCAGGACTGCTGTCTGATTGGGTTTTGATCTGGGCAGTGTTTGTCCAATCACACAGAATACATAGGTGGGTTGCTTCTTCCCCTTTCCGTCATTCACCTCTCCCTCCACTGCATCATCTTTTTGCTCTGTCCGCTCTTCTGTTCTTTCTCGCTCTCTTTCATGTCTTCTCCCTCTACCTCTCTCCATCTCTTCCTCGCTCCCCTGAAAGCTAACAGGTTGCCTGATATGATTAGTGAACCCAACTTCCAAGAATTCCTTGCAGTCCTCAAACTCCTCTTCTCCACCACTGGACACAGTGATAAAGCCGTCCTCAGAGGAATGGATTCTATCCCTCTCTCCTTCCCACTCTGCATATCTATCACTTCCTTCTTCTTCCTCTCTGTCACCCTCTGTGTTATCTGTCACATTCTCTCTCTCCGTCTCCCTGTCCCTTTGCCAGCGTTCCTCTCTCTCTCCATCGCTATCAGTCTGGTGTTCCTCTCCTCTGCTATAACTCCTCCAGGCTTCTGTCTCATCGTCTTCATCTACATTTAACCCTCTCTCCAAATACCTCTCCCTCCCTCCCTCCCTCTCAGTTTCTCTCTCTTCATCTATGGACTTTCTTTGTTCCACCACCCCATCCTCTTGTCCTTCTCCCTCTGTCTTCCTCTCTTTTTCTCTGCCTGTCCTTTGTTCCACGGATCTGTCCTCTTCTTCACTTCTATCTCTCCATCTGTTAGTGTCCCTATCTCTTTCTCGCTCTATAACCTCATCCTCTAAAGAGGAGTCTTTGTTATATCTGACCTTCTGTGGTTCTAGCCACATCTTCCTTTGCTCAGGGCGCTTTGGTATCGTCTCCTCCTCTCCTTCTTCTCTCCCCCTCACTCTATCTGGTCTCTCTCTTTCACTACACTCTCGCTGCCCCCTATCCACATCCTTCTCTCCCTCTGACTCCTTCTCTTCATTACTTTCTCTTCCTCTTCTCCATTTTCTTTCCCTCTCTATGTCACTGCTCCATTCTCCGCTGCTCTGGGCTCGTGGTGGCACCCTTGGGGCTGTCTCACTCGGCGATTGACTAGCTCCGTCTGCTCCTCCCTCCCTTTTGGGATCTGTCTCTCTGTCCCTTTTCTCCCTGCGCCTCCTCTCTTCATCCTCCCCCTTGGAATATCTCTCCCTCTCTCTGAATCTCTCTCCGTCCATCCGCTTCCCTCTCTCTCCTGTTACATTGGGCTGTGTTTTCTCCCTATCTTTCTCCGGATCCCTCCTTTCCCTTGGTCCGTTCTCTTGCCTGCCCCCTTCTCTCACCCCATCCCTCTCTCTCTCCACTTCCCTCGCTTTTCTCCTGTCTCTCTCTCTGTATCTGTCCATGTCCCTCTCTCCATCAATGTCCCTGCCCCCGTCCCTCACTCTCTGTCTATAAGCATCTTTCCTTCCATCCCTCTCTCTGTACATCTCCCCCCCTCTCCATTTCTGCCTCTCCTTTTCTTTCTCTCTCACTCTATCCCATGATGTGTTCCCCTCAGTGTCCCCCTCACTTTTACTGTGCAGATGTTTCAGTTCTCTTCTGTTGTCATCTCTCACTCTCTCTTTCCACTTCTCTCCATCACTGTCTCCCTCACTCCTGGTGTCCCTCTGTCCTTCTGTATTTCCTTCCCTCCTTCCATCCCTGCCCTCACTATCCGAATAGTTCTGTGAATCTCCCTCTCTTCCTCTAACTTCCCTTTCTCCCTGCCAGAGTTTTGGCCTCTCTCGCTCTCCATCTATATAACCTTCTCGTTTGCTCCATAGGTCATTGCCCTTTGAGAACCTCTCTCTTCTCCTCTCTCTGAAATCTGTCTCCACTTCCTTCGCTCTCTCCCTCCGTCTCACTGTCTTATCCTCCATGGGCCTCCCTCCATTTTTCTCTCTGTCCTCCTTTGCCCTGATTCTCTCCCTCTCCCTCTCCCTCTCTCTGTACCTTTGGAAGTCCCTCTCTGCATCTCGATACCGCTGAATCTTTGATGCTGTCTCTCGTTCTCTCTCCCAGTCATCCATCTCTGTTCCCTTCTGTCTCTCCAATTGTCTCGTTCCTTCTTTCCCCACATCTTCCTCCACAAATGCACTCATTCTTCTGTCTCTCTCTTTGCTATTTTTTATAATTGTAGGAAACGTGTCTCCTTTCTTTCTCTCCTTTTCTCTGTCGTTCCTGATGTCCAGATTTGAAGTAGGTCTTCCATTGGCACGTCTCTCTCCCGCTCTCTCCCTTTCTCTCTCTCTCCATTCCCTTTCCTCCTCCCTCCCTCTGAATATGGGGGAACAGTCCTTCTCTCTGTTCCTCTCTCTTGGTCCGGGTTCCATCCCTTTTCTTCTATTTCTTGTTTTGTCCTTCAATCTCTCCATTTCTCTTTCTCTCCTCCATTCCTCCTCTCGGATCCTCTCCCTCTCTCTGTCTGTCCGGGCCATAGTTCCAGGTCTGGGACTTGTTTCGCGGCAGATCTGGCTGATTGGCTGAGGGTTCAAGTAGGAAGCGCTTTGATTGGATGGATCAAATGTGTCAAAGGGAGTCAGACTGGGGCGTTTGGTCCCCATGGTAACATACTTTTTTCAGAACCTGAAAGACGGTAATATTCTCTCGTTAAATTATAATTCATCACAATCTGGACATTCTGCAAGAATACTGCCACAACCAATAGAATCACTTGAAGTAGCAACACTTTCAATCACGAAATGGAGATAAAGGAATATTGAGATCACTGAAAATGGAAGGTTAACAACAGCATTAGGCCTATTGTGGCCCCTGAACACTGAAGCTGAATAGTGGCCTAGTGTCTTTACCAGCCCTGACCAATGCTTCACTATTCATTCATTTAAATTGGAAGTAAAAAAAAAATCTATTACAAAAAGGTGAAAATACTGTAACTATAATACAACACAAGTCCAATGTGTTATAACTGTGGATGTTATGATGATAAGAATCACAGGCAACAATGTGTTTATGCGATCAGTTTGAGACCACAGCATTACAACCTTTAGTCAGCCAACACTTAATAGCCAACTCTGTAATTCAATACACTTTAACTCAATGGGTTCTACTGCTAACTGCTTGAGTTAATTTAAATGGAAAATCTACTCAAAAACTACATTTTCCCTTTAAGCTTGGAGCACCAAGTATCTATACAACAACAGAGCCAACAGCAAAGTGTTGTAGATAATGACAGAAACAGCCCAGCAGATTATGTGACACCTGGGAACACTGATTTATTGAACGCAGCACAGCACACATCTGCATAGCACAGTCCACATAACATCGCTCAGCACACCAACTAACCCTAAAACAGGACTCCCTTACACACAATGAAAACACATCTAACACATAAACCACTAGTCAAATTAGCCATGAATCAATGTTAGAACTGTAGAATGACTGGTAGATCAGTAGAGAAACACAGTAAAGAGATCTGAGGGACTCACCTGAGTTTAGTACGCTAGGGAGGTCTAGTCTCCCTTCTCTCTGCAGCTCTCAGTTAGTTCAGTAGTGTGAACTAACAAGGATTGCACAACACAAGCAATCCTTCCTCTCCAGATCTGCTGGGGGGGAGTTCTATTTCAACTTTAATCTAATCCTGACGCTCTGTCTCTCTCAGCATCTGTTTTCTTCTCAATCTGTCTGTCAACCTCTCCCCTCACTTCTTCTCTCTCTCCTTCTCTCTCTTGTTGTTTTACCCCTCCTCCTCCCTCCTTCCTTGCTCAAATTCCCAAACAAGTCCGAACAGATTGACACTTATCTTCCCCTTCCTCTTTTTCTCTCTGTCTTGTCTTCACAGCCTCTGTTAATGAACAGAAGAATCTGGACAAACTAAACAAAAAGCCTGCGGACTTTATCCCACAAATCAATCTGTTCTCCTTCCTCCAACACTGACGTGATCAGTTACTGTTGATCCCAAGATGAAGCTCGCTGACTCACTATCTCTCTCTCTCTCTCCTGCTCCATTCCTCTCTCACCAAATACAGGAAGTACACCTCCTGGGTGTCTCTCCCTTGTCTGTGATTGGTTGATGTAGGATAGCCGGGTGTGTCTGCATAGCACACTTAAGGTAGGTAAGGGTTGTAGATTCTAGAATCAAGGAAGGGGGATGGGAGGCAAAAAGGAATGAGAACACACTCACACTGCGACTCAGCAAACAAACCACCAACACAGCCTACAGCAAGCTTATAAAAACTTCCCTAACATTCCCTGGAGAAGTAGTAAATTGGGAAAGAACTCCAAGTTCCACAGAAAAGGAAAGCTAGTTCTTCAGATCACAGTAACAGGATTGGGCAATGACAGAAAAGGAAGAGGGACATATATAGGTCAGCTGTACTGTCAGTGCTGCTAGGGCCAGGAGTTTACCCAGACCACATGGCATGATTAGGAAACCTTGGGGCCCAAGTCATTACAAATACCTTTTACCTAATGTAAATCCATAAGATAACGTGTCAGATAGATGTATTGTAGCTGTAAGATCACTAAATAATGTAAATCCATAAGATAACGTGTCAGATAGATGTATCCTTTCCGCTGGTATTTTCTGGGCTTGGGTTCGATGAGGGTGGGGTGTCAGAGTGGAGGGAAGCTACACCCCCTCAGGATGGGACACAGCACTCAATGGCAATTGAATGAGGAAAAATAATTTTGGGGGGAAAGAAATTATTCATCAAGTCTGTTGCAAAATATTTGTGGAGAAGAAACTGTATTTTCACATCTGTCTGTTCCACCTCTAGATAATCCTATTGTACCCTCATCCCAAGATCAAACATACCTGGAGTGCATGCACTCTGTTTAAACCAATAAATGAAGTGGTGGGCTACCTCTAATCCTTTCATGTAAATGCGTGAAGGAGGATGCTAATTAGGTTACAGCGACAATCAGACAGAGAAAACAGGTTTGGATTATATCACCATCACCCCTCCACACAGTGATCAGTGAAGAAACATTGTTGATCCTGTCACGTCCTGACCAGTAAAAAGGGTCATTTGTCATTGTAGTTGGTCAGGGCGTGGCAGGGGGTGTTGTTTTTGTGTGTTTTGGGGTTTGTTTGTTTCCAGGGGATATGTTCTAGTTTTCATTTTCTATGTTTGTTTTTCTTTGTGTGGCCGAGTATGGTTTCCAATCAGAGGCAGGTGTCGTTAGTTGTCTCTGATTGGAAGCCATACTTAGGCAGCCTGTTTTTTCCTGTGGGTTGTGGGTGGTTGCTTTCCATTATAGTCTTGTACCTTACGGAACTGTCGTTTTGTCATTTGTTAGTATTTTTGTTTAAGTGTTCACTTTATTAATAATAAAGAAAGAAGATGAGCACTATACCCGCTGTGCTTTGGTCCCCTTTCATCGACGCTTGTGACAGAACCACCCACCAAAGACGGACCGAGCAGCGTGGAAGGGAGCAACAGCAGAGGTATCTGGAGTCCTGGACCTGGGAGGAAATCCTGGATGGTAAAGGACCATGGAGGCAATCTGGAGTGTATCGCCGCCCGCCGGAGGCGTTACTGGGAGGAACGGCTGGAACGTCAGGAGGAGGCTGAGAGGCAGCCCCCCCCCCCCCAAAGAAATGGGGGGGGGGGGCATACGGGTAGTTTGGCTAGGTCGGGGGGAGCCCTGACCTAACTTCCCGGGCATACAGGAGAGAGCCGTGGAGCAAACCGGAGCCGAGAAAGGAGTCGAGCGCCGAGCTTGACGCGAGATTCCGGAAGGAGGTACTGGCGGAGAGGGCACGACTGAGCAGGCGTGCAGAGGGGCGAGCGATGCATTACGGGGTGACGCGCACTATCTCGCCCATCCGCACGCACAGTCCGGTGCGGTCGTTGCGGGCTCCGCAGCGTTGCCGTGCTAGAGTGGGCACTCAGCCAGGAAGGAGTGTGCCTGCTCAGCGCATCTGGCCGCCAGCGCGTCTCCTCGGCCCAGTTTATCCTGCGCCTGCTCTACGCACGGCAGCCCTCATTCCCCAGGACAGCCCAGTTCGCCCTGTGCCAGCGCTCCGCCCGTGCCGGACTACAGTGACCATCCAGCCAGGACGGGGTGTGCCAGCCCTGAGCTCCAGACCTCCGGTGCGCCTCCACAGCCCAGTGTGCCCCGTGCCTGCTCTGCGCACCCAGTCTCCTGTAAGTCCAGCGACGCTCCTCAGCCCGGAGCCTCCAGTGACGCTCCCCAGTCAGGAGCCTCCAGCAACGCTCCTCAGCCCGGAGCCTCCAGCGACGCTCCTCAGCCCGGAGCCTCCAGCGACGCCTCCCAGTCCGGAGCCTCCAGCGACGCCTCCCAGTCCGGAGCCTCCAGCGACGCCTCCCAGTCCGGAGCCTCCAGCAACGCCTCCCAGTCAAGAGCCTTCAGCGGTGGTCTGCAACCCAGAGCCTTCAGCGGTGGTCTGCAACCCAAGAGCCTTCAGCGGTGGTCTGCAGCCAAGAGCCTTCAGCGGTGGTCTGCAGCCAAGAGCCTTCAGCGGTGGTCTTCAGCCAAGAGCCTTCAGCAATGGTCTACAGCCCAGAGCCTCTAGCGGGGTTCGGCAGGGCAGAATGGGAGCTACGCCCGGAGCCAGAGCCACCTCCGTAGTGGGAGGATTGGCGAAGGGGGGGGGGGTGTAGCACAGGAACCGTCATTGACGGTGGCCACCCTCCCTTCCCTCCCGTTAGGTTTGGGGTTATTGTTGTGGGTTTTTTTGTTTTGAGGTGCAGTCGGGGTCTGCACCTTCGAGGGGGGGGGGGGGGGTAGTGTCACGTCCTGACCAGTAAAAAGGGTCATTTGTCATTGTAGTGGGTCAGGGCGTGGCAGGGGGTGTTGTTTTTGTGCGTTTTGGGGTTTGTTTGTTTCCAGGGGATATTTTCTAGTTTTCATTTTCTATGTTCGTTTTTCTTTGTGTGGCCGAGTATGGTTTCCAATCAGAGGCAGGTGTCGTTAGTTGTCTCTGATTGGAAGCCATACTTAGGCAGCCTGTTTTTTCCTGTGAGTTGTGGGTGGTAGTTTTCCGTTATAGTCTTGTACCTTACGGAACTGTCGTTTTGTCATTTGTTAGTATTTTTGTTTAAGTGTTCACTTTATTAATAAGAAAGAAAGAAAGAAGATGATCACTATCCCCGCTGCGCCTTGGTCTGTCCCTTTCGACGCCTATGACAGATCCTGGAGCATACTTTTTGTCTATTCCATTGTGAGCTTGATGTAGTTATTTCACTGTCAGCTGAGTTTCCTCTGAAGAGTGGAAAGAATGGTCATCATCTTGAATTTAGTGACACATTCAGCCATGGTAGACATCCATGTGACTTCCCCCTACATCAAACATCTCTCTTGTTTAAACTGTGTGTATGCTATCAGACCTCTGATCTGTGTGATGACGCACATGACTGGTCCATTCAGGCCTTAAACATATTGTTTATAAAATGCCTAATGACTTGTAAGTAAATAAAGACAGACAAAATTATTGTATTTTATATCCTATATAAACTATATCATCCTATACACCCACACACACACACTCTTTTAAGCTTCTGCTACTCTCCGTTTATTATCTATGCATAGTCACTTTAACTCTACCTACATGTACATATTACCTCGACTAACCGGTGCCCCGCACATTGACTCTGTACAGATACCCCCGTATATAGCCTCGCTATTGTTATTTTACTGCTGCTCTTTAATTATTTGTTACTTACATTTTTTACTTACCAATTTTTACTTAACACTTATTTTTCTAAAAACTGCATTGTTGGTTAAGGGCTTGTAAGTATTTCACTGTAAGGTCTACACCTGTTGTATTCGGCACATTTGACAAATAAAATTTGATTTGATTTGAAGCTGTGCATTGCTGAAGCCATCAATGTCGTTTCACAGATTTACACTGGCTAAAGTAATGGGAAAACACAAGAGAATGGCGAGGGTTTAAATTCAAAACATCACTTGCTGTTTGATGTTTGTTCGTTCTTGCCACCCTTACCAAGAACTTCCCAACTACAAATTTCCAAATCAGCTGACAGGATTGTGAAGCCGTCAAGGGAGGAACATGACCACTATTGTGCTGCTTCACAGCAAGCGAAATGGAGGAATCCGGGAGAGAGAGAGCGCGTTTGTTTGAAATTGAAAAACATTGCGGTAGCTATTGATAAAGAAGAACATCAAGACAAAACAGCTGCTTTACAAGTGGGATGCACTGTTGAGTATTACATCCAGAGGGGTTTGTGCTGATTGTACAGAGATTGTGACAGCCGGTAACTGATGTCTTGAGATGTTGCTTCAATATATCTACATAATTTTCCTTTCCTCATGATGCCATCTATTTTGTGAAGTGCACCAGTCCCTCCTGCAGCAAAGCACCCCCACAACATGATGCTGCCATCCAGTTGGGATGGTGTTCTTTGGCTTGCAAGCCTCCCCCTTTTTCCTCCAAACATAACGATGGTCATTATGGCCAAACAGTTCTATTTTTGTTTCATCAGACCAGAGGATATTTCTCCAAAAAGTATGATCTTTGTCCCCATGTGCAGTTGCAAACCATAGTCTGTCTTTTTTATGGCGGTTTTGGAACAGTGGCTTCTTCCTTGCTGAGCAGCTTTTCAGGTTATGTCGATATAGGACTTGTTTGACTGTAGATATAGATAGACCTGTTTCCTCCAGCATCTTCACAAGGTCCTTTGCTGTTGTTCTGGGATTGATTTGCACTTTTCGCACCAAAGTACGTTAATCTCAAGGAGACAGAACGTGTCTCCTTCCTGAGCGGTATGACGGCTGCGTGGTCCCATGGTTTTTATACTTGCGTACTGTTGTTTGTACAGATGAATGTGGTACCTTGCTCCCAAGGATGAACCAGACTTCTGAGGTCTTGGCTGATTTCTTTTGATTTTCCCATGATGTCAAGCAAAGAGGCACTGAGTTTGAAGGTAGGCCTTGAAATACATCCACAGGTACACCCCAATTGACTCAAATGATGTCAATTAGCCTATCAGAAGCTTCTAAAGCCATGACATCATTTTCTGGAATTTTCCAAGCGGATTAAAGGCACAGTCAACTTAGTGTATGTAAACTTCTGACCCACTGGAATTGTGATACAGTGAATTATAAGTGAAATAATCTGTCTGTAAACAATTACTTGTGTCATGCACAAAGAAGATGTCCTAACTGACTTTCCAAAACTATAGTTTGTTAACAAGAAATTTGTGGAGTGGTTGAAAAGCGAGTTTTAATGACTCCAACCTAAGTGTATGTAAACTTCCCACTTCAACTGCAGGTGTTCCTGTTGTCCAGGTGACAAAGGGCAGTGTAAAGTGCGATTTGAGATTGTGTCATCGTAAGGAGACTTATACTTGGAATCCGGAGGAGGAATGGAGGGAAAAAGAGAGGCAGAGGAGGTCTAAGAGAGGGAGGGAGGAAGATGGTGAGCTTGAGTCGGTTGAAAATGGCAGAAAATGGAGATGGTTTGTTAAAGAAGAATGGTAGGAAGTGTAAGCAGAGTGAGTGAATGAGGGCGAAGTATCAGAGGTGGTATGTGTGGTGAAGTTCTCAGAGCCTGAGGATTGCACTGAGGGTCAGGATAAAGGTGAGACTGTGACAGTCTTTCTTTTGAATTTTGATGTTGAGTCTTTGCCCGACAATGTGACTTGAGGATATATAAGTTATCCTGTATGAGCTTTTGTGTAGAATACATTCCGTTGTTACAGGTGTCAAGCTTATGGGCATGTGTCAGCAGTGTGTAGGAGGGAGGTTACTAGGTGTGAAAAGTGTGCAGAAGGGCATGAGACAAAGGAATGTGTAGCATTGGGGAAAGTAGTGGTATGTGTTTATTGTAGGGGTGCCCATGGGGCTGGGGATTACAAATGTCCCGTGCGAGAGAGGCAGGTTGAGGTTTCCAGGGTCAGAGTAGTGCAGAAGTTGTCATATGCTGAGGCAGGGAAGAAAGCAGAGGAAGATGGGTCAAGGGAGAGAGATCCTGAGAGTAGTAGAGTAGTAGATCTGTACCAGTACAGAGGGATAAACCAACAAGTGATATATGTCTCAGTAAGATTGGATTTTTGGCATTTATAGCATTGGTTATCAACTGTACTGTTGTGTAAGTCTGAGAAAATAGAGGTTGTGGTGGCAGCTGCAGAGAGGTATTTGGGTGTGCGAGATTTGATGTGTTAAGTGGTGGTGTCCCATCCTTTCAGGCTGTTGGCTTAAAGTAGGACTAAATATATTTAAATAGTGGAGAATGTTTTTTTGTTGTTGTGAGTTTAGTGTTAGATGGTAGGGTATTTGTTAGTTTTTGTTTGCTTTTTCCCAAGCAAAGTATAAGGGAGTTATACTCCCTCTCATTTATTGGATGCCAACAGCTGTTAAACTTAATCGAAGAAGAACAGGATTAAGAATAAACTACTTCTGCTTGTTACAAATACAACGTTACAATCACAGATCGAACAATGAGACAGATATTTAAATGGATATATAAACGTGAAGATTCCTGCTTCCTCTCAATGAGAGGAAGCCCTAGCGGGTAGTGGGAGAACGAGATGGATTTTTGTCCGATATCCTGCAAATCTCATCAATTAAACATTTGATCTCAACACAGTTTTCTGTTCCCAAAATTAGAATCTGTTATGAACAGAACGGACTAAGTGTGGTAGACTTCATCATTTTCCTTAAGTTGAAAAAAATTCGCCCTGTTTAGGAGTGCAAAGGCAATTGAGTTATTGCACACACGCTTCAGAGTAGGCGTTCCCTAACGTAAATATGCAGATATATACTAGAACGCACCAATAGGATATCGCTAGCGCGTGTTTGGCTCTGCCCATTACGACTCATTTGATACGACAAGCTTTGGTCTATCTTGGTTTAGTTAAATCTTTGCTACAGTCACATGCGTTTCCTTGTTTAGTTCCACTTCCGCATCTCACATAAAGTAACGCTGGATAATGATTTTATAGCATAAATCGTTTATTTTCAAGTATATTTTATAGCGGACTCTTAACGAACATGACTTCGTAATTGTGTGTGATCGAAATTGATTACCAGGTGTTAGTCTGTGGCATTTGCAAGACAAACAGGGGACACAGTGTCCAATTTAGCTAGCTTAGCTTGCTTTTGCTAGGTACGTTATCAGCTAGGTTGTAGCCATTTCAACCTAACCCAACCTACACTTCGGAATAGCTGGCTACATCTTTTCGGAATGAAGGTATGTCTAAAAGTTGTTTGTGTTACAGTATCAGCCGCGGCTAGGGGTGGATTCAGGATGCGTAACGTTCTAAAACGTTTCAAAAGTTGCATGACAGCTGCTTTGTTAATTACGGCTTTATCATCTATT
The DNA here is from genome assembly GCF_965601325.2 of Salmo salar. Taxonomy (NCBI): domain Eukaryota; kingdom Metazoa; phylum Chordata; class Actinopteri; order Salmoniformes; family Salmonidae; genus Salmo; species Salmo salar. The sequence continues at coordinate 73,587,481 of NC_138295.1, read as the reverse complement.
TCGCATTGATTTACGGCATCTACCACGGTGTTCAGTTTATCTTCGACAGTTTTGCCTTGAGCGCTCACGGAACGTTGCAGCAACCATCCTGAATGCACGTTAGGTCAGGGGTGTGTAAGTCAAGATGGCGGGATAGTTTCATTTCCTCCTGCAAACAGAGACGTTATGCCGCGTTTAAAACAACCGTGAACTCGGAAATCTCCAACTTCCGAGCGTTCGAGACAACTGGGAACTCAGGGAAAGAAACGAGCTCCGATCGTTATTTTTTTTAAACTGTCCTCCGAATTCCAACTCGGGAACTATAACTAGGGCCTTTTCTAGAGCTCCGACTTTCCGAGTTGTAGATTACTGACGTCATGTTCTGACTTGGTATTTTTCTGAGTTCCCAGTTCTCTTGAACGCACCATTTTTGAAAGCAACTTTGCTGCGTCATTGTACTTGTCAGAGTTCATATGGTCTGACTCGCTGTTGTAGTAGAGTTTTGTCTTGGTAGGCCTACTTGCTCATGAGATGTGTTTCTGTCTTAGGAATCACAGAAAGTGACAGAGTGTACAAAACAATAGGACACCTTCCAAATATTGAGTTGCACCCCCCTTCTCAGAACAGCCTCAATTAATTGGGGGCATGGACTCTACAAGATGTCGAAAGCGTTCCACAGGGATGCTGGCCCATGTTGACTCCAGTGCTCCCTGCAGTTGTGTCAAGTTTGCTGGATGTCCTTTTGGGTGATGGACCATTCATGATACACACAGGAAACTGTTGAGTGTGGAAAAACCCAGCAGCGTTGCAGTTGTCGACACACTCAAACCAGTGTGCCTGGCACCTACTGCCATACCCCTTCAAAGGCACTTAAATCTTTTATCTTGCCCATTCACTCTCAGAATGGCACAATCCATGTGCTTAAAAATCCTTCATTAACCTGTCTTATCCCCTCCATCTATATTGATTTGAAGTGGATTTAACAGGTGACATCAATAAGGGATCATAGCTTTCACCTGGTCAGTATGTAATGGAAAGAGCACATGTTCCTAATGTTTTGTACAATCATTGTAAATATCACAAGGCAGGTGTTTTTTTTTTCTTCTCAGTAGTCCTACTACAATGTTAAAAGTGCAGCACTTGTTTACTGCTTTTATCAGTGTCACTGTGTCAACAATGAATTGGTTAGGCAATGAATCAGTCATGCAGTGAAACAGACCAAATAAGCCTTACTAAGTATATTATTTTAATCGTGTACCATTATATATTTCCCCCAGGTGTCCATGTCCCCCCCACACACAGCGACGTCTGTGCGGCTGTTAGTTCTGGCTGTTCAGCTGGTCCTGTTGGTGTGTGGAAGCCAGGCCAGTGACGGCACCAAGAGGTGTAAGCTGTTCTCTGAGTCCCCGGCAGAACGGAAGGTCCTCAGTCTTCTAGAACCGCTCACTAACAAGACGTAAGGAATGACCGTTTTAGAAATGGAAGAAAACATATCTGTGGTATATCCTATTGCTTTACCAGGTGAGGGGTATCAAAGCAAGTGTTTATCAGCAAAAAAGTAAGACTACACACACTGACGTCCATTGCTTGTGGAGATGAAATTATACTTTGGCAGCTGTCACAGTAATTAGCTTTGCATGATGGTATAAAAAGGTTATTGTTCAGCAGTCAGGGGGCCACATTAAGCTTGGAAACTCCCTTAGTTTTCATTTTCCAGAGTGTTAATTTTAGTCTACATCACTCATGTAACATCCCATGTAACACTTATACATGGTAACGTTACCTCAGTTTTTTTTTCACGGTTCCCTTGGTTACAGTTTCTCTGAGGTGAAGAAAAGCGACAAGGGGAACTACACGTACCAGTTCCAGGTGTGTGGGGATGCTGGGAAAACAGTAGGAGCGGGACTCGTTCAGATCGACCATACCGAGAAAAAAATTGAGACCGTGCTTGGCCTGTACACTGCAACACAGGCTATCGGAGGAAGTAAGAATGTCCAGGTTCTATATCTTTTCTTTTGAAAAAGTAATGTGTCGGTCGTAGTATCTCTGTAAATCAGCTCTAGCATGACCAGATATAGTGACTCCCTTTCTCTCTCCCCTTCCATCTCTCTCACTCGCTCTTTCTCTCTCACTCTCTGCTACCCATCACCCCCTACAGGTGACTGGGTGATGTTGATCTACAGCAACGGCACCAAGTATGACACCCACTGTTCCAAGGAGATGAGGAAAGCCATCGTCATGATCTCCTGCAACAAAGGAGTGGAAATGGTGAGAGAGGGAGGGAAGGGAGGGTTTGGTCCATATTCTTCAATGTCTATAGATCACTGTGGTGTGATGATTTGACTTGCCTCTCTCCCTGTCACACACTGACGCACACCTCTCTACATCCCCTCCTATCGTCCTCCCTCTTGCACAAACCTCTGTCTTCCTCTCTTTCTCTCACTCTCCCCATTTATCTGTTAGGGGAAGCTGGAAGTGGTGATGGAGGAGAGGGAGAGGGAGACGGACTGTTTCTATCTGTTTGAACTGGACTCCAGTGCGGTCTGTCCCGCTCTGCCATCCCAGCTCAGTGCAGGCTCCATAATACTCATAATGTTAGTACTAAGATTATGCACCCTTCCTGATTACACACACTCATGTGACAACAAAAATACTCAGACTTATCCCTAACCTGTTGGCTGGCACGCAGGGTAGCAACCAAAGCTCTCCATTTCTCTCTCCAACAAATACTCAATACCCTATGAAATGGACTTGTCATTTGCTCACAACAAACAAAGCTGCAAGACCAAGCAAAACTGATTATATTTATTGGTATTCATTATAATAATGGTCTCTTATTTCCTCAACGCTTAACACAACAGAACAATTATCACTGTGAATCATTGTGATGTTTGTTCATATGTACATTTTGTTATTTTTTATTTTACCTTTTATTTAACTAGGCATTTACAATTAAGTCATTTAGCAGACGCTCTTATCCAGAGCGACTTACAAGTCAGTTAAGAACAAATTCTTATTTTCAATGACGGCCTAGGAACAGTGGGTTAACAGCCTGTTCAGGGGCAGAACGACTGATTTGTACCTTGTCAGCTCGGGGATTTGAACTTGCAACCTTTCGGGTTACTAGTCCAACGCTCTAACCACTAGGCTGCCCTGCCGCCCCAATTAATGGGATGGGTTTCCAACTGGGGCTTTGACCGCTTTTTAATTTTTTTTTATTCATTCCTCTGTCCCAGTGGGTTCGTCCTCTTGTCAGTGTACCTCATTTGTGGATTCCTCTACCAGCGGTTGATTGTCGGGGCCAAAGGGTTGCAACAGTTCCCCAACTATGTCTTCTGGACACAGGTTGGCAACCTGGCAGCGGTGAGTGTTTGTAGAAGTCACATCACTTTCTCACGTCAGGCGGCGTCACTACTACGTGAAGCTCGTCCCTCAACCGTTCTGTCTTGTAGGATGAGGACCTAATAAAAAAAATCTAGATTTTGCTCATCCGCCTAACACTAATTGCTAATTCTGAAAATCACTCCTCTCTTGGTAGCTATGATGTGCTGGCTACTATGGCAAATCCTGCTCGGTCAGTTGAGCAAACTTGCTCCAGCTAGCAGCCTAGTGCAAGCTTGTTTGAATGGCATTACAGTATCTAGTTTGCCAGCTTGTTGATGAAGTACGGCAGCAAAGTTCTGGGACTGTTCTCAGAAATCAGCATGTATCTGATTCGGACAGACGGCACTGTTCCTTCGCTTCTTTGGAACATTTGGCCAACGCGATAATGTTCCAGAGAGCAGTCATCTGGGCTGTAGAACTCTGTGCGCTAATCACAGCAGAACAGATATTATGAAAACTAATTTGCCCATTAGCTGGAACTTCACTACGCTAGCTAGCTAGAGAATTAGGTAGTGAAGACTTGCTCATGAAAAAACATCAATATTAGCTACAGGTTTATTGTTTTTGGTAAGATTAACTCTGACTCTTTTGAGGATGAAAAGGGGTTTAGTGGACGATGTCAACTTGGTAACATTTTCAAGCTTCTTTCTAGCTATGCCATGAGTGTTTGCGAGTTATCAGATAGTTCAGTGCAGGCGGCCGTTGCGCTATCTGACGTGAGACTATGGACGTCACATATCTCTCTGGTACAATCCCAAACCAAACCCTATCCCCTACGAGTGTTTAGGTTGGAAGAGGTTATATGGGTTGATTTGGGATTCAGGGTCTATGTTGAAGGCCACAATTATGCATTACTTGAGGGCACTTAGCTGTTCTTTTGAGGGCTGGGATTGGTTAGTCAGTCATAACTCTCACTCTCTCTCTCCCTCACCCTCAGGATGGATGTAACTTTGTGTGTAGGACACAGGGCCCCGAAGAGGAACCTCCCACATACAGGGGTGTGTCCACAGAGCCAGAGGAGCAGCCAGAAGAGAGGGATGACCACTTGCTTCCCATGTGATCTGATGTCAGTAGTGGGAGGGATCTATCCCGCGTGACGCTTCGGATAGATATTGCCCTTAGGCACAGATCTAGGATCATCACTTACTCTCTCCAAGTCCGGAGAAACATAAAACTGACCTCAGTTCAGTGTCTAGGCGCAACGTCATCCTAGTTCATTTTGACAGTTTCAGGGATGAGTTTAGAGGTGGGCACACCAGTTTATGGAAGGCTGGAGGATTTGTGACATCTATGATTCCTAAACACTTAGTTCATTATATTAGATGGTAAGTCACCTGCCCTGGTTTGCATGGCACAATGCAAGGTGTCGTTACGAGTTAACGCAGCCACAAAGTCATGAACCCCACCTATTTCTACAATTTATCTTTTAAACCTAACTAACCCTAACCAAACTGATAACCTGATTCCTAACCCTGACCTTTAAATTGAGACCAAAAGCACAATTTTGTTTTCATGAATTTACACGATAGAGCCAATTTTGACTTTGTGACTGTGTTATCTAGTGGAAACCGTAAGGCCTTTACATGACTGATGTGTTGGTGCTGACACAATGCAACCATAGGAACAGTTTCTAACAGTCCCATCCAGTTTGTTTCAGTAGCTGATGGCTGTGTACTGACTCGTAGGTCACACTTTATTTGAAGGTCTGCTTATACATTGCTTAGAATCATTTTTGCATAGTAATATCACAGTAAGTGAAAAAGCAGGCTTTTGTTCACGATTTATATGCTTACAGGTCATTGTAATAAATGGTTTACATTTAAAACGGTTAGATATGTTTACTATTGTTAAGAAATAAATAAACACACAATATTACTTAGCCTAAATTTTACGAATGGGTAAAAATATTGAATAATGACCTTCAAATTAAGTTGGACTACACTACAGTACAGAGCCATTTCAACCAATGCACTGCTAGACATACACATTTACTGTGTTGCTATTTTAGAGTAGGATGCTGACTGGGTCTTGACCAAAATGTACTTCTGACACGTTATACCTTTTCCTTAGCTATTTGAAGAGTAGGGTTGGAACCAATTCCATTTTAATTCTGTTCCCATTAGTTCAGTTCCTATGTTGACAAAATTGAAATGGCATTGACCCCAAACCATGGTACTGAGTAGTAGTCTACTATTATGCTGTGTTCGTAACCAAGCGGGAAGGTGGTAATTACCAGTTGTGAAGTTGTAAATACCAGTTGGATGCATTTTACGTTCTTTGAATTCGTTAGGAAACGCTGATTGGCTAATGGCCAACAAGCGGCGTCAACTGTAAATTAAAAGTACAGCTTTCATGCTTGTAAACAAATTATAGTGTTCAAAAAGCATATTAATAGATTGCTTTTTATAAATAATGCTTTGTTGTAAGTAACAGACAAAAATGCTGTTATCGAGGTAATTTTCTAATAGGTGATGTCAGAGGTAACCATGAGGGAGAAGTCGGAGCTCAGGGATGATGGACAAGTTTCCCACTAGTAATTACCAGTTGGAAGGGTGTTCAAGTGGGTTTTTCCCAGTCGTATGTGGTAAATGCCACCTTCTCACTTGGTTATGAACGCAGCATTAATGATACTGAGGACATTGATTATGATGAGGATTTTGAAATATAATGCTGTGATTGAACAGGTCCTTCAGAAAACACTTTGTGTTCAACAGTAAAATGGAGGAACTTAAGTAATTTATATAATCATGAAAAATACACATGTACTATCTGTGACATGTGGGTGAATGTTTTTTTTATTTTGTTTTTGCTTTGTGGTGTTTTTAAAACAAAAAAACGTAGCCCATGGCACTCGCTTAGTTCAATCAAGACCTGAAAGATGGCATTAGTTAGACCCGACCCAGGACAACAGGCCCCGATGAGATGTGGCGAAATGGATCAGAACTAAACCAGGTCTGGGTTCAATGGCTTTGGTCAGTTCTGACTTTGGCTTTAGTTTGTGATGCTATTTGTACTTGCAGAAGAGGGGAAGAGTAAAAGAGAATTTGCTTAGTTTGTGTTGCGCTTTTGCATCAAATTAAATATGAATGAAGTGTTTTATTACAGTTCTGAATCTCATGTATGACAAGTTTTAGTGTGCTGGTGTGTTTGCAGGGGCGATTAACTCCCTAAGCAACACAATGTAAAACATAAATATATTTTTAAAACAACTGCTCTCTGTATGTACTGATAAAATATGATTTATATTTAAGCAATAAGACCTGAGGGGGTGTGATATATGTCCAATATACCACTGCTAAGGGCTGTTCTAATGCACAGCACAACACAGAGTGCCTGAATACAGACCTTAGCTGGGGTATATTGGTCAAATACTGTACCACAAAAACCCCAAGGTGCCTTATTGCTATTATAAACTAGTTACCAATGTAATTAGAACAGTAAAAAGTAATTTTGTCATAGCAGTAGTATACGGTCTGATATACCACATCTTTCAGCCAATCAGCATTCAGGGCTCGAAACACCCAGTATATAAACATGATATAGATGATCTTCATTTATTATTTTCTTTCCAGTTGAATAAGTTATAGACTAGACATAATCATACTACCTAATGAATAATAAAAATCGCAGTTATTGAGGTTTCGTTTCCCTCTGGAAGATGAGGTTGAGGAGGGCTAAGTAGCAAGCCAACACACCTGGAGTAGGGCCCTCAAGCTTGTCTATCTCAGCCTGGACAGAGGGCTCTATCTGCAAGTAACTCCAGTGGAAGTCCCTGGGAGGGTCCCCTCCCTGGTGGTAGTGTCTCACAATTATCACTGCTCTCTTCATCTGAGAACACTTTTCTACCTCCCCCTCTCTATTCAGAATGTACATGTAGGTCTGGACCTGGTAGCTGTACTGGTTACTGTTGGGGATTTTAGTGACCAGTTTCCCAACCATGCTGCCGGTAGTGCTTTTGCATTTGTTCACGAGCTGTTCACGTTTCTTCCTTTCAGCGGCTTTTCTGTTTTTCCCAGAATTGTCCGTCTGGATTTAGGCCAGGAAGTCCAACCTTCCGCTGAGGAATCCATACTCCACCTTGTTGCCTTTTGTGTATGATGCTGACCTGGTTCCACCTGACCCGCCCTCTCCCAGCTCATGAAAGAACTTGAGCATTTCCAACTCATCTGCTTTATTCTGGAAGAACATACCGAACCTCCGAGGCCCGGGTGACACTCTGTTCCTCCAAAACACTGACTCGTCACAATACTCTTTGCTCTCATTGTCTTTCACATCCACTCTGGCTCCTTTAGTCACTATCGAAGACCCACCTCCAACCTTCCAACCTAGCCTGACTCCTGGTGGCAGCACTGGTGTACATAGCCGGTGTTGAGACAGCCGTATCACCCATGTACCTATTCCTCAGCCTGAACCCTCGGCCTGTGTTGGTCTTATTCTCCCTCCAGTGTTTCCTACTCTGTTCTTCATCATCCTCTTGGTCAAAGAAGAGGAGTTTTGTGATTTGAAGGACCTGGCTGTGTCTTTTCATAGCCAGAAAGTTTTTAACCTCCCGGCAGCCCAGTCGAGGAACGGCTTTGAACCGGATGTTGGCCTGGGCATCCTGGATGCTGCTCTCCATGTTAGCCAGCTCAATCATCTGTGGGGTTAGGACACCTTCAGGGAGCCTGACGCTCAGTGATTTCATCAGCTGGAGGTAGTCCTGCTGGGTTAGATGTGAGTCTTCTCCTGGTCTTCCACCAACCACAGCGCTATCTCCTCTCTGTCCTACCTCATCCTCACCCCCTCCTCCCAATCCATCTCTCCCTCTACCTCTTACACCCAAACCTCCATTACCTCTCCCACCCACCCCTCTGTTCACTCTTCTTCTCTTCTCTATCTTCAGTTCTACTGGTTCTACATCTCCACGGCCTAGACCGTCTCTATTTGCAGTCATCCCCTTCCTCTCCCTCGTCTCCCTGGACCTCTGTCCCTTACTTTGAGTTCTTCTCCTCCATTTCCTATCCCTTTGACCTTTCCATTCTCTCGAACATTTTCTTTTCCATTTGTGACACTTATAACTGATTTGATTACTAGCTCTGTTCTTCCGCCTGCATCTTCCCGCTCACTGTATTTACTCCATGCTGCTCCTACTTTGCCTCCTCCCTTTCCAACACCGGTCTTTGCACCATTTCCTCCAATATTTTCCTGTCCTAGAGCACATTTTTCTCCCTTATTCCCCCTCCCTTCTCTTTTCTTTCCCTTAACTGGAGATCTTAATTCCTCACCTCATTCGCCACTACCTCCTTTCCCCCTTGTCTGTTGCTCCTTCACTCCTCTGTTTCCCATTCTTCCTCCTCTACCAAAGCTACGATCTCATGTGGAAGCCTGTCATGTTGGCCAGAGTTGCGGTCAGAGACTCTAGCCTCTGTAGTGGATGGAAATGGAAAATAACAAGACCAGTTTGGTTTGATGAAGTGACTCACAATCAGATAAACCTCAAAGTAGAGAAGACTGGGATCTGCCAGCCCACTATTTCACAATATCCTCTCTCACTCTTGTCAGTTTCTTTTCTCCATGACAGTGGTGTAATCATTGATATATGCCTAAAATTGGCAACTCCAAATGTAAAGGGGTGTGGACCTACTGATACAAAAAAGAAATGACATCAAATTTCATCCTTTCTGATAAAAATGCCTCTAATATCAACAACAATGACTACAAATAAAAGAAACACAAAACATACATCAATCTTTTTCCAGAGCAGTTAAAGCTATTGAATGGGCCCCAAAGCAGTTACAAATTCGTAACATATCGTAGTAATTGGAATTTGTAACATCACATGAATTGCAGGAAAAAATATTTTTGCAGGACGTAAAATATCATACGAAATGGATGACGTTAAACACAATTGTGCACAATTCTCAGGGACCTGTTTTGGCTCGTGAGCTCTACTTTCAAAACTACTGGCTGAAATTATAAAGATTACACATTTTTCCCTTTATGTTGTATAAAATAGCAAAGTAGACCTTCTTAGTCACTGAAATAGGTAGGCAAAACAAACTTTACTTAAACACAAGTATAAAGAGTGAGTTTCAAAAGTATTGGGACAGTGATAATTTTTTGTTTTGGCTCTTCACTCCAGCACTTTGGATTTGAAATGATACAATAAAGTGCAGACTGTCAGGTTTAATTTGAGGGGATTTTCATCCATATCGGTGAACCGTTTAGAAATTACCACACTTTTTGAACATAGTCCTCCCTTTTAGGAGACCTAAAGTATTGGGACAAATTCACTTATGTGTATTAAAGTAGTCAAGTTTATTTGGTCTCATATTCCTAGCACGCAATGATTACATCAAGCTTGTGACTCTACAAACTTGTTGGATGCATTTGCTGTTTGTTTTGGTTGTGTTTCTTATCATTTTATGCCCAATAGAAATGAATGATAAATAATGTATTGTGTCATTTTGGAGTCACTTTTATTGTAAATAATAATAGAATATGTCTCAATACTTCTACAGTAATGTGGCTACTACCATGATTACGGATAGTCCTGAATGAATCGTGAATAATGACGATTTAGAAAGTTAGACGCACAAATATCAACCCCATATTACAAACACCTGTCAAATCGTCTTAGAGCTCCACAAGTGCGTGGGTTGTAGGGCCTAGGAGTTGATTTTGGATTGGCCTACTGTTTTTTTTCTTTATTTTTTTAGTAACAACAAGTCAATACAGGAAGTACATGTGGGAACAGAAGTATATATAAATAGTATACTAAGGACAATTGGGCTAGGGGCGGGGCTAGGGTGTACAATATCACATTTCACAAGGACCTTAAGGGACATAGACACTTATTATTCTAACAGCTTTTTTGTTAGTGGAGTATTTAATTGTCTTAAAATACAGTTCAATTTCTTTTTGTAAGGTAAGAAAATGTGGTGTTTGTTTGTAAATTTACATTTGTGAATATGACATTTGGCCAAAAGATTAATGACATAAAAATGTTTCAGCTTATTTATATCATAGGTAAAGAATCCAAGCAGTACATCTCTCCACAATAGTGTAAGATCTTCATAAATGTGTTCAATTATAAATCTACTGATGTCTTGCCACAGTTTTCTTACATGAATACATTGCCAAAAAAGATGCAACACTGTTTCTGGGTGGTCATTACAAAAGGAACAATTTCAAATCAAATTTATTTATATAGCCCTTCGAACATCAGCTGATATCTCAAAGTGCTGTACAGAAACCCAGCCTAAAACCCCAAACAGCAAGCAATGCATGTGAAAGAAGCACGGTGGCTAGGAAAAACTCCCTAGGAAAAACTCCCTAGAAAGGCCAAAAACCTAGGAAGAAACCTAGAGAGGAACCAGGCTATGAGGGGTGGCCAGTCCTCTTCTGGCTGTGCAGGGTGGATATTATAACAGAACATGGTCAAGATGTTAAAATGTTCATCAATGACCAGCATGGTCAAATAATAATAATCATAGTAGTTGTCGAGGTAAGGTGAATAAGGTGAATGCACCAATTTGTAAGTCGCTCTGGATAAGAGCGTCTGCTAAATGACTTAAATGTAAATGTAATGTAAATGTAGTCCTGAGGCATGGTCCTAGGGCTCAGGTCCTCCAAGAGAAAGACAGAAAGAGAGAATTAGAGAGAGCATATTTAAATTCACACAGGACACCGGATAAGACAAGAGAAATACTCCAGATGTAACAGACTGACCCTAGCCCCCCGACACATAAACTACTGCAGCATAAATACTGGAGGCTGAGACAGGAGGGATCAGAAGACACTGTGGCCCCATCTGATGATACCCCCGGTTTGGGCCAAACAGGCAGGATATAACCCCACCCACTTTGCCAAAGCACAGCCCCCACACCACTAGAGGGATGTCTCCAACCACCAACTTACCGTCCTAAGACAAGGCCGAGTATAGCCCACAACAATTTGAGTTGATGTTTTCCTTAAACTTCTTCATATAGTGGTTGGCAGCATAATATTTATGAATAATTTTAAAGGAAACTTCCTTCATTTTATTAACAAGTAGGTATGTGTGTGGCAACATCCAAACTTTTTTCCAACAGATATCAATAAATCCACTCCAATAAGGCATGACATAAGGTCAACATACAACACGTCCTGCTGAAACAAGGTTCGTATCGCTCTGTTGTTGAATGGACCGAAAGAGAAACAACTCTTTCGTACTGATGAGTCAACAGGGTCAATGGAAGGTAGGCTCTGAGTGTCAGGTCTTGACATGTTCCTGAGTAATAAAGAAACACCTGAGGGAATGGCATCTAAAACAATTGCAAATCTTTAGGTGTTACAGGGACCTTGTAAAGTGATAAGAATTCCTTATAACTGAGTAAAAGACCCTCTGCATTTACCAGTTGCCTCACCAATAGGATATTATTTTGGAACCAATATTCTAAAAACAAAGAACTATTTTTATACAATATATCCCGATTATTCCATATATAATATCTGTGTGGAGAAAAATTATGCTTATAAATTAAGGCCCATGACAAGAAAACCTGCCGATGAAAATCAGTTCCACTGGAACTTTGTCAATATTATAATTGCAAACCAACATGAAGTTAAGGCCACCAAAAGTAGAGAAGACATAATGAGGAAAAAAATGCCACATAGAAGTGGGTCTTCATAGGAATTGTTTTATCCAATTGATCTTAAAAGTATTATTTAAGGTAGTAAAGTCCAGAAAATTAAGCCCACCATTCTCATAAGTGTTCATTACAACAGTTTTCCTAATGTAATGGGTACGGTTTCTCCACAGAAAGTTGAAAAGCATCTGGTCTATCTCCTTGCTTATTTTACCGTCAAGATATGAAGATAGAGCGCCATATGTTAGTCTAGAGATACCTTCAGCCTTGGTTATTAGGACTCTTCCTGTAGCCATTGATTTAGCTTCTTCTGGGTTTTTTAATAAGAGGGTTAAAATTTAGTAAGCCTCTAGACATCTGATTCTTTGTAATGGTTATGCCTAAATATGTAAGTTCTTTTTTTACTGGAATACCATAATATGAACGTGTCACACAATCTTTGACAGACATGAGTTCACATTTATTCATGTTAAGATATAGACCAGACGCTTTGGAAAAGGATTGTATCACATTGATCGATATGGGAATTTGGTTAGCGTCTTTCAGAAAAAGTGTAGTATCGTCAGCCTGTTGGCTTATAATTATTTATTTACCAGCTATGGAAATACCTTGTACAGGACTATTATTTAAAGAATTTGTAAGAAGTTGGTTGATTAATAAAAACAGGTACGGAGAGATAGGACAACCGTGCCTAATTCCTCTCTTTAAAACAAATCTAGGTGAGGTGCCATGTTTCAGATTGATAGAGCTGTTACCATTTGTATGGAGAGTCTTAATAGCCTTACAGAAACAATCCCCAAAGCCAAGTCTCTCAAGGAAGTGGAAGAGGAACTGATGCTCTACTATGTCAAATGCTTTATAAAAATCTAAAAATAATATGAGCTATCCTCGGTTATTAGGTCTGAGTAGTCATGTATGTCTAATACTAGTCTGATATTGTTAGAAATATGTCTGTTCCTCATAATGCCAGACTGTGTTTCATCAATGATTGCATCCAGGACTTCTTTAATTCTTTTTGCAAGTGGTAAACCTAATATCTTATAGTCATTATTAAGAAGACAAATTGGATGCCAGGTATTGATCAGCAGCACTTCTTTTTTAGGCTTAGGTATCAGTGTTATTAACCCCTGACTCATTGTAGGAGGGAGAACATTGTTTTTAATACTCTCTAAAAAGACTTCAAATAGGAAGGGAGCTACTTGTTCAGAAAATAATTAGTAAAAGTCTGATGTAATTCCATCAACACCTGGTGATTTATTGTTCTTTAAATGTTTGATAGACTCTATAATCTCTTCAACTTTGATGGGTTCATCACTGTTTAGATTCTATATCACTGATAGAGTGAACATTATTCAGTGAGTCAAAAAACATATATGTGGATTCCTGACAGTTGGTAGCTATACAATTGCTACAGTATTTAGTGATACATTTTTGGTTATCTGTAATAACACCATCAAAAAGTGTTATTTGTAGAGTGAAATTTCTCAAGTTTAAAGAAATAGGATGAATTCTGTTCTCCCTCCTCCATCCATTTTTTCCTAGATCTAATAAAGGCACCTTCTGCTTTTATACTATATATATTATCCAGTTTATTTTGTAACTCGATCAGTTCCATCTTCTCCTCCCCGAGAGGCCGGTTGAGGACCTCTGAGAAAGGGAAGTTATCTTAATGATCACCTTTTCCTCCTCGGCTCTTCTGGTCTTAGCAAGATTACTACCATATTTTCTAAGGTATTTGCACACTTAAAATTTAAAGAGCTCGCAGTTCTTGCAATGATTAGATTGGCCTACTGTTCTGTCTCTGATGCATCTCAATGACGTAATTTTTGGCGCCGGAAAGGAATGGTAAAGAAAGAGAGGGGGCGGGATTTTTCTCATCTGCCTCATCGTTGTTTGCTTCACACAATAATCTGAAAAACATCACCAAATATTCCTTCCAAAAGCAAATGCGTAAAACGTTTACGGATAAAAGCTGTATTTTATATTAAAAAGGTAAAAATAAAGGTCCAGGAGATTGAGGTAAGAGAAAGATTTCACAAAGTCTTGCGGTTAACTTATTATCTAGCTCTAGTTTAATAGCTAGCTAAGCTAATGTTGGCCAAATGCACTGTTGCTTCAATGACCTCGCCTAGTTTTGTTCTAATTCAACATTGCCAGTCATTGAAAGGAAATTATATAGCTAGCTAATATCAAAACGCAATTGGCTGTCCTTAATTTTCAATGTCTGTGAACGTTTGGAAGAGCACACTTGTCCGTCCTTGTTCCCTCCTGGCTGCATCCCTCTCGGTCATCGATCATGTTGTTGACAGCCAGCCGGCCTCCTACCGCTAATGACAATTTCACCCATTGCATTCGCTAGCTAAGAATAGCAACTGCAAAAACATACAGCAATATATCGTTTTTGCAGTTATGGCCAGTTAATTTATAGACTAGATTAGAACGTGATAACTAGGTAAGGGTCTATTGAGGTCAAATGTGTGATACTGAGAATATAGATTTCTAGGTAATACAATTACTTTGCGATTGTTATTGTATATATTTTCATATAAGAAAGAAAAATTATGATTTGACAGTACTGTAAGAAATGAGTGCATGATTTGATTGACATTTGTGTTTTGTGCAGAGAGCATGGATGCAGGTGATGACCAGAACACGGGCTCTACCAATGGGAATGCTCCATCTGCTGGGAACACCCGCCCTCCCCAGATAGCCCACATGTCTCTGTATGAGAGGCAAGCTGTGCAGGTGATTTTATTTTAAAAAGCCTGCTGCATGAATCATTATCTTTGATAATAGGGTGACTGTCTGCACTGAATGTTGAACGACTAGCCTTGCCTAGGAATGACCAGTCAAGAAGACCATGTGCATATTGGAGGGTTGCTGTTATCAAATCCTAGATGCCATTGCCTGCAGTTGTGCCCTGGAGCAAGGCACTTAACCCCCCCACAACAACAGCTCCCCGGGCGCCCAGTGTCGCAGCCCCCCGCACCTCTCCAAAAAATACCTGTATGTGTGTCTTTCGTAGTGGTTGGGTTAAAAGCGGAAGTCAAATTTCGCTTGGACCTTGTGTGTATTTGAACAATAAAGTGATGTTAATCTTAATGAATATGATGTTGAGGATGATGGTGGTGATTTGTACACTCTAGGCCCTTCAGGCGCTGCAGAGACAGCCGAACGCAGCCCAGTACTTCCAGCAGCTCATGCTGCAGCAGCAAATCAACAGTGCCCAGCAGCTTCACAATCTGGCTGCCGTTCAACAGGTAATAATAACACAATAATAACAGGCAGCACAACAGCTGATAACACAATGAAAGGTAACAGAAAAGGTAATAACACTAACAGGTAATAACACAATAACAGATAGCACAACAGCTAATAACACAATAGAAAGGTAACAGAACAGGTAATAACACTAACAGGTAATAACACAATAACAGATAGCACAACAGCTAATAACACAATGAAAGGTAACAGAACAGGTAATAACACTAACAGGTAATAACACAATAACAGGTAGCACAACAGGTAATAAGACTAATGGGTAACAGCTAATAACACAGTAACAGGTAATAACACTATTATACCATGGCATTGTTGAATACTTGTTTCTGATTGGCTTGAATGGCATTCTAGAGCATGCATTATCTCCCTATAACACACGGTAGAATTCAATGGCTATAGTTCATTGTTGCATGTTCTGTTTGAGCTGCTTTTGAAAGCAAAAGTTGAATTGAAAACATTGGTATTGTTGAATTCGATGTTCATAGTAGCAAGCTAGGTATGATCTTTTGGTTAGCTAAACTAGCAAGTCTGTTTGTTTACTAAGACAACTGTAGCTATCTAGTAAACTTGCTTGCTACTTCAGTGGATGTTGAACACATTTCTACCGGCAAATGAACACATGTCTAGCAGCAAATGTGTTAAATTATAGCCATGGTATAAAAGGGATAATCAACTCAGGACTTTGTGTTCTCTGGAAAATAATCCAACCCCGTGGAATGTCAGTTCCACTTCGCTAACACACCTTCCACGCCATTCATTATTTTCCATAGAACACATCACCCCTCGTTAGTTATCCCTTACATAACAGGTAATAACACAATAACAGGTAATAACACTAAGCAGAGGAATGCACTGCACTGTCACAACGTTCAAAGTTTTTACTTTCTCTTGACCACTTTCATTTTGTGTTTCTCTCTCAGGCCACCCTTGCTGCTAGTCGCCAGTCCAACTCTCCCAACCACAGTGTGTCCCAAGCAACCACAACTGTAAGTTTCACAGTCAATATTTCAAATAAAACATGGAAAGCATTGTTATCCTTAATTGCAGTTTCTTAGCTTTCTTTGAGATTCTTGACATATGGCAGCGTCAACATTTTCCCTTTTGTCACAGGTCAATCTGAGCACCGCCTCTGGGGGAGGGACCATGACCAATACCCGCCCCCTCGGCCCTGCCACATCAGTGACATCATCAGCTCTCAGCCAATCAGTGCTGCTGGGTGGGAACTCAGCCGGACAGGGCCAGATGTACCTGAGAGTGAGTTGAACGAGGAGAATACTTTTTTTGTCAATTGAGAAGGAGCCTCTTTATATTCAATAACCTCTGACCTATGAGCCCACAGGTCAACCGCTCCCTCAGGGCACCCCTCGCAGCCTCCCAGCTCATCTTCATGCCTGGTGGCACAGCAACGGCTGCTGTAGCGACAGTTGCACAGCAGCAGCAACAACAGCAGCAACAGGAAGTCCATCCCAACTCCAATGCCCAATCCGACAATGACCAGGTAGTAACCACTTCCTGTTGTGAGAAGCAATTTTTTTTCAGTCAACATTTGTCTGCAATCAAGATTTTGCACAGATAATATTGTTTCTAATTGTTTGCCTTATTTTCTCTCTCCCTCTACTTACTCTCTCAGGTGCAGAACCTGGCTCTCCACTGTATCTCCACTCCCAGAGTGGCCGCAGTGAAAACTGAGTTTCCAGACAGGAGAGATGCAGGTGAAAGGACTTATCTTTGCCTCCAATATGCAGACACAATTCTTTATTAATTTGTGTGCCACTAAGATGCAAAGAACTGTCTGTCTCCCATTCCAACTTTAAACATACTTTAAACTCTCTCTCTCCCTCTATTAGCCAACTATTCTTTTAGTCAACAACAACAGCATCCTCAGCAGCAACAGCAGCAGTTCTCTCAGAACACCCAGCAGCAGATACAACCCCAGCAGCAACAAATGGCCAGCAAACTGACTAGCTACACTCATCCCACTGCCACTGCTTTCCCCAGTATGAATGTCAAGACTGGAAACCAGCTGAATATGACCCCAACCTCTGCCACCTCAGTTCCCACCTCCCCCTCTCCCACGCTCCCTCTCTCCCAGCTCCTCCTCTCCCCCTCAGGCCTTTGTCAGGCCCGGGCGGTAACCACGGTTACCCCTGCTGCCACGGTAACACACATCCTAGTCCCCACCTCCAACGTTCCTACTTCCTCTCAGGGCTACCCCATAGGTTCAGTCGCCCCCAAAACTAACGTCAACACCCAGACCTTGGTGGTGCAGCCACTGCAGCAGTCCAACACTAACATGGACAAGGTGAGCCACAGCTCTGGCCCTGTGCACATACAGCCCAAAACCTCACAGGGTCACCGCTTACCTGTCCAGCTGCCCCCACGCCACCCTCCACCTATCCTCCCGGCCCCGCCCAACACGGGAGGCCACCACCCACCCCATGTCCCAGTCCAGCTGGTGGGAGCTAGGCAGGGCTCAGTAGGAAACTCCCAGGCTTTGGCACAGGCCCGAAGCTGCTGCCCCCAGGACAACGGCACCGCTATAGCCTCTACTGGAGGGAACACCACGGTAATCCTCTTAGAAACTAAAAGAGTTGGGGGTGTGTGTGTGTGTGTGTGTGTGTGTGTGTGTGTGTGTGTGTGTGTGTGTGTGTGTGTTAATCAAAACTTGTCTCTTCCTGTTGCGTCAGGCAAAGCCTGCAATTGGCTCATTGAAGAGGAAGTCGGAAACTGATGCAACCAATGAGATGGCAGTCGAACCTTCCCAACTTTGCTGTCCACCAATGAGAGATTCTGCCCCTCCTCTATCTCCCGCCCCCACGTTGGACTCAGGTAAGATGTCTGAAGATATACTGTATGTTCTTGTTTAGTTGAATCCTATCTAAGGTTGGGGATTGCTTGATACAAGGATTTAAGGTTAAGTTGTAAAACACAGCATGATTCATAATTGGTAAATTCATGTTTGTTTTTTGAATGAATAGTGTAAATTCATGTTTGTTTTTTGAATGAATAGTGTAAATTCATGTTTGTTTTTTGAATGAATAGTGTAAATTCATGTTTGTTTTTTGAATGAATAGTGTAAATTCATGTTTGTTTTTTGAATGAATAGTGTAAATTCATGTTTGTTTTTTGAATGAATAGTGTAAATTCATGTTTGTTTTTTGAATGAATAGTGTAAATTCCCAAACTCTGACATTTCACCCACACTCTTTTCTACTCTGGTTCCCTCACTTCCTCTCGCTCTCTTTCTCCAGCTCCTAAAGCGGTGCCAGCCTTCTCCTCTCCCCCCACCCTGTCTCTGCCTCTGCCCCTGTCTCGGGGGGGGGGGGGTCAGGGAGACAGAGCCCCTCTGCCCCAGGCGGTGGTCAAACCTCAGGTCCTCACCCACCTCATAGAGGGTTTTGTCATCCAGGAGGGAGCTGAGCCTTTCCCTGTGAGTTCACATACCTGGCTAGCACCTAGCTACCTGCTTACCATGGATCAGGAGATTTGGTTTTGTCTGCACAGAACTTTTCTTTAGGGCCAGAACATATCCTTCTCTAACACCCAAACGTGACATTAATTGACAGGTGACTGGGCCAGTGAAAGAGCCTCTAGCCATGGGTGTTCAACAGGCTGATAATGGAGGCCCTGCAGGTTAGTGGGTGGTATATTTTCTACCTTCCTTAAAGAATACACTCCATAACAGCTGACTGATGCACTAGCCTTTATTTTGATTTGATTCTGCCTCTGATCCAGTTGTCTGTGAGATGTTTCAGTATTATAGCTTGATTCTGCCTCTGATCCAGTTGTCTGTGAGATGTTGCAGTATTATAGCTTGATTCTGCCTCTGATCCAGTTGTCTGTGAGATGTTGCAGTACTATAGCTTGATTCTGCCTCTGATCCAGTTGTCTGTGAGATGTTGCAGTACTATAGATTGATTCTGCCTCTGATCCAGTTGTCTGTGAGATGTTGCAGTACTATAGCTTGATTCTGCCTCTGATCCAGTTGTCTGTGAGATGTTGCAGTACTATAGCTTGATTCTGCCTCTGATCCAGTTGTCTGTGAGATGTTGCAGTACTATAGCTTGATTCTGCCTCTGATCCAGTTGTCTGTGAGATGTTGCAGTACTATAGCTTGATTCTGCCTCTGATCCAATTGTCTGTGAGATGTTGCAGTACTATAGCTTGATGCTGTACAGTAGTTGTCATCCCTAGCATAGGAGGCTGGTGGGAGGAGCTATAAGAGGACGGACTCATTGTAATGTTTGACAACGTTCCATTTATTGCATTCCAGCCATTATAATGAGCCCGTCCTCCTATAGCTCCTCCCACCAGCCTCCTCTGACCCCTAGTCATCTCTGTACTAACAGTCTGACTCTCTCCTCACCAGTGTTGAAGTGTGAGTACTGTGAGAGCTTGGCTCCAGCCAGCCAGTTCAGGGGCTCCAAGAGGTTCTGCTCCAAGACCTGCGCTAAGAGGTACTCTAGCCATCTCACCTGTCTTCTCACTATATCACACACCTCTCTGACCAGAACAGGTCTACACTTTAAAGTCAGCACTGTTGACATCACATTTTTGTCCTGGGTGCAGCCAACACTATTGACTCCTTGTTATTACTTGCTTTGTCCACTCTCCTCCAGATACAATGTGAGCTGCAGTCACCACTTCCAGGTCAGTAGGGGGCGAGCTTCTGCACGGCCGCCTGGTCCTCCCGTTCCCCCAGACAGCATCGTCAGACGCAGGGGTCCTCGCAGGAGTAGCTCGGAGATCGCCTGCGCTAAAATAGCCGGCAGACATTTGCCTGTCAAGGAGGTAAAGGGGATGTTTCTGATCCATGAAAGAGTCAATGCAATAGAAATGTTGTTGTTTACTCTCCTCCTGTTTCAAGTTTGAATGAATAAGTACAGTGAAATGAGTTTCTAACCAGCTCTAACCCCAACACTGCAGTAATCAATAACAATGTAATACTAAAAAGAAGAACATAAAGTAAGTAAGCGTACTATACTGAACAAAAATATAAACGCAACATGTAAAGTGTTGGTCCCATGTTTCATGAGCTGAAATAAAAGATCCCAGAAACTTTCCATACACACAAAAAGCTTATTTCTCTCAAATTTTGTGCACATGTTTGTTTATATTCCTGTTAGTGAGCATTTCTCCCTTGCCAAGATAATCCATCCACCTGACAGGTGTGCCATGTCAAGAAGCTGATTAAACAGCATGATCATTACACAGGTGCACTTTGTGCTGGGGGCAAAAAAAGGCCACTCTAAAATGTTCAGTTTTGTCACACAACACAATAGATGTCACAAGTTTTGAGTGAGCGTGCAATTGGCATGCTGATTGCAGAAATGTCCACCAGAACTGTTTCCAGAGAATGTAATATTAATTTCTCTACCGTAAACCGCCTCCAACTTTGTTTTAGAGAATTTGGCAGTACGTCCAACCGGCCTCACAACCGCAGACCATATGGTGTCGTGTGGGCGAGCGGTTAGCTGATGTCAACATTGTGAACAGAGTGCCCCATGGTGGGGTTATGGTATGGGCAGGCATAAGCTACGGACAATGAACACAATTGCATTTTATCGATGGCAATTTGAATTCACAAAAATACAGTGACGAGATCCTGAGGCCCATTTCATTTTTTTTTGCTATCTTTGACCAAAAGATGGGTATCTGTACTCCCAGTAGGGAAATCCATAGATTAGGGCCTAATTAAGTTATTTCAGTTGAGTGATTTCCTCATATGAACTGTAACTCAGTAAAATCAATGAAATTGTTGCGTTTATAGTTTTCTTCCGTGTGTATGTATAATATACATACATACATACATACATACATACATACAGGGTCAGTTCCAGTACCATATCTAAACTGTGCAGGCCTACATGTATGACGCTCTTCTCTCTATGATTGGCTATAGTGTCGTTCTGAGTCCAGTCGCTCAGAGGATGTGTCCAGCTGTGACGGAGAGGAGGAGGAGGAAGATTCCCCATCACTCTCCCCTAGCTCCTCCCTCTCCTGCCCTAGGCCCGCCCACTGTGACCCCCATTTGGACGATGCGGCTCAAGGCAGCCTCCCATTGGACGAGGCCAACTTCCTGTCTGGGAGCCCTGCCCATTGGGGTGTGGAGGAGGTCTGCAGGTTCATCTCTTCACTACAAGGTCAGTAGTCATTCATTAACAGTCAATGAAGTGAACAATGAATAAAGAGTCTTCATAGTAGGGGAATCTGTAATAATGGAATCCATGACCAACTGGTCAATTAGATCAGGGTTTCCCAAACTGGGTCCTGGGTGCACGTTTTGGGTTTTGCCCTAGCACTACACAGCTGATTCAAATAATCAAAGCTTGATGATGAGTTGCTTATTTGAATCAGTTTCGTAGTGCTTGGGCAAAAACCTAAATGTGCATCCAGGGGGGCCCCAGGACCCAGTTTAGGTAACCCTGAATTAGATCAAAGAAACCAAGAGTTCTGGTTTGCCCATAACCCATGCCAAAGTGTATTTTAGGTTGATATTCATTGCTAGTGAGCAGTCCCTTTTCATAGCGTATTCACTCTCTCTCCCCTCCCAGGTTGTGAGGACCTGGCTGCCCAGTTCCTGTCACAGGAGATTGACGGACAGGCCCTGCTGCTACTCAGAGAAGAACACCTAATCTCCACCATGAACATCAAACTAGGACCCGCCCTCAAGATCTGTGCCTTCATCAACAGCCTACGAGACTGACGAGGGACGGAGGGTGGGAGGGAGGGAGGGAGGAGGAAGAGGGGTTTCAATGAACTTCAAACTGGGACCCACACTAAAGACTTGTATTAGTGACATTCAAGCCTGAGACCAAGACTGAAAGGGAGGGGGAAATGGGGGTTGATTTTTATCATAAACATCAATCATTTTAGAGACTAGATGAAGAGAAGGGGGTTAAATATAGGTAAGGGGGGATATAATTAGAATATGCTTTGACTTTCCTGGACATTGAATGTGCAAAAACTCTGTTAGTTATGAGTGAGGTAAACTGACAAAGCATGGGTGAGTTCATGTATGTGTGTGTGTGTGTCTGTCAGTAGAAACATATACTCATGTGACACCGCAAACGTGCTCACCTACAGTAACCGTGGCTAGCTAGCTAGGACAGTTCAAGTTGCCTTTTTCTACATTTCAATGGTGCTATAACCATAGTGTTATTATTGAAAATGGTCCATTTCACTTTACTTTTCTTTTTACAAAGTGGATTTGTAATGTTAATGTAGATGCCAGGCTCTAATCAAGTGTATGAAAGGACATTAAAGAGCTTTAACAAATCGTTTTTTTATATCACCAGATACGACTGTTTTATAGCTTTGATCTTTTGTACTACAATCAAAGTTATTATTTTGGTGTGGAAGGACATTTTTCATGGAGAGGATGTAGTGAGTATTAGTAACTGACTGAACTACCTGAAAATGGGTATTTGTCCTGACAGGGGAGATACTCTGTGTATGCAGTACTACCAATAAACACCTGTTACTGGAACTATGCTCTGAGTGTTGTTTGTATATGGCTGCTACAGACTCTCAGGGCTTTTCAATGCCGGTCCTGGAGGGCTGAAACACTTCTGTTTTTTGTTTCTACTTGGTAGTTAATTGCACTCACCTGGTGTCCCAGGTCTGAACCAGTTCCTTATTAGGAGAGGATGAAAACTAGAAATATTTCAGCCCTCCGGGACTGGAATTACACTGAACAAAAATACAAACGCAACATGTAAAGTCTTGGTCCCATGTTTCATGAGCTGAAATAAAAGATCCCAGAAAAAGTTTATTTTTCTCAAATTTTGTACACAAATTTGTTTACATCCCTGTTAGTGAGCATTTCTCCTTTGTCAAGATAATCCATCCATCTGACAGGTGTGGCATATCAAGAAGCTGATTAAAGAGCATGATCATTACACATGTTTGCCTTGTGCTGGCAACTCTAAAAGGTGCAGTTTTGTCACACAACAGAATGCCACAGACATCTCAAGTTTTGAGGGAGTGTGCAATTGACATGCTGACTGCAGGAACGTCCACCAGAGCTGTTAGCAAATAATGTTATGTTAATTGCTCTGCCATAAACAGCCTCCAATATCGCTTTAGAGAATTTGGCAGTACGTCCAACCGGCCTCACAACCATAGTCCATGTGTAATGGCATTGTGTGGGTGAGCAGTTTGCTAATGTCAACATTGTGAACAGTGTTCCATGGTGGCGGTGGGGTTATGGTATGAGCAGGCATAAACTATGGACAACGAACCCAATTGCATTTTATCAATTGGCAATTTGAATGCACAAAAATACAGTGAGTTCCTGAGGCCCATTGTGATGCCAATTTTTTTAAAGGTATCTGTAACCAATAAATGCATATCTGTATTCCCCATCAATTGACATCCATAAATTAGGGCCTAATGAATTTATGTAAATTGACTGATTTCCTCATATGAACTGTTTCTGTTCAGTATAATTAGCCCTGACTCTATAGCGGCATTTCAATGACTTGTAGGGTTCTCACTGCGCAATGATACAATCATTCAAGGCCAAACTCCTATAACACCTGGCTTGTAGAAAAGTAGAAGTAGAAAAAAATTACAAGAGAATTCAAAAGACATAAACATTTGGGAGCCACTGACACAGAGTACTCCTGACCAATTCAGATTGACTTTGGTAAACTTCTATATTGATTCACATTGTGGAGAGTGTGCAAATGACGTGACTTCAGATGTGCTCATTTACAGTAGAACATCAACCACTGAACTCTGACCTTCCATATAGCTTGTACCAAATATCCCACTCAGGCCATTTACCATAGAACAAAAATTGTCACAGTTCCGGTCTGCTTAAGGGGTGGCACCATGGCATTAGCAGCTGGGTCTGGTCTTCTTAATTTCATTGACTGTTTATGAACCACAAAAAAAGGAGTGAGTGAGATTTTGCTTCCTCTTCCGGGAGGTTTCATGATCACATGACCTGACCAGAACAAACTGGAGGCGCAACCAGGGTCCCGAGTTTTTCCTGTTCACCTTACGTGGTCAGGAGAATTAAACTCCGGCCTTACTTATGAGACAGACGTATTTAAAGCTAGAATCATTAGTTGCTACATACATTTTTGGACTTAAAATGATAAATGAAGTGTAACAAAACAACTTATAAACACCTTATAAATCTCTTATGAAGCCTGGTGTCTCCACCCATGTGTTCTTTCAGTCCCTCAAATCACAACAAAAATAATGATTTCTAGACACATATTATTACTCCTATTACACAATAATTTTGAAGACAAGATTTGTAAACCTTCATAAACAGCAGGGATGGGAGCCGGAGTGGTGTCACACTTTTCCCCATCCCTAGCAAACACAGGTGATTAAACTAAATGCAACTGAACTGAAGATCATGATTAGTTGATTATTGGAGTCAGGTGTGTTAGCTGGGGCTAGGACACAAGTGTGGCACCAATCAGGTTCCTGAGGACTGGAGTTGCCCATCCCTGATATACGGTATATACACTACCGTTCAAAATTTGGGGTCACTTAGAAATGTCCTTGTTTTTTAAAGAAAAGCATTTTTTTTGTCCATTAAAATAACATCAAATTGATCAGAAATACAGTGTAGACATTGTTAATATTGTAAATGAATATTGTAGCTGGAAACGGCTGATTTCTAATGGAAAATCTATATAGGCATACAGAGGCCCATTATCAGCAACCATCCCTCCTGTGTTCCAATGGCACGTTGTGTTAGCTAATCCAAGTTTATCATTTTAAAAGGCTAATTGATCATTAGAAAACCCTTTTGCAATTATGTTAGCACAGCTGAAAACTGTTGTTCTGATTAAAGAAGCAATACAACTGGCCCTCTTTAGACTAGTTGAGTGTCTGGAGCATCAGCATTTGTGGGTTCGATTACAGGCTCAAAATGGCCAGAAAAAAATAACTTTCTTCTGAAACTCGTCAGTCTATTATAGTTCTGAGAAATGAAGGCTATTCCAGGGTAAAATGGATCTTGAAGAAGGAAGAGTATCACTCCATTTTGCAACGCCATGCCATACCCTATGGACGGCGGTTAATTGGAGCCAATTTCCTCCTACAACAGGACAATGACCCAAAGACCCTCCAAACTATGCAAGAACTATTTAGGGAGGAAGCAGTCAGCTGGTATTCTGTCTATAATGGAGTGGCCAGCATAGTCACCGGATCTCAACCCTATTGAGCTGTTGTGGGAGCAGCTTGACCGTATGGTACATAAGAAGTGCCCATCAAGCCAATCCAACTTGTGGGAGGTGCTTCAGGGAACATGGGGTAAAATCTCTTCAGATTGCCTCAACAAATTGCCAACTAGAATGCCAAAGGTCTGCAAGGCTGTAATTGCTGCAAATGAAGGATTCTTTGACGAAAGCAAAGTTTGAAGGACACAACTACCTGGCCTGATGACTCCTTGCTGTCCCCAGTCCACCTGGTCATGCTGCTGCTCCAGTTTCAACTGTTCTGCCTGCGGCTATGAAACCCTGACCTGTTCACCGGACCTGCTACCTTGTCCCAGACCTGTCTCTAGAGACAGCAGGTGCAGTAGAGATACTCTGAATGATCGGCTATGAAAAGCCAACTGACATCTACTCCTGAGGTGCTGACCTGTTGCACCCTCTACAACCACTATAATTATTATTATCTGACCCTGCTGGTCATCTTCGAACATTTGAACATCTTGGCCATGTTCTGTAATAATCTCCGCCCGGCACAGCCAGAAGAGGACTGGCCACCCCTCATTGCCTGGTTCCTCTCTAGGTTTCTTCCTAGGTTCTGGCCTTTCTATGGAGTTTTTCCTAGCCACCATGCTTCTACACCTGCATTGCTTGCTGTTTGGGGTTTTAAGCTGGTTTTCTGTACAGCACTTTGTGACATATGCTGATGTAAGAAGGGCTTTATAAATAAATGTAAAAATCATAAAAAATATTATTTATAACATTGTCAACGTATTGACCATAATTCTTATTAATTTTGCAACTCATTTTATGTATGTTTTCATGGAAAACAAGGACGTTTCTTCGTGACCCCAAACTTTTGAACAGTAGTGTACATCAGTGTAGCCTGCTGAGGAGAGGAAGTCTCATAATAATGTCTGTGGAAGTGGAAGGGCTGGAATTGAGTGAATGGAATGGTATCAAACACATGAAATTGATAGCATTCCATTCACTACATTCTGTCCATTATTATGAGCCGTCCTCCCCTCAGCAGCCTCTACTGGTATACACAATCAACTACAAACTGAAGTTGACTCAACGATTGTGTCTGTTCAACTATACCTATCTTAAGTCTATGGTACAAAGACATTCAGTCCCCCATGAAGGGGACTGAAAAAGGGCAGAAAGAAGTGAATATCTTTCTGGAATGAATGGAGGCATACATATATAAACATCCACCGTCGTCCCGCAGCATAGTGCATTTCGTTGGCCGGCACAGCCGCCACTCAGAAAACAGTGTAGCTGTTGGACTCCCCATATCCAGCCTCTTGCAGGTACTGCTCGATGTTGATTGGCTCAGGCACCTTGAGGACTTTGTCGTTGGCACTCTTCTCTCCTGACTGGAGCTTGCGGTCGACCTCAGACAATGTGGCACGATCCTGCTCCTTCCATTGGCAGCAGGCCTTGATGATGGAGTACCTGTGAGAAGGGTGGGCGTGGTTAAGGGGGAATAGAGGTATATCTCAGTCATAAAGACAGATGATAGAAACCATTGTATCTGTCTGTCCCATTATGGCGTCTGTGAGAGCATGGGCATGAACTAGTCAATTTTCTTCTTCTACTACTTCTATGTGTCGGTAAACAAACTGAAAGGGTGCATACTGCCACCTGGAGTATGTTGTTTGAACAGGTATAAAGCCAAGGTTTGGGATTTACTGCCACCTGCAGTTATGGAATGTTTGCTCACAAGCACGGATGAAAGTAGAATTAATTTCTTCCTGGTACGGGACCTCCTATAAGCGCGTGCATAAATCATTTTACGTGCTTAATCATTACTTACATATAGAATCCCTATTCATTTAATAGGATCTCTGTGGGCCTAGTCGTAAAAATTTGTCAATGAACTTTTACAATGTATTACCTTTTATTGTGGCATAAACACAAACAGTCATGATGTTTTCATCTGATTGTTAAACAATCACTTCAAAGGGCTCCTTTACTAGGTTACCCAGGCAAGTGAATCTGTTACACCAAACCCCACTAAGTGTAATGACATAAGGCAAGAACTTATGCGTCCACTGCTGTCTGCTCTCGTCTCGGTGTCGGACACTCATCTCTGCCTTGCCAAATTTTTGTGTTCTCATCAAACCACATCACATTTTGGCTATACCACCCATTTTCAAGTCAGTTCGCTCATTTTTCATGCCTCTGACATTCGGTAATGATAAAAAGAGGTGGAAGAGCCTACATTTTTCTTACATTTTGTTTTAATTATTGCGATATGCTCATTCGTGTTTTACCGGTACGGTGTACCCCAACTATTTATTTTGCCGGGACGCTGTACCGCCTTACCCCTGCTCATAAGTATATTTCATTGGCCGATCCCTCCTGATCACCTGGATGGAATTATGTGACCCTTCCTTAACCCATAGGAAGTCCCACCCAGTTGACTACTTCAAAATTGTGAAATTCCTCAATGGTGCTGCCCATACTAAAACAGGCTTTTAGGAACTAGAGTCCTCTGTCTATCTCTTTGATCTCAGTCTAAAGAAGCTCCCTCTCCTGGCAATAACCAGTAATAATAGTGATGTATAATGGATAGTTACAGTGAGTTGGAGCAGTTGGCTGGCTTTCTCAGCGTTTTCCCTCTCTGGTGAAACTGTAGAAGCTCGTTGACAGAGATATCTGAAAACGGAGCATCACCTGAGAGAGGGAGAAAGAGAGAAAGAGGGGAGAGAAGGAAAGGTTAATGACACAAATTAGAGATTGTAGCTCAGAGAAAGAGATATCACAATGAATGAAAGTGGTTGTTATGTGTATCATTGGCCAAAAGGGGCACTCAAAGTCAGAAGAATAGATTTCATGTAACTCACCCAAGGTCGCCATTTCAAACAACAAGATGCCAAATGACCAGCTAGTGAGAGAAAGACAAACATGCATCAGTGTATTTTACATATCTTGAAAATTGATTGAAATGTCAGCATAGACTAAGTAGAGTAACTCACACGTCACTGCTATGATTGGCAGGCCTCCTAGCCAATAGCTCGGGGGCCTGCCATTTCTTCATGCCAGGAACTTCAGTCTGAGTAGCTCCCTGGGTATTCCTGGTGTAGACCCCGCCCAGTCCCCACAGCTTGGCCGTCAGCTCCCGGCTGACCAATACGCTGTGAGCACGGACGTTGCCATGAAGAAGGTCTCGGCTGTGGAGGAACTCCTGATTGGATGACAGGGGATAACGTGAGGTCAAATGTCAGAGGTTAAAGCTGTGGGACAGTGTCATATCTCAGCATTTGTAAATGATTCCCTTTCATTCAATTAGTCTCTAAAGTCCACAGTGACTTCGTCCTCTTGTTTCCTTTCCCTCTTCTGTACAGAATACACAGGACAGGTGCAGTACACTGACATACAGGAAACCTACCATGGTACATAATACACAGGACAGGTGCAGTACACTGACATACAGGAAACCTACCATGTTACAGAATACACAGGACAGGTGCAGTACACTGACATACAGGAAACCTACCATGGTACATAATACACAGGACAGGTGCAGTACACTGACATACAGGAAACCTACCATGGTACAGAATACACAGGACAGGTGCAGTACACTGACATACAGGAAACCTACCATGTTACAGAATACACAGGACAGGTGCAGTACACTGACATACAGGAAACCTACCATGGTACATAATACACAGGACAGGTGCAGTACACTGACATACAGGAAACCTACCATGGTACAGAATACACAGGACAGGTGCAGTACACTGACATACAGGAAACCTACCATGGTACATAATACACAGGACAGGTGCAGTACACTGACATACAGGAAACCTACCATGGTACAGAATACACAAGACAGGTACAGGACACTGACATACAGGAAACCTACCATGGTACATAATACACAGGACAGGTGCAGTACACTGACATACAGGAAACCTACCATGGTACAGAATACACAGGACAGGTGGTGTACACTGACATACAGGAAACCTACCATGGTACATAAGCACAGGACAGGTGCAGTACACTGACATACAGGAAGCCACTGTGGAAAATACATAAGCACAGGAAGCCACTGTGGAAAATACATAAGCACAGGAAGCCTCTGTGGAAAATACATAAGCCCAGGAAACCACTGTGGAAAATACATAAGCACAGGAAGCCACTGTGGAAAATACATAAGCACAGGAAGCCACTGTGGAAAATACATAAGCACAGGAAGCCACTATGGACTTTTGAGACACAGCACAAGATCCTTTCAGATCCTAATTATGGAAAAGCAAACAAGGTAAAGAGATAATGTTAGTAGTAGACAATGAGGAGGTCAGGATGGGGCAGGTTCATGGTTTGACAGTTTGACCATGGGGCATGCTCATGGTTTGACGGTTTGAACATGGGACAGGTTCATGGTTTGAACATGGGACATGTTCATGGTTTGAACATGGGGTAGGTTCATGGTTTGACAGTTTGACCATGGGGCATGCTCATGGTTTGATCGTTTGAACATGGGGCAGGTTCATGGTTTGATGGTTTGAACATGGGACAAGTTCATGGTTTGATGGTTTGAACATGGGACATGTTCATGGTTTGAACATGGGGCAGGTTCATGGTTTGATGGTTTGAACATGGGGCAGGTTCATGGTTTGATGGTTTGAACATGGGACATGTTCATGGTTTGATGGTTTGAACATGGGGCAGGTTCATGGTTTGACGGTTTGAACATGGGACATGTTCATGGTTTGAACATGGGACATGTTGATGGTTTGAACATGGGACATGTTCATGGTTTGAACATGGGGTAGGTTCATGGTTTGGTTTGAACATGGGACATGTTCATGGTTTGATGATGGGGGATGTTCATGGTTTGATGGTTTGAACATGGGGCATGTTCATGGTTTGAACATGGGACATGTTGATGGTTTGAACATGGGTCATGTTCATGGTTTGATGGTTTGAACATGGGGTAGGTTCATGGTTTGGTTTGAACATGGGACATGTTCATGGTTTGAACATGGGACATGTTCATGGTTTGATGGTTTGAACATGGGGCATGTTCATGGTTTGAACATGGGACATGTTGATGGTTTGAACATGGGACATGTTCATGGTTTGATGGTTTGAACATGGGGTAGGTTCATGGTTTGGTTTGAACATGGGACATGTTCATGGTTTGAACATGGGACATGTTCATGGTTTGAACATGGGACATGTTCATGGTTTGAACATGGGGTAGGTTCATGGTTTGGTTTGAACATGGGGCATGTTCATGGTTTGATGATGGGGGATGTTCATGGTTTGGTTTGAACATGGGGCAGGTTCATGGTTTGATGGTTTGAACATGGGGCATGTTCATGGTTTAAACATGTTGATTTCTGTGGCAGAAACATGTGGCAGAAACACATTAAGCCAGCATATTACCATAGTCTACTCACCAGAGCAGAGGCTACCTGTTTGGCCATGGTAAATATACGTCTCTCTGTGATCTCACATGGAGGGTCCCCGCCCACACCATCCTGGCATAACACACAAAGAGAATCAATTTATACCCCAAAACATCCTTATCACAAACAGCTCCTAATTTTACTATAAATAATGGGCTAGTAGAGACAATGTCTCATGGGTAATGTGGTTCCTACCTGTCTGCACCGCCACAGGAAGCTGAGCAGATCTCTGTTCTCTAGCTCCTCAACAACGGTAACTAGGGGCACACGCAGAGAGACCACGCCCAGGAGCTCTGGCAGGAAGGGGTGTGGCCCCAACTGGGACAAGAAGGAAGCAAAGCTCAGGAAGTTGTGCCTCTCTGTGGCGCTCGCAGAGTCTGAGGGAGAGTAGGAGGAGAGGAAGATTAAATTACCTGCCAACATGCTGTGCGAAAACAGCCTTCCAAAGCCTTTGATGAACAACTGCTATGGCTGAACATATTTTGTCTGTATCTCAAAGCCTTGAAGCAGATTTGCTGTACCAGTTGGTAATTACATTTCTGAAAGGGAGGTCAGAGAAACAGGTTGTAGACAGACCAGTTTTACAAAGTAAACAGTTGCTGTAATTATGGTGGTGATTGTCTAACAATCCACAAGCACCAGTCACACCTATTGAAACTAGGGAAGAAACTGCCTAATGACGCTGTGCCCCCATTCAATGGCAGGGGAAAGGCTCTTTACAGTGGCTGTTTCCTCACTTTTTGACCCTGTTGGAAAATATTGTAACATGCTTTGACCAAAAATTCTACTTTACACTAATGTCAACCCTAACTTTAACCCTTACCCTAACCCTAAGTAGTTCTGACTATATCACCACTTTGGTATGCTAATACACTGCTTATAAGCCAATATTAAATAGCTTGTTTCAGTAGTAGCTGTTTTTCATCTGCTCCCACTCCTCTCACCGTTGAGCACTCGGAGCACAGCGTTCCTGTTTTCCATGCGGGCCCTGTAGAGGGAGACAGCCTTGTCAGAGCGCAGGGAGAAGGCTGCGGGCAGCGAGGCCACTAGGTTGAAGGACTCTGGCAGCCTCTGGCGAGGCAGCTCCCTGGGCTGAACCATAGGGGTGAAGGAAGGTGTGAAGGACTGGGGTGGGGGTCTGGATGGGGAGGATGGGGTAAAGGTCTTGGGTGGGGGGATAGGGGGGAGAGAGGGAGTTCTCACAGAGAAGGAGAGACAGTTTGAGGAGGGGTGGGAGTGAGTTGAGGAGAAGGTAGAGTAGGAGGGGGCATCGAGAGCAATAGTCTCATGTTCCAGCGGGTTGATACCCAGGGGAGCTGCGGAGTGGGAGGGGAGGACGAATAGAGAGAGAAGGAGGGGGAGGACAGAGAGAGAAGAAAGAGGAAGAGGTTATTGCCTGAAGTTTAGAAGTAGATAGCTACATTATAATAACAGGTTTGATTCTGTTCATTACTAGCCTGTGCAAATAGAATAAGCGCCTATGTTGTTGACATAGACAGAAACATACACACTCATTACCTCAAATGACCTACAGTATTTCACAATGAAAACAGTCTTTCAAAGTCACATCCTTGAGCACAAATATACACACATACACACACACTCACCATCAATGCCGTGCAGTTGTCTCCTGGAGCGCTGTGATCTGGACGTGGCCACAGTGTTCTGTGGTCGGATACGATCCACCTTCTCAGGACAGTACCGTAGCAGGATGATGAAGACCAGCATGACCAGGAAGCTAGCCAATAGGAGGATGGGCACGATGATCACTTCTTGCTCGTACACACTGATATCTGAGGAACAGACGTGAGCATTAAGACAACGAAAAGAGATAACTGTGTGTGTGTGTGTGTGTGTGTGTGTGTGTGTGTGTGTGTGTGTGTGTGTGTGTGTGTGTGTGGTGTGTGTGTGTGTGTGTGTAGTGTGTGTAGTGTGGTGTGTAACACTTACTACAGATGGTGTCTCCCGGTTTACAGAGGGAGTCTGCTTCTGACATTGAAGACATTCTAACAACAAAGCAAGGCAAAGTGGGTAAAACATGAGGCCTTGTAGGTTGCAACATTGTACAGTACCAGTCAAAAGTTTGGACACCTACTCATTCAAGGGTTTTTCTTTATTTTACTATTTTCTACATTGTAGAATAATAGTGAAGACATCAAAATATGAAATAACACAAAAAAGTGTTAAACAAATCAAAATATATTTTATATGTGAGATTCTTCAAAGTAGCCACCCTTTGCCTTGATGACAGCTTTGCACACCCTTGGCATTCTCTCAACCAGCTTCAAGAACAACAGTCCATCATCACTTTAAGACATGAAGGTCAGTCAATCCAGAAAAGATCAAGAACTTTGAAAGTTTCTTCAAGCTCCCTGGTCACCATAGCAGCACGCACTCCAGCAGGTATATTTCACTGGTCACCCCCAAAGCCAATTCTTCCTTTGGCCGCCTCTCCTTCCAGTTCTCTGCTGCCAATGACTGGAACGAACTGCAAAAATCTCTGAAGCTGGAGACTCCTACCTCCCTCACTAGCTTTAAGCACCAGCTGTCAGAGCAGCTCACAGATCACTGCACCTGTACATAGCTCATCTGTAAATAGCCCATCCAATCTACCTCATCCCCATACTGTATTTATTTATTTATTTATCTTGCTTCTTTGCACCCCAGTATCTCAACTTGCACATTCATCTTCTGCACATCCTACCATTCCAGTGTTTAACCTGTCAAGGTATAGGGGGCAGTATTTTCATTTCAGATGAAAAGCTTGCCCAGAGTAAACGGCCTAATACTCGGGCCCAGAGTCAAATATTTGCATATTATTAGTAGATTTGGATAGAAAACACTCTGAAGTTTCTAAAACTGTTTGAATGGTGTCTGTGAGTATAACAGAACTCATATGGCAGGCAAAAACCTGAGAAAATTCCAAGCAGGAAGTGGCCTGTCTGCGAATTTGTAGTTCTTCTTTTGGTTCTCTATCGAAACTACAGTATCCGTGGGGTTACGTTGCACTTTCTAAGGCTTCCATTGGCTCTCTAAAGCATTCAGAAAGCAGATTGAGGCGTCTCCTGTCTCTGGGCAGAGTATGGTACCTCAGTTTGTCAGTGGTCTGCCTGGTGACTAAGAGATTGGAGATGCGCGTTCACGAGACCACGCTGTTTTTTCTTTTCGTCTTTGAATGAATACAACGTTGTCCGGTTGGAATATTATCGCTATTTTATGAGAAAAATACCATAAAAATGTATTTTAAACAGCGTTTGACATGCTTCTAAGTACGGTAATGGAACATTTGGATTTGTTTTGTCTCGATATGCGCTCGCGCGTTACCCTTTGGATAGTGACCTGAACGCACGAACAAAACGGAGGTATTTGGACATAACTATGGATTATTTGGAACAAAAACAACATTTCTTGTGGAAGTAGCAGTCCTGGGAGTGCATTCTGACGAAGATCAGCAAAGGTAATACAATTGTTCTAATAGTAATTCTGAGTTTAGTGAGCCCCGAACTTGGTGGGTGTCAAAATAGCTAGCCTTGATGGCTGAGCTATGTACTCAGAATATTGCAAAATGTGCTTTCGCCGAAAAGCTATTTTAAAATCTGACATAGCGATTGCATAAAGGAGTTGTGTATCTATAATTCTTAAAATAATTGTTATGTATTTTGTCAATGTTTATGATGAGTAATTTAGTAAATTCACCAGAAGTATTCGGTGGGGATACATTTTCTGAACATCACAAGCTGTTTTTTGATATAAATATGAACTTGATTGAACAAAACATGCATGTATTGTATAACATGATGTCCTAGGAGTGTCATCTGATGAAGATCATCAAAGGTTAGTGCTTTATTTAGCTGTGTTTTGGGTTTCTGTGACATATATGCTTGCTTGGAAAATGGCTGTGTGATTATTTGTGGCTATGTACTCTCCTAACATAATCTAATGTTTTGCTTTCGCTGTAAAGCCTTTTTGAAATCGGACAATGTGGTTAGATTAACGAGAGTCTTATCTTTCAAATGGTGTAAAACAGTCATATGTTTGAAAAATTGAAATTATTGCATTTTTGAGGTTTTGTATTTCGCGCCACGCGGTTCCACTGGCTGTTGAATAGAGTGGGACGGTGACGTCCCACCTAGCCCAGACAGTTTAATTGCTATATTGTAATTACTTTGCCACCATGGCCTATTAATTGCCTTATCTCTCTTATCCTACCTCATTTGCGCATGCTGTATATAGATTTTTCTACTGTATTATTGATTGTATGTTTGTTTATTTCATGTGTAACTCTGCGTTGTTGTATGTGTCGGACTGCTTTGCTTTATCTTGGCCAGGTCGCAGTTGCAAATGAGAACTTGTTCTCAACTAGCCTACCTGGTTAAATAAAGGTGAGAAAAAAAAGTGCAGTCGGCAAAAAACATCTAGCACTATGAAGAAACTGGCTCTCATGAGGACCGCCACAGGAAAGGAAGACCCAGAGTTACCTCTGCTGCAGAGGAGAAGTTCATTAGAGTTAACTGCACCTCAGATTGTAGCTCCAAATAAATGTAACAGACACATCTCAACATCAACTATTCAGAGGAGACTGCGTGAATCAGGCCTTCATGGTTGAATTGCTGCAAAGAAACCACTACTAAAGGACACCAAAAAGAAGAAGAGACTTGCTTGGGCCAAGAAACGCGAGCAATGGACATTAGACCGGTGGAAATCGGTCCTTTGAGATTTTTGGTTCCAACCGCTGTGTTTCTGTGAGATGCAGAGTAGGTGAACGGATGATCTCCGCATGTGTGGTTCCCACCATGAAGCATGGAGGAGGAGATGTGATGGTGCTTTGCTGGTGACACTGTCAGTAATTTATTTAGAATACAAGGCACACTTAACCAGCATGGCTACCACAGCATTCTGCAGCAATACATCATCCATTCTGGTTTGCGCTTAGAGGGACTATCATTTGGTTTTCAACAGGACAATGACCCAACACACCTCCAGGCTGTGTAAGGGCTATTTGACCAAGAAAGAGAGTGATGGAGTGCTGCATCAGAAAACCTGGCCTCCACAATCACCCAACCTAAACCCAATTGAGATGGTTTGGGATGAGTTGGACCGCAGAGCGAAGGAAAAGCAGCCAACAAGTGCTCAGCATGTGGGAACCCCTACAAGACTGTTGGAAAAGCATTCCTCATGAAGCTGGTTGAGAGAATGCCTAGAGTGTGCAAAGCTGTCATCAAGGCAAAGGGAGGCTACTTAGAAGAATCTCAAATATAAAATATATTTTGATTTGTTTAACAGTTTTTACTACATGATTCCATATGTGTTATTTCATAGTTTGGTGTCTTCGCTTTTATTCTCTAAAGTAGAAAATAGTAAAAATAAAGAAAAACCCTTGAATGAGTAGGCGTGCCCAAAATTTTGACTGGTACTGTATGTCAAGAGACGACATTCAATCAGGTTTAAAACAAGTGGCAGACAGCTCAGTGCCTAGGGGAAGAATATTCACGTAACACATCCTCTGTTTCTTTTTTTCCCATGAGGAAAGGTCACACTTACACACATAACCTGCTTAAACACAAGAACGGATGAATCACATGAATGATGAACAACATCATCCTCACATGATGACCAGTAATAGTGAGTTTCAGATCCTCTGTTTATAGTGGACTACCTAGATCAGATCGTGTGATGTGAATTAAGATTGAGATCACTTTATTTGTCAGGTGTACACAAAGTCCAACTGAAATTGGACTTCTGTTTAATCCCAACCCCTCCTCCGAAAGACACACGAGACAGATGTTTCACCTTGCAGGAACCTAGCAAGGAACCTCAGAGATTCTCACAATCAATCTGAGGTGTGCCTAGACACTAATACAACTTGTGATTATCATAGACACACACAGTCACCTCCAATTTATTAAGAAATTGTAATAATTTAAAGGAAACCAATTCTCTCTCTTTGTCCTGTCAAGTCTTTCTATTCTGCTCTCAACTTCCCTCCCCGTTTCACTCTCACATACACAGCTCATTGTAGCTGTGAATACAAAATGACATGTCCAAGCTTCACAACAAAAGGGCACAACCTGGTATGAAGCATCACATTGCAGCACCAATGCACATCTGTACACCTATGTGGCACAGCATCTGGGGCTTCTGCCTGGCATTAACAGATTACTACCGTTTTACTGCAGGCCAACTATGAAAATGTGTCTCCCAGTTACACAAGGAAACTAAATCTCCCTAACCACCTGTATGTCAGTGCAGTGATTACTTAACTTGTCCGGCTGCATTTTTTCAACCAGGTAAAGCACAATGACACAATCGCTCTCTATCGCGTATATACAGTAATGGAACCAACATCTAGTTCAGACAAATAAAACAATCACATAGACAAAGTAAACACACAGTGTAGTCATCTTACCTCTCCCTGTGTGTGTGCGCGCCTCAGACCTTGAGAAAGAAACCTTAACAATCCAGTGATATAATCCTTTGCCCTTTCCGTCACAGAAACCAACACATTTCATACATTTTCCCTGTTGTGTGTCAGTGTGTGTAGTCCAGGGTTAGTGTCGTGGTTTCTCTCTCCTCTCAGGGGGTTTGTCAGGCTCCAGGGATTACTGTTGTGTGGCTCTGTGTTTGTCTAAGTCACACGTTCAGTGTTGTCTCAACCCCGCCCTTGTCACCTGCACTACATCCATCTTTCTCTCCCACCGTTTCTCACTCCATTTCCTCCCTCATCCAGGGAGTCTATCGTAATGTTAAACCAGTTTAGTGGACTTCTTTCTCTCCCTCTGTAGAAGTTATTTCCCTCCTTATTCTGTCAAACTCTCATTGTGTTTGCTAGCCCTTTGTCAGATCTATTTTGTCTGGGGAAACAGGTCCTTCCACTTCTTTCTGTTTCGCATATCTGGCATTTTCGCTCGCCCTATCTGGCATCTAATCTTCCTGAAGCCTTGCTTGTCCTTACATGTAAATGTCAGGTTTCTTTCTGTGGCAGTAAAAAAAGATTAGTGAAAAGACAGTCATCTATATCAAAGAATAATTTCAGTCAGATTTAGAAAAAAGACCATTTCAAATCATATCTATAGTATTTATTAATCTTAAGGAATTCCATACATGACAGTTTCAAGTCACAGTTTGGCAGCAGCAGGCTGGGGTCCCATCCACTTCTCTCCTAGAAGACAGAAGGATATGATTGGATAAGGTCTGCGCTGAGGTGAATCTTGATGGGCTCAAAGAGATGATATAGGAACCAAAATTCAAAACAATAGAATCTACCATATTTAGCAACCAGGACGCAATAATGATAACTGTCTTGAGTTGTGTGATTACATACCTTTTGATAGATTTATCTATCAAAAGATTTGTGGGGTGCATGACATAAAACGTGTACAATGACATGACGTATTACAATAAAATGTACAGTATTGATTGCAGTCCCGTGTAGAGCAGTTGGTAGAGCATGGCGACAGGGTTGTGGGTTCCATTCCCACGGGGACCAGCACAAAAAAATGAAAATGTATGCACTCGCTCTGGATAAGAGCGTCTGCTAAATGACATAAAAAGCCAAATTGCTGGAAGTATATAGCCTACAGTAATTGCCATCTTAAAGGTTGACTATGGACATAAAACGGTCGAACTCCGCCCCTTTCTCAATTTGGGGTGTGACTTTGGTGGTTCGTCGATGTGTCATTCTGGTCATGCGCGCCCCGCGACCGACATAGCTAGTTCGTTAGCTAAGCTAGCCACTGTAGCTAGCCAGTAACTCCTCCAGTATGTGTTGACGTAATATCACAGGATTCGTTTTTGGACAGAAGCTATAGAGATCGGTAAGAAATGGCACTTCTGTAGCCAAATATTGAATTCATCCAAATTGTATTTGTTTTTAAGCATTACATGCCGTGGTATAATGGTTCATTGATAAGTCATATTGGTTAAAGTCAATTCTATAATATGCCATTTGTGAATATTCTGATGCATCCAAAGTGGGAGTTTATGCAGGAACATGACATCTTATGATGCCAGAGGAAGTGTGGGCTCACCTATGCAGTGGGCAATGAGCTCAAATCGGTCAGAGCCAAAGAACACCTCCGCCTTTCCATTCACATGGCACACAGCCAGAGGAAAACCAAAGGCCTGAGAGAGAGAGAACAGAGACAAGGTGAGATAGCAAAAGAAGTGACTGCACTCATACTAGTGAATGTACTGATACTGATGTCCACTCCCACACTGATGGCTGCTATTGTCATTAACAGCCATCTAAATGTATGGGGTGGGGTTGGTTGGGAGAGAAAGAGGAGAGACACTGACCCTATGGTCCAGTGCTTCCTGGGTGGATCTTTTCAGCTTGTCTTTGATTTCCTTAGAGGTGGACAGTTTCAGCAGCTCTTCCACCTCACTGGCTGAGAGCCCCGCCTTCATGGCTGCCTGGAAAAAAACATGAATCACATTAAACAATCAACCTGCAATGTTCAACTCCATGACGCCACTATCTACCCAGACCCAATCTCCAAATGCTCTTGGAGGATTATGCCCTCCAGCACTCAAGGATTGTGATCTTGAGTGCAATTGCATTAGTGTTGGGAGATAAC
Source organism: Salmo salar (assembly GCF_965601325.2). Lineage (NCBI taxonomy): Eukaryota > Metazoa > Chordata > Actinopteri > Salmoniformes > Salmonidae > Salmo > Salmo salar. The sequence continues at coordinate 73,548,032 of NC_138295.1, read as the reverse complement.
ACTTTTTTTTAAAAAGCACATTTTTCAGATATTATGTGAACGGCACATATGAATAACACTAGACAGATGATGAATGGAGAGAAGCCTTGAATTCAAGCTACAGCGACTGAGTACTTCCTGGTACCTCAGAGAGTGATGCAGGCTGGGTAATGTCTTTGTCTTGGCTCCAGATCCTCAGCCACAGCTCCCGGGACACCTGCTCTACCTGCTTATCTCCTCCCACCTCCCTCTCCTGTACCGCCGCCACAAAGCGCATGGCAGACAGCGAGCCTGGGACAGACAAATACATGGTTGCAAAAGAAAAATGTGGTGACTGAGGTCTGCAAGGAGTTTATTTTGCTTGACAGCGAGGCACAAAAAGGCTAAGAGACCATATAGAGCAGTGTATTAGGTTCAGAAGAATAAAGCTCATTGATAATATAGAACAGGCATGTTGACAGCACAGACATTTTTCTCCTTGAGTGTCCCCAACAAACAGCAGTACTCAATGGAATGTTACAGGGAGAGTTACCTGGAATTTTACCTGTCAGCACCAGCTACCAAATCTTGGCCTACTGCATTGAGGCCTAAACCTGTTAAAGATGCTGTTCGATCGATATTAGGAAACCTTCATTGAGCTTTAAGATACGTTCTATATAAGAAACAGTACTGGCATATTAATGCTGTTCCCACCCATATGTATCCTGAATATATATCCAATAGCGTTGTCATAAGCTTGGCAAAATAGTCTACTGGCATATTTACATAAAGGAGATGCAGGGGGGGTGCACCTTTTTCAAACATGGCCTCAAAGGGGTCAGCAGGGGGACTGATGGGGACCTGGAAGTACTGGGCTAGACGGTGCAGGTCTGTGGTCATATACAGGAACTTGTTTGGGACCAGACCTGGGGGCTTATTACCTGGAATACAGGATAAAAGTACAATCAGACTTTACATCACAATACAGATGACTCATCATAATGACTTTTTAATGGCTGACTGACAACATGTGCAATGTAAACATAACAATCCATCCATAGCCTATTGTGAAGCCTGGTTTGTGTAATGTTGATCTTAGCTACTTACCTGACCCTTGCATGATGCCACCCAAGAATGCAGGACGTAGTTTAAGGTCAATGTTCCACACATTTCTGTAACGGCACATGACCTAAAGATCCGATACATGCATGCACAATGATTAGTCAAGCATATAACTCTACCTCTGACATGTAAAAATGTACAATCTAAAGCAGGGCTACCCATCCCTCTTCCTGGAGATCTACTGTCCTGTAGGTTTTCAGTCCAACCCTAATTTAGCGTACCCGAGTCAGCTATTTAAGATCTTGTTGAGCAGCTAATTAGTAGAATAAGGTGTGTTAAATTAGGGTTGGACTGAAAACCAACAGGATGGTAGATCTCCAGGAAGAGGGTTGGGCAGCCCTGATCTAAAGACACTAACCTCAAACCCAAGCCATGAGTAGGGAGAGACCACGTCATAAAACAGTTCAATCACTTTCCTAGAACTTTCCATCTGAAGGATATTTTTTTTGTATTATTGCAACAATAATAACAATATTACACATCAATACAGGGACATTCTTGTGAATACAATGAAATAATAGAACACCAGGCGAACACCCCCCCGAAAAAAATATTAATTCAGGACATCATTAATCATTAATGTGTGGATACAGTTAGCTAGTTGTAACATCCGTGTAACATTGTCATTACACTGCAAGTAAAAACGTTCCTGTAGCCAAACGATTTAGCTAGTTGTAACATCCGTGTAGCGTTGTCATTGCACTGCAAGTAAAAACGTTTCTGTAGCCACAAACACTTAGTTATAACGTTATTTTGTGGGGTAAATTAAAACTTATATCTTATGTCATTGTAAATTATGTGCACGTTACCTTTGACCACCAGCTAGATGTCCGTCTGTCAAAGAAAAAACTGTGTCAAAGTTCAACCATTGAAAACAATCAAATGCACTTTGAACTCTGAATGTTTTCAAGTTTAGAAATATGCACATATGAACCAAGGGATCATTCAAATTACCCGTGCAAAAGTCAAACAAGCTGTTAACTTAGTTCTTTCGTTGTGTATTTCAAGCATACATGTAAAATACCAATAAACACACTAAACTGGGGCCGCTTTAAATAACGCGGATAGAATTAGCTGCAGTCTATCGCGCAGTGCTTCTGGGTCATTGGTAGATGGGATATATTGTGTTAAAATACATTTAAAGTAGTTTTACTTTCATAGCTAATCCTAATCCTTTGCCTAACCTTAACCTAATTATAATAACCTGCTACGAAAAGTAAATTATAGTCAATTGTGACATATACTGTACTCCATCTAGTCAAAACCGTGTTTGTTTACTTTATACATTCTTCTTCTTCAAACTTTATTGGCGAATCGCAACCAACTGATATGTGCATACACTGCCACCTACTGCCCTGGAGTGTGATGCCGGTCACGACCTACAGTACCTGTACCACTAGACATTCTTCTACCGCTCTGCTCGTTTTGATACAAAAACACTGACCTAATAATAGTTTGCAGCCATCCACAAAAAATATAAATGTGCTGGTCCCATGTAAAGTGTAATGTAAAGTGCTGGTCCCATGTTTCATGAGCTGAAATAAAAGATCGCAGAAATGTTTCAAACAAAAAAAGCTTATTTCTCTAAACTGTTGTGCACAAATTTGTTTACATCTGTGTTAGTGAGCATTTTATCCTTTGTCAAGATAATCCATCCACTTATCGCAGTTGCTAGCTATGCCAGTAGAGATCCTGGTTCGAGTCCAGGCTCTGTCGCAAGTAAGCATTTCACGATAAGGTGCATTCAACGCATGTGACAAATCAAATTTGATTTGATTTTATGTACTAAAGTCGATTTAATCCACACTTGCGTTAGTCCCCTCATTTGGTGATTGGCATTTAGGCTGTGACAATGAAAAGGCAGCAGACAGACCTACAGTAGGTTTTAGCAGGGACGTTGGGTAGGATGACCTGATTTGTAACTATGAAAATCCTTTTGTCAAACAGATTGCGAACCCAAAAGAATACATTTAATTCTAGAGGGGATACAAAAAAATATAAAATAGTTTGGGTAGAGTGTAGGGGCAGATTTATGTAACATTTTCTTCAGCAGATTTTATTAGCTATTTACTTTATTTAGTCTGATTAGTGGAACAATTCTCATTTTTAACAATGGGCTAAAATATAGGGTAATTACTGTGCTTGTCAGCAACACTACTGTCACCCCCCACACTTATTTTATTATTCTACTTCTTTCCTGTTTTGCCAGCGCAATCTCATATTTGAAATCTGATATGCCTACTTGTGTCTTTGAAAATGAATTATATGAGGCTATGTATTTTTGCCGGTCATGGACAGTTTTGAATAAGTCATACAAATAAGCATTGGATATTAAATGCTCCAGGAATCAAATATAATTTTTAACATTTTAGTATTGTGCACATGCTAGGCAGAGATGGTAGGTGGACACACAACTCATAAACAGATCACATAATGTCTATGTAGAGTAAAATGATGGCAAGGATCTTCATCTAGAAGTCATAAAACACCTGAATATTGATCTTCAACTAGTAGTCATAAACCACCTGAATATTGATCTTCAACTAGTTGTCATAAACCACCTGAATATTGATCTTCATCTAGTAGTCATAAACCACCTGAATATTGATCTTCAACTAGCAGTCATAAACCACCTGAATATTGATCTTCAACTAGTAGTCATAAACCACCTGAATATTGATCTTCAACTAGTAGTCATAAACCACCTGAATATTGATCTTCATCTAGTAGTCATAAACCCCCTGAATATTGATCTTCAACTAGTAGTTATAAACCACCTGAATATTGATCTTCATCTAGTAGTTATAAACCACCTGAATATTGATCTTCATCTAGTAGTCATAAACCACCTGAATATTGATCTTCATCTAGTAGTCATAAACCCCCTGAATATTGATCTTCATCTAGTAGTCATAAACCACCTGAATATTGATCTTCATCTAGTAGTCATAAACCACCTGAATATTGATCTTCATCTAGTAGTCATAAACCCCCTGAATATTGATCTTCATTCGATTTTTCTTGAAGATTGGGTCATCTTCAAAAATGCAGTGTTAAAACAAGAACATTTTCAAACACCCAACACTTGGTGAACATAGATCTGGGTGGCCAACCTTCCCGGAGAGGATTTTCTTCCATCCCTATTTTAAAGAGATAGATTCCAAATGACAAAATATAAAAAGTTTGTGTCCTTACCTTCAAAGTAGTCTATGGACAAGTAGACTCCAATCTATGATTTGGTTACCCACTGCCATCAACCATTAATAGTAACATTTCCTGTGCAGAGCCTTGTTGTAGTGCTAACACTTCCTGGCACATGTCTCATACAACTTTCCACCTGAGAACAGGGATCAATCCCGGCTTCCAACCTTCCCACTGTTTATAACACTTGCCTGTCTCCCTTTCTCATTTCATTACTGTCTGAATAAAGTGTCAAACCACCTAAAAAAAACTTTAAAAAACATATTAGCATACTTTACATATCATACTCCAAAGTAACAAAGTAGTCATATTTGGAGTGTGAATTTAATGTTCAAAGCATCCTGAATAGACCTAATTTTCCACCCTGGTAATAGGCCTAAGCCATGTAAAAATACATAGAATTTCAGGAAATTCGCTTTAACACAGTAAACCCCCCAGTCCCCCGTCTATGGATTGGCCAGGGGGAAATTAAATTCACATAGCAAATCTCACTCCAAACTTTCTTCAAAAGTTGGCAGCCCTGAATTATTACAATGCTCTGAAATAGTAAAATAGTAATAAATATTGCATGACTTCATTATCATACATTTACTACAATGATGTACACATATTAACAGTGAAAATATTCTAAAATAATATATCTGTATTACTTGCTATGAAAGTATACATTTTGACATCTTACAGTGCATTCGGAAAGTATTCAAACCCCTTGACTTTTTCCACATGTTGTTACATTACAGCCCTATTCTAAAATTGATTAAATATTTTTTCCCCTCATCGATCTAAGCACAATACCCCATGATGATAAAGTGAAAACAGGTTTTTAGAAATACCTTATTTACATATTCAGACCCTTTTGCTATGAGACTCGGAATTGAGCTCAAATGTATCCTGTTTCCGTTGATCATCCTTAATATGTTTTTTACAACTTGATTGGAGTCAACCTGTGGTAAATTCAATTGATTGGACATGATTTGGAAAGACAAGACAAATATAAGGTCCCACAGTTGAAAGTGCATGTCAGAGCACAAACCAAGCCGTGAGGTCAAAGGTATTGTCCGTATAGCTCCGAGACAGGATTGTGTCGAGGCACAGATCTGGGGAAGGGTACCAAAACATTTCTGCAGCATTGAAGGTCCCCCAAGAACAGAGTGACCTCCATCATTCTTAAATGGAAGAAGTTTGGAACCACTAAGACTCTTCCAAGAGCTGGCCGCCTGGCCAAACTGAGCAATCAGTGGAGAAGGGCTTTGGTCATGGAGATGACCAAGAACCCGATGGCCACTCTGACAGACCTCCAGAGTTCCTCTGTGGAGATGGGAGAACCTTCCAGAAGGACAACCATCTCTGCAGTACTCCACCAATCAGGCCTTTGTGGTAGAGTGGCCAGATGGAAGCCACTCCTCAGTAAAAACCACATGACAGCCCACTTGGAGTTTGCCAAAAGGCACATAAAGGATTCTCAGACCATGAAGAAACAAGATTCTCTGGTCTGATGAAACCAAGATTGAACCATTTGGCCTGAATGCCAAGCGTCACATCTGGAGGAAACCTGGCACACTCCCTACGGTGAAACATGGTGGTGCCAGCATCATGCTGTGGGGATGTTTTTTAGGGGCAGGTACGAGGAGACTAGTCAGGATCGAGGGAAAGATGAACGGAGCAAAGTACAGAGAGATCCTTGATGAAAACCTGCTCCAGAGCGCTCAGGACTTCAGACTGGGGTGAAAGTACACCTTCCAACAGGACAACAACCCTAAGCACACAGCCAAGACAATGCGGGAGTGGCTTCGGGACAAGTCTCTGAATGTCCTTGAGTTGCCCAGCCAGAGCCAGGACTTGAACCCAATCGAACATCTCTGGAGAGACCCGAAAATAGCTGTGCAGCGAAGCTGTCCATCCAACCTGACAGAGCTTGAGAGGATCTACAGAGAAGAATGGGAGAAACTCCCCAAATACAGGTGCACCAAGCTTGTAGCGTCATACCCAAGAAGACTTGAGGCTGTACATACATACCAGAAGCCATGGATTACAGGCAACATCCGCACTGAGCTAAAGGCTAGAGCCGCCGCTTTCAAGGAGCGGGATTCTAACCCAGAAGCTTATAAGAAATCCCGCTATACCCTCCGACAAACCATCAAACAAGCAAAGCATCAATACAGGACTAAGATCGAATCGTACTACACAGGCTCTGATGCTCGTAGGATGTGGCAGGGCTTGCAAACCACAACCAAAGTTGTGTCTCATTATGGTAAGTGGTGAAATAAGTGTAGCCAGTTACAACTGTAATGGCTTAGCAGATAATAAGAAAAGACGATCAGTATTTACCTGGCTAAAAGAGAAGGAATATAATATCTATTGTTTACAGGAAACTCATTCAACAATTTTAGATTAAGTTTTGTGGAAAAGGGACTGGGGGGGAAATATATTTCTCCCATGGTCAAAGAAATTCAAAAGGGGTGATGGTTTTAATTAACAGTAATTTTGATCCAAATGTGCAAATTGTCCAAACAGATCATCAAGGTAGATGGATTATTTTAAATATGTTATTGGACAATAAACAGATATGGCTTATTAACCTATAGGGTCCAAATAATGATGATCCAAGCTTCTTTGAAAATACATATAAGAATTTATCAACTCTACAAGCAACACTAGACTCTATTATTATGGTGGGAGATTTTAATACGCTCTTAAATACCTCTCTGGACCGGAAAGGAAATCCCACTATAAACTATCACCCTCAGGCACTTAAGGAAATCATGAATGTCATGGATATATTGGAATTAGTGGATATATGGAGACTTAAATACCCTGACCTAGTGAGATATATATGGCGGAGGCTTAATCAAGCTCGTCGTCTTGACTACTTTCTTATGCCATTCTCTCTGGCACCAAAAGTTAAAAAAGTGTTGATAGGGGACAGAATGCAGTCAGATCATCACATAATTGACATATATATTACTCTTACAGAATTTCCACGTGGCCAAGGATATTGGAAATGTAATTAAAGCCTACTAGATGATAAATTGTTTAGAACTAGGACAGAAGAATTTATGACTGACATTTTCCGACATAACATAGGTACAGCAGATCACCTTATTGTATGGGACACTTTTAAATGTGCCTTTAGAGGCCATGCAATTCAGTATTCATCTATAAAGCAAAAGCAATTTAGATCAAAAGAGTCCATATTAACAGGAGGAAATTAAAGGACTAACAGTACAGTTAGATAGCAATAAAAACTGTACCATAGAGGCACAGAATAAGTTACGAGGAAAAACAAAAAGAAATGGAGGAACTTATTCAAGAAAGATCCAGTGTAATATATTATAAAACGAAAGCGAACTGGATGGAATATAGGGAAATTGCACCAAATTCATTTTCAATCTTCAATATAGAAATGCTACCCAAAAACATGTATTGAAACTTGTTACAAATGATGGAGTCACGGATGATTCACCGAATGATATTTTGAAAGAGGAAGTAAAGTACTTTAAGAATATGTTTTCATTTCAGTCTCCTCCATCTCCACTAACTGAAACTGATTATATGGATTTTTTCCCTAATAATAATGTAAAATTAACATCTGCACAGAAAGACTCATGTGAAGGCCAAATTACAGAGGAGGAACTTCTGGATGCAATTAAAGCCTTTAAGGCTGGGAAAACTCCAGGGCTGGATGGCATACCAGTGGAAGTATACAAAACGTTTTTGATATACTCAGAGGACTATTATTAGCATGTTTTAACCACTCCTATATAAATAGTAGATTATCAGATACGCAACAAGAAGGTCTGATATCATTATTATTGAAACAGGACCCAAGTGGTATATATAAAGATCCAGTCCATTTAAAAAATTGGAGACCTCTTACACTTCAGTGTTGTGATGCAAAAATCCTAGCAAAATGCTTGGCGCATAGAATTAAAAAAGTATTGTCAGATATTATTCATCCTAATCAGACAGGTTTTTTTACATGGACGATACATTGGAGATAATATAAGACAAGTACTGGAAACAATAGAATACTACGAAATATCGGGGACACCAGGCCTGGTTTTCATAGCTGATTTTGAAAAGGCTTTTGATAAAGTACGACTGGAGTTTATATATAAATGCCTAGAATATTTCAATTTTGGGGAATCTCTTATAAAATGGGTTAAAGTTATGTATAGTAACCCTAGGTGTAAAATAGTAAATAATGGCTACATCTCAGAAAGTTTTAAACTATCTAGAGGAGTAAAACAAGGTTGTCCACTATTGGCATATCTATTTATTATTGCCATCGAAATGTTAGCTGTTAAAATTAGATCAAACAATAATATTAAGGGATTACAAATCCGCGGCTTAAAAACTAAGGTGTTATTGTACGCTGATGATTCATGTTTTCTTTTAAAACCACAATTAGAATCTCTCCACAGCCTGATAGAGGATCTAGATACTTTTGCTATCCTTTCTGGATTAAAACCAAATTATGATAAGTGTACTATATTATGTATTGGATCACTAAAAAATGATAATTTTACATTACCGTGTAGTTTACCAATTAAATGGTCTGACAGAGATGTGGACATACTCGGTATTCAAATCCCAAAAGAAAGAAATGATGTTACTCCATTACATTTTTATAGAAAGTTAGCAAAAATAGATATGATCTTGTTACCATGGAAAGGAAAATACCTGTCTATTTGTGGAAAAATCACCCTGATTAACTATTTAGTCATATCACAGTTGACCTATTTGCTTATGATTTTGCCTACAACTAGTGACCTGCTTTTTAAATTATTTGAACAAAATTTTATTTGGAATGGCAAGCCAGACAAAATTAAAAGGGCCTATTTATATAACGAATATGAATTCGGAGGGCTGAAATGATTAAATAGTAAAGCATTAGACCCTCACTAAAGGCATCAGTCATACAAAAGTTATACTTAAATCCAAACTGGTTCTTTAGTAAATTGGTAGGAATGTCTCATCCTATGTTCAAGAATGGCCTTTTCCCCTTTATTCAGATTACACCTCTGTAACGCCCTGGCCATAGAAAGGGGTTTTTGTTCTTTATTTTGGTTAGGCCAGGGTGTTACATTGGGTGGGCGTTCTATGTTCCTTTCTCTATGTTTTTGTATTTCTTTGTTTTGGGCCGTGTGTGGCTCCCAATCAGGCACAGCTGAAGCTCGTTGTTGCTGATTGGGAGTCACACATAAGGAGCATGTTTTTCCTTTGGGTTTTGTGGGTAATTGTTTCTGTTTTGAGTATTTTCCTAACAGGACTGTTTGCTGTCCTTTTTGTTCATTTATGTAGTGTTCTCTTGTTTTTTTAATTAAAATTCTGATGAACACATCCTCTGCTGCACCTTGGTCCCCTCTTCCAGACAGCCGTTACAACCTCCTCACTTTCGGTTGTTTGAAAAGGAAAAAATCTCCAAAATATCGTTATTTTTTAAACAAGCCTTAGAAAGTTGGTTGCAATTTCAGTTTAATCCACCTGAAAAGACAGAACAAATGATACAACAAATATTGTGGTTAAACTGAAATATACTAATTGATAAAAAAAAAATATATTTTTCAAAGAAATGTTTAAAAGAGGTATAATTTTTGTGGATGATATTATACATAGGACTGGTGTAGTGATGTCACACATGCAGCTAACACAGACACATGTAAATGTCTGCTCTACCCAAAATTACAACCAACTAATTGCAGCATTACCACAAAAATGGAAGAGGCAAGTAGAAGGGGAAAAAAGTAAGGAACTTGTATGTCGGCCCTGTATTAAAGAACATAAATGGTTAAAGAAAAGTGTGATAAATAAAAACATATACCAATTTCATTTAAGGACCAAAAAACTGACAGCTGTGTCATATAAATCGCAAAATAGTTGGGAAAAGATTTTCGATGTACCCATTCCATGGCACATGGTTTATGAATTGATACGCAAAACAATGCCGGATTCAAAACTTCAAATTTTTCTATTTAAATTACCAAAAGTCTTGCAACCAATAGAATGTCATATATATGGGGGATACAATCTTCCCAGCTCTGCAGATTTTGCTGTGATGAGGCAGAGTCATAAGACCATTTATTTTGGTATTGTCCATATGTAGCTCGTTTTTGGTCATAGGTCCAGGAATGGCTGAAGAATTGCAACATTTGCCTAGAACTAATGCTGCAGATAGCAATACTGGGTGCTTTGAAAAGCCATAGTCAATCAATCAATAATATAATAATTATTTTAGAAAACATGTTTATTTTTTATTTACAATCTGTAGAAGCTGTGAGAATAGAAAGGTTCAGTACTTTTGTCAAGCATCACAGCACAGTTGAAAAATATATGGCAAAAATAAATCCAAAATGGTTGATGTTGAGAGATAGATGGGAGGGGTTGAATGGAGCTGAAGGATGGGACTAATAACAAGATAACCAATGGAAAACATACGGGGTCTGCAAAATGTATATAGGTTCAGAAATGTTCTGAAATAGCACAGTTACAAATAGAAATCAAACTGGATGGACATCAGAAATAGAGGAAAGACTAAAAACAAACAAAATATATCTATTGTAAAATAGATTGTGTCTGTAAAATGTGTATAAGATGTATTAACTGAAGGTAGAAGCCTACATGTTATTGTTTATTAGTTTATTCCAATTGGGGGAAGGGTGGTAGGGTTTGCGGGGAATAATAAAGGTATATTCTAAAAAAAGTATGTATGTCTATATAGGTATGTGTATGTATATGTGTATATGTATATGGATATATATATTTACCCCCCAAAAATATGGGGGATTGGAAATGATGCAGACAATTACATTGATGGAAGCAACCATCTTTCCGCAATATTAAGCTGATCCACCCCTTAGAAATGAATAAATTAAATTCAATTAAAAAAGTGTCTTCACTGACATTTTCAACCTCTCCCTGTCCGAGTCTGTAATACCAACATGTTTTAAGCAGACCACCATAGTGCCTGTGCCCAAGAACACCAAGGTAACCTGCCTAAATGACTACCGACTCGTAGCACTCACATCTGTAGCAATGAAGTGCTTTGAAAGGCTGGTCATGGCTCACATCAGCACCATCATCCCAGAAACACTAAACCCACTGCAATTTACATACCGCACCAACAGATCCACAGATGATGCAATCTCTATTGCACTCCACACTGCCCTTTCCCACCTGGACAAAAGGAACACCTATGTGAGAATGCTATTCATTGACTACAGCTCAGCGTTCAACACCATAGTGCCCTGAAAGCTCATCAATAAGCTAAGGACCCTGGGACTAAACACCTCCCTCTGCAACTGGATCCTGGACTTCCTGACGGGCCGCCCCCAGGTGGTAAGTGTAGGTAACAAAACAACACATCCGCCACGCTGATCCTCAACACAGGGGCCCCTCGGGGGGTGCGTGCTCAGTCCCCTCCTGTACTCCCTGTTCACTCATGACTGCACGGCCAATCACGACTCCAACACCATAATTAAGTTTGTCGATGACACAACAGTGGTAGGCCTGATCACCGACAACAAAGAGACAGCATGTAGGGAGGAGGTCAGAGCCTTGGCCGTGTGGTGCCAGGACAACAACCTCTCCCTCAATGTGATGAAGACAAAGGAGATGATTGTGGACTACAGGAAAAAGAGGACCGAGCACGCCCCCATTCTCATCGACGGGGCTGCAGTGGAACATTTTATTACGTTTGCAATTGCAACAAATAATCTGCTCAGACCCCAACCAAGGAGCATTAAAAGTCGTGCTATAAATTCTCAGACAACCCAAAGATTCCTTGATGCCCTTCCAGACTGCCTCTGCCTACCCAAGGACGTCAGAGGACAAAAATCAGTTAACCACCTAACCGAGGAACTCAATTTAACCTTGCACAATACCATAGATGCAGTTGCACCCCTAAAAACTAAAAACATCTGTCATAAGAAACTAGCTCCCTGGTATACAGAAAATACACGAGCTCTGAAGCAAGCTTCCAGAAAATTGGAACGGAAATGGCGCCACACCAAACTGGAAGTCTTCCGACTAGCTTGGAAAGACAGTACCGTGCAGTATCGAAGAGCCCTCACTGCTGCTCGATCATCCTATTTTTCCAACTTAATTGAGGAAAATAAGAACAATCCGAAATTTCTTTTTGATACTGTCGCAAAGCTAACTAAAAAGCAGCCTTCGCAAATGGAGGATGGCTTTCACTTCAGCAGTAATAAATTTATGAACTTCTTTGAGGAAAAGATCATGATCATTAGAAAGCAAATTACAGACTCCTCTTTAAATCTGGGTATTCCTCCAAAGCTCCATTGTCCTGAGTCTACACAACTCTGCCAGGACCTAGGATCAAGGGAGACACTAAAGTGTTTTAGTACTATATCTCTTGACACAATGATGAAAATAATCATGGCCTCCAAACACTCAAGCTGCATACTGGACCCTATTCCAACTAAACTACTGAAAGAGCTGCTTCCTGTGCTTGGCCCTCCTATGTTGAACATAATAAACGGCTCTCTATCCACCGGATGTGTACCAAGCTCACTAAAAGTGGCAGTAATAAAGCCTCTCTTGAAAAAGCCGAATCTTGACCCAGAAATTATAAAAAACTATCGGCCTATATCGAATCTTCCATTCCTCTCAACATTTTTTGAAAAAGCTGTTGCACAGCAACTTACTGCCTTCCTGAAGACAAACAATGTATACGAAACGCTTCAGTCTGGTTTTAGACCCCATCATAGCACTGAGACTGCACTTGTGAAGGTGGTAAATGACCTTTTAATGACGTCAGACCGAGGCTCTGCATCTGTCCTCGTGCTCCTAGATCTTAGTGCCGCTTTTGATACCATCGATCACCACATTCTTTTGGAGAGATTGGAAACCCAAATTGGTCTACATGGACAAGTTCTGGCCTGGTTTAGATCTTATCTGTCGGAAAGATATCAGTTTGTCTCTGTGAATGGTTTGTCCTCTGACAAATCAATTGTACATTTCGGTGTTCCTCAAGGTTCCGTTTTAGGACCACTATTGTTTTCACTATATATTTTACCTCTTGGGGATGTCATTCGAAAACATAATGTTAAATTTCACTGCTATGCGGACGACACACAGCTGTACATTTCAATGAAACATGGTGAAGCCCCAAAATTGCCCTCGCTAGAAGCCTGTGTTTCAGACATAAAGAAGTGGATGGCTGCAAACTTTCTACTTTTAAACTCGGACAAAACAGAGATGCTTGTTCTAGGTCCCAAGAAACAAAGAGATCTTCTGTTGAATCTGACAATTAATCTGGATGGTTGTACAGTCGTCTCAAATAAAACTGTGAAGGACCTCGGCGTTACTCTGGACCCTGATCTCTCTTTTGAAGAACATATCAAGACTGTTTCAAGGACAGCTTTTTTCCATCTACGTAACATTGCAAAAATCAGAAACTTTCTGTCCAAAAATGACGCAGAAAAATTAATCCATGCTTTTGTTACTTCTAGGCTGGACTACTGCAATGCTCTACTTTCCGGCTACCCGGATAAAGCATTAAATAAACTTCAGTTAGTGCTAAATACGGCTGCTAGAATCCTGACTAGAACCCAAAAATTTGATCATATTACTCCAGTGCTAGCCTCCCTACACTGGCTTCCTGTTAGGGCAAGGGCTGATTTCAAGGTTTTACTGCTAACCTACAAAGCATTACATGGGCTTGCTCCTACCTATCTTTCCGATTTGGTCCTGCCGTACATACCTACACGTACGCTACGGTCACAAGACGCAGGCCTCCTAATTGTCCCTAGAATTTCTAAGCAAACGGCTGGAGGTAGGGCTTTCTCCTATAGAGCTCCATTTTTATGGAATGGTCTGCCTACCAATGTGAGAGACGCAGACTCAGTCTCAACCTTTAAGTCTTTACTGAAGACTTATCTCTTCAGTAGGTCCTATGATTAAGTATAGTCTGGCCCAGGAGTGTGAAGGTGAACGGAAAGGCTGGAGCAACGAACCGCACTTGCTGTCTCTGCCTTGCCGGTTCCCCTCTTTCCACTGGGATTCTCTGCCTCTAACCCTTTTACAGGGGCTGAGTCACTGGCTTACTGGTGTTCTTCCATGCCGTCCATGGGAGGGGTGCATCACTTGAGTGGGTTGAGTCACTGACGTGGTCTTCCTGTCTGGGTTGGCGCCCCCCCTTGGGTTGTGCCATGGCGGAGATCGTTGTGGGCTATACTCGGTCTTGTCTTAGGACCGTAAGTTGGTGGTTGGAGACATCCCCCTAGTGGTGTGGGGGCTGTGCTTTGGCAAAGTGGGTGGGGTTATATCCTGCCTGTTTGGCCCTGTCCGGGGGTATCATCGGATGGGGCCACAGTGTCTTCTGATCCCTCCTGTCTCAGCCTCCAGTATTTATGCTGCAGTAGTTTATGTGTCGGGAGGCTAGGGTCAGTCTGTTACATCTGGAGTATTTCTCTTGTCTTATCCGGTGTCCTGTGTGAATTTAAATATGCTCTCTCTAATTCTCTCTTTCTCTCTTTCTGTCTTTCTCTCGGAGGACCTGAGCCCTAGGACCATGCCTCAGGACTACCTGGTATGATGACTCCTTGCTGTCCCCAGTCCACCTGGCCGTGCTGCTGCTCCAGTTTCAACTGTTCTGCCTGCGGCTATGGAACCCTGACCTGTTCACCGGACGTGCTTGTTGCACCCTCGACAACTACTATGATTATTATTATTTGACCATGCTGGTCATTTATGAACATTTTAACATCTTGACCATGTTCTGTTATAATATCCACCCTGCACAGCCAGAAGAGGACTGGCCACCCCTCATAGCCTGGTTCCTCTCTAGGTTTCTTCCTAGGTTTTTGGCCTTTCTAGGTAGTTTTTCCTAGGGAGTTTTTCCTAGGGAGTTTTTCCTAGCCACCGTGCTTCTTTCACATGCTTTGCTTGCTGTTTGGGGTTTTAGGCTGGGTTTCTGTGCAGCACTTTGAGATATCAGCTGATGTACGAAGGGCTATATAAAAATAAATTTGATTTGATTGATTTGAACAGGTTGAGAGCTTCAAGTTCCTTGGTGTCCACATCACCAACAAACTAACATGGTCCAAGCACACCAAGACAGTCGTGAAGAGGGCATGACAAAACCTATTCCCCCTCAGGAGACTGAAAAGATTTGGCATGGGTCCTCAGTTCCTCAAAAGGTTCTACAGCTGATCCATCAAGAGCATCCTGACTGGTTGCATCACTGCCTGGTATGGCAACTGCTCGGCCTCTGACCACAAGGCACTACAGAGGGTAGTGCTAACGGCCCAGTACATCACTGGAGCCAAGCTTCCAGCTATTCAGGACCTCTATACAAGGCGGTGTCAGAGGAAGGCCCTAAAAATTGTCAATGACTCCAGCCACCCTAGTCATAGACTGTTCTCTCTGCTACCGCACGGCAAGCAGTACAGGAGCACCAAGTCTAGGTCCAAGAGGCTTCTAAACAGCTTCTACCCCCAAGCCATAAGACTCCTGAACAGCTAATGAAATTGCTACCCAGACTATTTGCATTGCCCCCCCCCCCCCCCTTTTACACTGCTGCTACTCTCTGTTATTATCATCTATGCATAGTCACTTTAATAACTCTACCTTCATGTTCATGTACATTACCTCAACTAACCGGTGCCCCGCACATTGACCCTGTACCCATGTATATAGTCTCGCTATTGTTATTTTACTGCTGCTCTTTAATTACTTGTTACTTTTATTTCTTATTCTTATCCGTATTTTTTTTAACTGCATTTGTTGGTTAGCGGCTCCTAAGTAAGTATTTCACTGTAAGGTCTACACCTGTTCGGCGCATGTGACTAATACAATTTGATTTGATTTGATGGCAAAGTACTGAGTGAAGGGTCTGATATTTCAGTGTTATATTTGTTATAAAATTGCAAAAATGTCTAAAAACCTATTTTTGCTTTGTCATTATGGGTTATTGTGTGTAGATTGATGAAGAAAAAAACGATTTCATCCATTTTAGAATAATCCATTTTAGAATAAGGCTGTAACGTAACAAAACGTGAAAAAGGTCAAGGGGTCTGAATACTTTCCGAATGCACTGTACATACAAAGTATCCACTCGGTTATTACTAAAATATACACATAATTCTGTCTGTCTACGTATTATCCTGGGGACTGGAGTGGTCTTTGACCTCTGTGGAGCCCAGGTTGTCTGTGGGCGGAAAGCTGGGTTCAGGGGGCTTGTAGGCCAACTCACTGAAAGACAAAAAACAACATCTGTCTGTCTGTCTGTCTGTCCATCCATCTGCCTGATTTGTCCGTTCTCTGTAGTGTCTTACCTCTCTCCATCTCTCTCTGTAGCAGCCTGGAGAGTTAGACACAAACCAACAGGGGGGGTCAGTATTTCCCATAAACATATCAATAACATATTCAGTGAAAAAAGATGGGTTACCTTGGGCTTCTGTGGGAGCGGCACCCCGCCCATCTTTCTAGGTCCCCCAAGAGTGTCAAAAGAATTACTGCGCACCCTAATGGCTCTCTGCAACAAAGACAGGAAGTATGGATGCCAAGTCCAAAACCCACCCTTTCCCCATACCGGAGTGAAAAGTCAAGGATTTCTGACCTCACCTTAAAGTTTTCGATGAACCCTCCACTCCCCTCAGTTACACCCCTCATCCCCTCAGAAGTCGAGAGGGTGGACACAGGCGAACCTCCCATCATGCACTGGGAGCGGGTGGACAGTTCCGCCTGCAGACCCTCCAGGAGCGACGAACGAGTGCGCAGCTTGAAAAGGTAGGATGAGAGGAGAGAGGGCGGCAGAGACGGAGGAGAGAAGGAGGCAGCATAGAGGAGTTAAGTAAGAGATGGGGAGCAGAAGAGAGGAATTAGAGAAGAGGAAAGACTTGTTTCTTTGGTTTCTGTTCCACATAAAAATATACCAGATTTGCATCTAGAAAGTCTTAGGATGTGTGCATGTAATGCCTCAAGAATTACTGTATACATTTATAATGGTGTTAGTGTTGTTCTTCTGTGGTTACCTCCAGTCTACTGAACCTCTCAGCCTTATAACAGGAGATCTCTGCATTGATAAGCTTGGTCAGGAGGAACTCTCTCAACAGGGAGCTCTGGAAGATAGGCCAACAGAGACACACTGAGAATGCATCATGGTCTTTTACCATGTCACCAAGTTCAGATGTGAATTCTACTCACCTCTGTGAATATGGGAGGATCAGGGAGGGAGGGACCAAAGGGAGGTACATCCTCTCTGGCTGTGACTGACACCTGCAAACAGACCACTTCCAGGTTTGAAAAAGCCTTTCCATTCCAATAAAAACAACTACAGTGATAAGATCAATGTGTCTCTGCTTTTGTATTATCTTCTTACCTGGAACACACCTCCTCCTCCTGCCTCCTCCCCCTCGTCCCCCACGCCCTTCCTCACCCTCCTGACCACTAGGAAACAGTGCAGGAAGTGTGAGCCAATGACATCAGACAGAAAAGGGGTGTGGCCCTCCTGGTAAACAACAGCAACGATGTCGTTGCCAATGTGTCTCTTCCTCTGTAGCTGTAAGGAGTAATGAGCAGAGGGTAAGAGGGAGCCACTGGAGCTGGGTTGAAGTGATTGACTGTGGGTGAGGATGATTTGGTGTCGTTATTCAGGCTATACCTGTTGTGTATCGCCCTCTGTGAAGGGCAGTTTGGTGGACACATGGAACATGATCTCTCTGCTGTGGAAGGAAGTGAAGACCGCATCACTTCCTGTCTGGCCGTGACACACATCCAAACCTCCTCGAAACCTGGAAGAGAGGGAGGGAGAGAGAGAATGGGGGAGAGAAAGAGGGAAGAGGCAGTCGGGGAGAGGGAGTGACAGTAAGCTGCTGGTATCTTCTTATTCATCTATTCCTGTTACAATGTCATATTTCTGTAATTTCTCTATAAGGCCATGTCAAAATGTCGGTTACTGTACATTACCCAGTGAACCCTTGAAGTGTGACTGTATCTCCCAAAATAGAGAGGAATTCTTGAAACTCTTCACTTTCCTCATTGTTACAGAGTATGTCCTCCTCTGTCAGCTGTAAAAGATACAGAGAAAATATGAGAGGTACTGTAGACTAGCGCTACTATTTAATGCTTCCAAACTTCTGCCTGCATTCCAGTTATTTACCTGTCCCGCTCTCTGATACAAGACACCAAACTTGAAATTCGGAGACACTCTGTGTTCATCAAATGCTGTTATAAGATCTGGTGCCTGAAAGACAGAGAGGGAAGAGAGAAAGAAAGAAAGAAGCAAAGAAAGGGAGAGAGGGAGGGATAGAGAGAGATAAAGGGGAAGGAGAGAGCACACATTTGTATCAAAATTGTCTCAGGGTTTAGAGGTCATTTGAAGAGTACATTCTGTGTAACATGAAGGCCTAAAGCATTTGGGAATGTGTACAGTGAAAAAGAAGTACCTTGAGGTAACTGACCACATCAAATCTGGGCACAGTCACACTGTCGCATAGCATCTGAAAAGGACATGGTCAGTTTGTTGTTTTTCAATGATGGTAAATGCTTTCAGTAAAAGTATAATAAAGGTTCATCTAAAATACACACGTCTGTTGGAGAGACTAGTAATGGTACCTTGGCCAGCTCCACAGCAGATGGGATGTTTGGGAACAGAGACACAGAGAAGACCCCATGCATAGAGCATTCCCTCATTCTGGAAAGGAAAGACAGACGTAATAACTGTTGCTCATGGAATTCACCAGGGTGTTTCATTACATTAACTGAATAATTTCCATTCTTTCTGATATAACCTCAGTATTACTCTCAGCCTCTTCTCTTCTTCCTCCAAACAGACAGAGAGAAGGAGGGGTCCCAGGGAGGGGTCCACTGCTGTGAACGAGTGATGATACTGACATAGGAGAGAAAGTCACAAAGCTACTATGTATGTATTTCATCATCTTGGATCATAGTCCATCTCTACCATCAAATGGAACAGAATAAGAGTAGTCCTATGGGCCGTACTCTACTAACTCGTGAGCGGAAGAACTCCTGGTAGTATGTGGCCTCGCTGTCTCTCTCCATGATGTCATAGGTCTCTGGGTCAAGTCCGTAATGAGAGGATGTCGGACTGATTTCAGCAAACTTCTGTAGCGGGGGGTCTATCCAGTAACCACCCAGCTTTGGAGGCAGGATCAGAGGAAGGTCACGACCTATCTTCAAAAGCTGAGACTTTCAAAAGGGTGAGATGATAATTAAAAAGTCTGGTGTATCCAATTAAATGTAGATCTAGCAGTATCCGTAGGATGATGATTTCATCTGCATACCTAATAATGAGTTTTATGTATGCTGGTATGAGTGTTATAACTATTGTGACGTCAGTGTTTTAAGGAACAAAAATGTCTGTATCGTTGATAATTTTGAAAGGTCAAATGTCAACACACACACACGTGTGCACACAGATCTTGACATTATATTTTAGGAGAAAGACTCACCCTCAAAGGCAGAGGGAATTCACAGCGCTGTTCATCTAGCCTGCTGCTCTGATGAAGGAGAGTGAAGGTAACAGTGACTGACTGATTGACTAACTGGAGAGAGAACTGTTGTACACACGGAGACTACACACAACAGAGAGGGAATGGTGCTGTTCACTCACCTGCAACTTCTCAATGACCTCAAACAGCTCTGTCACCTTACATGGAAAACACAGACAGACAGACAGACAGACAGACAGACAGACAGACAGACAGACAGACAGACAGACAGACAGACAGACAGACAGACAGACAGACAGACAGACAGACAGACAGACAGACAGACAGAGTCAGACAGACAGAGTCAGACAGACAGAGTCAGACAGACAGACAGACAGACAGACAGACAGACAGACAGACAGACAGACAGACAGACAGACAGACAGACAGACAGACAGACAGACAGACAGACAGACAGACAGACAGACAGACAGACAGACAGACAGACAGACAGACAGACAGACAGACAGACAGACAGACAGAAAGGAGGTTCAGGGAGAAACAGGAAGAGAAAGAGAAACAGTTAGACAAACACAGACGCAGGGAGACTAAATTAGTGATGATGTGATCAACAAATGCAAAAAGGATATGATGAAAGACACATTATCACAATTAAGTCCTTTTACCTTCTGGTTGCTGCCAGCAGAGAGTAACGGTTTGGTCTCGCTGGTAGGGGAGTCCAAAATATCCAGAATTCTGTGTTCTAAAGGTTCTGGTCCGCTACAACAGGTGGAATGACAGAGCATAGCAATGCAACCATCACCTTTCCCATTCATCAACTGCAAATGTATCAAGCTCTAAATCCAGTGTAAAATGACCAGCAAGAAATAAACTACATCTAATGTGGATAAAGGTAAATAAAGGTATTTTAAGTTTTTCTCACCTAGTCTCATTTTCACATATGAACCTGTCCACACTGTGAATAGGGAAAGTGGTAACTCCTTAGGCAATGTGCCGCATGACATTAAGGACTACTTCTATGAACAACTATTTCAAGATTTTATTCAGATTCTGACACTAGAACCAAAGCATTTTAATTTGTTCTCAATACTGTGACTGTTACTCACCCTCCATATGCCCCAAAAGTGAAACTTCTCTTTCTGGAGAAGAACTTGTCATTTCTGCTGTCTCTCTCCATCGTTCTGTGTGGGTGTTAGTGCTTGTGAGTGCCAGTGTGCTAGCTATAGTCAATCAGTACTGCTTAGGGATGAATTAAATCACTCCCCTCTCTCTCTCTCTCTCTCTCTCCTCTCTGCCCCCTGCCTCTCACTCATTTAATCTCTCTACTTCCTTCCCTCTATCCTGCTGTCAGCCAGACTAGCAATATTAACCCCATCTTGGCCGCAGGGACAGGCACTGATGGATAACAAACCCCCATGACCCTGCCCTGACATACAGTACATGTATGGACACAGAGACAGAGGAGTCGCTGGGTATCCATCACCATGCTCTAAGAAACACTGGTAGTGGTCTCACTGACTGGGTGTGTGTAAAGATAGGAATGGTAAATAAATAAATGCATGAGAGATTAGACCTGTTACCCTTTGAGTCTGTAGAACCATCAATTATTGACAGCACATACTGAGAGAGGTGCAAGGCAGCGGGAGAGGAGAGGTGAAAGGAGGGGAATGGGGATGGGTGGTAGTGGAGGGGGGGGGGGGGGGTGGTGAGGCACACTGCTAAATGGGGAATCGTCCACAGACAACGCAATCGCAATCACACTGCCCTAACCCATCTGGACAAGAGGAATACCTATGTAAGAATGCTGTTCATCGACTACAGCTCACCATTTAACACCATAGTACCCTCCAATCTCGTCATTAAGCTCGAGACCCTGGGTCTCGACCCCGCCCTGTGCAACTGGGTCCTGGACTTCCTGACGGGCCGCCCCCAGGTGGTGAGGGTAGGAAACAACATCTCCACCCCGCTGATCCTCAACACTGGGGCCCCAAAAGGGTAAGTTCTCAGCCCTCTTCTGTACTCCCTGTTCACCCAGTGTGGCCATGCACGCATCCAACTCAATCATCAAGTTTGCAGACGACACTACAGTGGTAGGCTTGATTACCAACAACGACGAGACGGCCTACAGGGAGGAGGTGAGGGCCCTCGGAGTGTGGTGTCAGGAGAAAAAAACCTCACACTCAATGTCAACAAAACAAAGGAGATGATTGTGGACTTCAGGAAACAGCAGAGGGAGCAGCCCCCTATCTACATTGACGAGACAGTAGTGGAGAGGGTGGAGAGTTTTAAGTTCCTCAGCGTACACATCACTGACAAACTGAAATGGTCCAGCCACACAGACAGTGTGGTGAAGAAGGTGCGACAGCGCCTCTTCAACCTCAGGAGGCTGAAGAAATTCGGCTTGTCACCTAAAACACTCACAAACTTTTACAGATGCACAATCGAGAGCATCCTGTCGGGCTGTATCATCGCCTGGTATGGCAACTGCTCCGCCCATAACCGTAAGGCTCTCCAGAGGGTAATGAGGTCTGCACAACGCATCACTGGGTGCAAACTACCTGCCCTCCAGGACACCTACAGCACCCAATGTCACAGGAAGGCCAAAAAGATCATCAAGGACAACAACCTCCCGAGCCACTGCCTGTTCACCCCGCTATCATCCAGAAGGCGGGGTCAGTACAGGTGCATCAAAGCTGGAGCGAGAGACTGAAAAACAGCTCCTATCTCAAGGCCATCAGACTGTTAAACAGCCATCACTAACATTGAGGGGCTGCTGCCAACATACTGACTCAACTCCAGCCACTTTAATAATGGAAAAATGTATGTAATAAATGTATCATTAGCCACTTTAAACAATACCACTAATGTTTACATACTCTACATTACTCATCTCATATGTATATACTGTACTCTATACCATCTACTGCATCTTGCCTATGCAGTTCGGCCATCACTCGTTCATATATTTTTATGTACATATTCTGATTCATTCCTTTACACTTGTGTGTATGAGGTAGTTGTTGTGAAATTGTTAGGTTAGCTTACTTGTTAGATATTACTGCATGGTCGGAACTAGAAGCACAAGCATTTCGCTACACTCGCATTAACATCTGCTAACCATGTGTATGTGACAAATAAAATTTGATTTTAATAAAAAAGAGGAAGGGAGGTTACAAATACTGTCTGTTCCTACTGTATCTATGAAAACAACATTAAGCTTCATTTGTGCAGTAAGGTGTGTCACGTCCTGACCAGTAAAGGGGTTATTTGTTCTTATAGTTTGGTCAGGACGTGGCAGGGGGTATTTGTTTTATGTGGTTCAGGGTGTGTTTGTGTATGTGTTCATGTAGAGGGGTATTTGGTTTATATGGTTCGGGGTGGTTATGTATGTAGAGGGGTATTTGATTTATTAGTCCAGGGTTTTGGTTATTGTTCTATGTTAGTTTAGTTCTATGTTCAGTCTAGTCGTTTGTATTTCTATGTTTAGTTAATTGGTGTTGGGGCCTTCAGTTGGAGGCAGCTGTCTATCGTTGCCTCTGATTGAAGGTCCTATAAATAGGTATGTGTTTGGCATGGGATTTTGTGGGAGATTGTTTCTGTGTATAGCTTCATGCCTTATCGTCGGTGTGTTTTTTTGTATACGTTTTGGTTTTCCTTCTTTGTCCTAAATAAAAGATGAGTATACATTTTCCCGCTGCGTTTTGGTCTACACCCTACGACATCCGTGACAAGGTGTAAGGGTGCGTGCTGGTGGCAGGGAAGTCAGGCGCAAGAGATCGAACTTGGTATAAAACGGAGCAGTTTAATAAGTGCTCAAAAACTCAGAAAACCAAAATATACAAAAAAGAATTGTTTACAAAACTTCGGCGGAAGTAGTGACATAAGGTCAATTATGTTGTGGCATTGGTAGTACTTAAAAAAAAATGTATTATAATAATAATAATAATTAGGTGGGTGCTTACATTTGTCCTATTTCCCACATGTACAAGTGTGTATTATACACATTTGTGAATTGGACATTTGTTTTTTGCATATCCCTCTTCCCCTGAGACAACCTTGGCGAGTGGGGTCACAGCCAGGGATCAGCAATTATTGACTGCAACCCTGGAGCAATTATAGTTAAGTGCCTTGCTCAAGGGCACATTGACAGATTTGTCACTTAGTCAGCTCAGGGATTAGAAATCAGCAACCTTTCGGTTTCTGGCCCAATGCTCAACTACCTGCCGCCCAATTTCACATTACTTAGGGATTATGATTGGATTTTCGCATTCTAGCTAACAACTGCTACATCCAAAATATGTTTTTTTAAAGATCACAAACAAATATAATCTTTGCAACTATTCAAGCAATAATCAAAACATTTTAACTGTATGAGAAACCAAAAAAGTGTTCGCCCAGCAAAACGTCAATCAAACTTCCCTGAACTGTCATTGGCTATAATCCAAAACTTCTATCAGTCACACTACTCCCACACTGCAGAGGTGCGGAAGTTGGTTGTTAGTAGGGTACGTTGTTATCCTCTGATGTAAAGTCCCTTATTTAGGGGACTAGTAGCAGTTCTGGACTTGTTCCGAGTGACTGAAATGTTTGTGTACAGAACGTTCTGTGAACAGTACAACGTCAATTGCTTTAAACTCAGAAAAACAGCTGAGTCTCCCAATTCAGATGGCGCTCTCTGCAAGGAGCTGAGATGTAGGGTTTGAAATCTTACACCTCATTTGCATAGGGAGTGACGTGTCACATTTTTTGTCCTATCCAGACAAAGGATCTATTCCTCTGGCTGTGAGCATAGGAGCCCCACTTGCTATAGAGCCGGGCTCTCCAATCAATGAAACTCAAGATTCTCAAATGGAGATAACGTTTGGGGTATTAAGTTTTAGCTATGTTGGATGAACAGATTACTATATTTCTATATGAAAACCCTTCAGTTGGCATGCTGAATGATATTTCCCCAGTTTGACTGATAAATACAATGTATCAGGAACATATTATACATGTAATTGTATTAATGAACATTGAAGGGAAGAAGTCTGAATTTGCTCAATCTAGTTCTGTTTATCCACCACAAATATTTATTTGTATGGAGACCAAAGTTCACAACTGGTTCCATAGTGGCGACATTCTTATTGATTTCAAGCAGCTGCAAACACAACTCATGGTAACCTTGCAGAATCATCAGTATCAGTGAGCTGTTGTGAAGCTCCTTCTAAGAATCATATTTGCGTTTTCACATTTGAAATAGCTGTTTTCACATGTTGAGCTGAAAGTTTCACGTGAAACCATATGTTCACATGTATTACATTTTAAGATCACATGTTAACACCACCTTTTCACATAAAATGTGTTCAACTCACATGTGAATTGCAGTTTCACATGTGAATAATAAAAGTAATGAGTAATGATAACTTCTTTTACCAGTGCCGAGTCGATGTGCAGGGGTACGAGTTAATTGACGTAGATATGTACAGGAATAAAGTGATGGATAATAAACAGTAGGCCAACGTCAATTAGTGAGAGCTGAGAGCTGTCAAAAGGAGAATACTCCTTCAGGTCAGAGACAGCTTGGTTAATCAACTGGGCATAGAGCGGCAAAGATCCACCAGATAAGGCAGGAGTTAAGAACAGTTCAAGGAGGTGAGTGAAGAAGAAAGACCAGCCTTGTCAGAGCTACGGAACATCCTCAGGGCCTTGTAGAGAGCTGAGTGGCATAGAAGGCACAGGAAAAAGAGGGCAAGGAAGCGGGCTGCCTTTTAGCAAATCTCTTTGTATTCACCGAACAGTTGCTAGGTCAGAAGCACAGTGGTCACCTTACCTGCTCCAAAGATGAGATTAACAACCATCTCCGCAGCACGTACAGCAACGCAATCAGAGAGCAAGATCTGGAGCACTGCAAGGCCTTGATAGATCTACCAGTACCAACCACAGAGTTAAACAAGAAGGAGCCCTGCTGGAAGGATGTCCAGGAGGTTGTCAAGAGGGCAAGAGCATCCTGAAGGTGATCTGGAGAAGGGGCAAAGTCTCTCAACAGTGGAGTGCAGAAGGAGTATGGATTCTGAAGGAGGAGAACTCGAAGAACATCAACCATTTCAGAACCATCTCGCTGCTCAGTGTTGAAGGAAATATATTCTTCAGCATTGGGGCCAGCTGTCTGACAGACTACCTTCTGAAGAACTCCTACATCAGTCCAGAAAGAAGGGATCCTGGAGGTGCCAGGATGACTGGAGCACACAGGCGTGGTCAAGCAGATAATCAGGGAAGCCCGGGAGAATAGAAGATATCTTGTTGTACTTTGGCTAGACCTCACAAATGCCAACGGCTTCATACTCTACATCCCAGCCAAGATCAGGGATCTCATACTGAACTACTACAACAGTTTCAGTTTGAGAGTCACCTCTGCGTCCACAATATTGGAATGGCACAGGCCTGGGAATAGAATCATCACAGGCTGCACCATTTCAGTGATCCTGTTCAGCGGAGGTGGAATGTTGAGGCCTGCTGACCAAGTCTGGCATGCGACAACCTCCGATCAGAGTCTTCATGGACGACCTGACTGTGACAACAACATCCATCCTAGGGAGTAGATGGACTCTGCAGGGGTTGGGGAAGCTTGCCACTTGAACTTCAAGTTTGACAGCAGCCTGAGGGATACAGCATCCATCAAGACATCCAACCAGGAGCTGGAAGTGTGGTTGGCTACAGTGGACAAGTCAGGTTTACCTGGCAAGTTCAAAGCCTGGATATACCAACATGGTGTCCTCCCACGGATCCTCTGGCCCCTCCTGGTTTACAAGGTCCCGATTTCTACAGTTAAGTGCTTTGAGAGAAGGTTCAGTAGCTACCACTGCAAATGGCTGGGATTATCTTGAAGCCTGAGCAGCATTGACCTGTACAGTCAGAAGAACAAACTGAAGCTCCCCATCAGCAGCCTGAATGAGGAATTCATGGTGACTCATACAAGGGAGGTGCTGCAATACAGGGAGTCAAGCAACCCGAAAGTATCCTAGGCAGGTAGGATACTTTCCCTAGTAAAACTGACTATCCTACCGATCCTCGACTTCGGCGATGTCATCTACAAAATAGCTTCCATTACTCTACTCAGCAAACTGGATGCAGTCTATCACAGTGCCATCCGTTTTATTACCAAATCGCCTTATACCACCCACCACTGCGACCTGTATGCTCTAATCGGCTGGCCCTTGCTACATATCCGTCGTCAGACCCACTGGCTCCAGGTCATCTATAAGTCTATGCTAGGTAAAGCTCTGCCTTATCTCAGTTCACTGGTCACGATAACAACACCCACCCGTAGCACACGTTCCAGCAGGTAGATCTCACTGATCATCCCCAAAGCCAACACCTCATTTGGCCGCCTTTCCTTCCAGTTCTCTGCTGCCAGTGACTGGAACGAATTGCAAAAATTGCTGAAGTTGGAGACTTTTATTTCCCTCACCAACTTTAAACATCAGCTACCTGAGCTGCTAACCGATTGCTGCAGCTGTACATAGTCCATCTGTAAATTGCCCGCCCAATCTACCTACCTCATCCCCATACAATTTTTATTTCATTTACTTTTCTGCTTTTTTGTACACCAGTATTTCTACTTGCACATCATCATATGCTCATTTATCACTCCAGTGTTAATTTGATAAATTGTAATTATTCGCTCTGATGGCCTATTTATTGCCTACCTCCTCATGCCCTTTGCACACACTGTATATAGACTTTCTTTTTTTTCTACTGTGTCATTGACTTGTTTATTGTGTTATTGGCTTGTTTATTGTTTACTCCATGTGTAACTCTGTGTTGTTGTCTGTGTCACAATGCTTTGCTTTATCTTGGCCAGGTCGCAGTTGTAAATGAGAACTTGTTCTCAACTAGCCTACCTGGTTAAATAAAGGTGAAATTTAAAAAAAAATATTAGTAAGTATTTGGTCACCTACAAACAAGCAAGATTTCTGGCTCTCACAGACCTGTAATTTCTTCTTTAAGAGGCTCCTCTGTCCTCCACTCGTTACCTGTATTAATGGCACCTGTTTGAAATTGTTATCAGTATAAAAGACACCTGTCCACAACCTCAAACAGTCACACTCCAAACTCCACTATGGCCAAGACCAAAGAGCAGTCAAAGGACACCAGAAACAAAATTGTAGACCTGCACCAGGCTGGGAAGACTGAATCTGCAATAGGTAAGCAGCTTGGTTTGAAGAAATCAACTGTGGGAGCAATTATTAGGAAATGGAAGACATACAAGACCACTGATAATCTCCCTCGATCTGGGGCTCCACGCAAGATCTCACCCTGTGGGGTCAAAATGATCACAAGAACGGTGAGCAGAAATCTCAGAACCACACGGGGGACCTAGTGAATGACCTGCAGAGAGCTGGGACCAAAGTAACAAAGCCTACCATCAGTAACACACTACACCGCCAGGGACTCAAATCCTGCAGTGCCAGACGAGTCCCCCTGCTTAAGCCAGTACATGTCCAGGCCCGTCTGAAGTTTGCTAGAGAGCATTTGGATGATCCAGAAGAGGATTGGGAGAATGTCATATGGTCAGATGAAACCAAAATAGAACTTTTTGGTAAAAACTCAACTCGTCGTGTTTGGAGGACAAAGAATGCTGAGTTGCATCCAAAGAACACCATACCTACTGTGAAGCATGGGGGTGGAAACATCATGCTTTGGGGCTGTTTTTCTGCAAAGGGACCAGGACGACTGATCCGTGTAAAGGAAAGAATGAATGGGGCCATGTATCGTGAGATTTTGAGTGAAAACCTCCTTCCATCAGCAAGGGCATTGAAGATGAAACGTGGCTGGGTCTTTCAGCATGACAATGATCCCAAACACACCGCCCGGGCAACGAAGGAGTGGCTTCGTAAGAAGCATTTCAAGGTCCTGGAGTGGCCTAGCCAGTCTCCAGATCTCAACCCCATAGAAAATCTTTGGAGGGAGTTGAAAGTCCGTGTTGCCCAGCGACAGCCCCAAAACATCACTGCTCTAGAGGAGATCTGCATGGAGGAATGGGCCAAAATACCAGCAACAGTGTGTGAAAACCTTGTGAAGACTTACAGAAAACTTTTGACCTGTGTCATTGCCAACAAAGGGTATATAACAAAGTATTGAGATAAACTTTTGTTATTGACCAAATACTTATTTTCCACCATAATTTGCAAATAAATAAATTAAAAATCCTACAATGTGATTTTTCTGGATTTTTTTTTCTCATTTTGTCTGTCATAGTTGAAGTGTACCTATGATGAAAATTACAGGCCTCTCTCATCTTTTTAAGTGGGAGAACTTGCACAATTGGTGCCTGACTAAATACTTTTTTGCCCCACTGTATGTCTCTAGTTCATTTATAAGCTAAGTGCATTCTGCTCCTAAAATGAATACCAACTTTACCTTCTTCATGTAAAAATGAAAAACTGCTATTGGGTAAAGCATAAGCCTATACAGCCTATACAGTGAGGGAAAAAAGTATTTGATCCCCTGCTGATTTTGTACGTTTGCCCACTGACAAAGAAATGATCAGTCTATAATTTTAATGGTAGGTTTATTTGAACAGTGAGAGACAGAATAACAACAAAAAAATCCAGAAAAACGCATGTCAAAAACGTTATGAATTGATTTGGATTTTAATGAGGGAAATAAGTATTTGACCCCCTCTCAATCAGAAAGATTTCTGACTCCCAGGTAGTCCCGTGTAGCTCAGTTGGTAGAGCATGGTGTTTGCAAAACCAGGGTTGTGGGTTCGATTCCCATGGGGGACCAGTATGGAGAAAAAAATGTATGAAATGTATGCATCCACTACTGTAAGTCACTCTGGATAAGAGCGTCTGCTAAAATGTAAAACAGAGGCTGTACCCAGTTTAAACAGTGGCCGTGTAGGCTACTGTGGCTATTTGATCATAATGTAGACCTACCAGAGTGGGCTACCATCAAAAACAATGGAGAAAATGCACCCCATAACATTTTTACATAGAAATAGCTGTTCTGTCATTAAGCCTACAGCAGCAGCCAATGAGTGGTGTTCAATGTAGGCCTACATTCCATGAGACTTTTGAAAAAAAAAAAAAAAACATGCAGGGAATAATTGCATTAACCTGTTTAACCACTTGTCCTTCAGACAAGGAGGTGACTGAAAATGTTGTTGTGTTGTTTGATGCAAGAAACCACTTTACAAAATAGAATGTATTATCATTCCCATTACCACTATTACAGAGAATCAGACAAATTATGCTACCCTCTGCCTATTGGCTACTTAGCTTATTCAACCCTGTCCCAAAACACAACACTGCCCTTTCAAGACAAAAATAGCTCATTACCTGACTCGCTTTTCAAAGATGCCTAGAAATGTACACGTTTGTCCTCTTGTAGGAAGCAATCACTCCCCTATTACTATCAACAAATAATGTAACTGGGTTAAAAACTCATTAACTAGCAAAGGATATGAACAAAATATGCACACGTGGCTACATGTGGCTCTCACTTTGATCTCAAAACAAGCACATCGACTCATGATCGCTCATGCTATGAACACAGTCCAGTTCAAAGTAAATGGCACAGATCCATATACATTGCCTTAGGACAGTATTCAGGCCCCATTACTTTTCCCACATTTTGTTATGTTACAGCATTATTCTAAAATTGATTACATTTTCCCTCATCAATATACACACAATACCCCATAATGACGAAGCAAAAACAGGTTTTTAGATATATCACATTTACATAAGTATTCAGACCCTTTACTCAGTACTTTGTTGAAGCACCTTTGGCAGTAATTGCAGCCTCGAGTCTTATTGGGTATGATGCTACAAGCTTGGCACACCTGTATTTGGGGAGTTTCTCCCATTATTCTCTGCAGATCCTCTCAAGCTCTGTCAGGTTGGATGGGGAGCATTGCTGCACAGCTATTTTCGGGTCTTTCCAGAGATGTTAGATCGGGTTCAAGTCCGGGCTCTGGCTGGGACATTTAAGGACAGTCAGAGACTTGTCCCGAAGCCACTCCTGGCTGTGTGCTTAAGGTAGTTGTCCTGTTGGAAGTACAGTGTGGGCTCTGTTCTTTGATCTGTTCATCTTTCCCTCGATCCTGACTAGTCTCCCAGTCCCTGCCACTGAAAAACATCCCCACAGCATGATGCTGCCACCACCATGCTTCACCGTAGGGATACTCCATATATGATACTTGGCATTCAGTCGAAAGAGTTCAATCTTGGTTTCATCAGACCAGAGAATCTTGTTTCTCATGGTCAGAGTCCTTCAGGTGCCTTTTGGCAAACTCCAAGCAGGCTGTCATGTGCCTTACTGAGGAGTGGCTTTCATCTGGCAACTCTACCATAAAGACCTGATTGGTGGAGTGCTGCAGAGATAGCTGTCCTTCTGGAAGGTTCTCCCATCTCCACAGAGGAACTCTGGAGCTCTGTCAGAGTGTCCCTCGGGTTCTTGGTAACCTCCCTGACCAAGGACCTTCTCTCCCGATTGCTCAGTTTGACCGGGCAGCCAGATCTAGGAAGAGTCTTGGTGGTTCCAAACTTCTTCCATTTAAGAATGATGGAGGCCATTGTGTTCGTTGGGACCTTCAATGCTGCATAATTTATTTTGTATCCTTCCCCATATCTGTGCCTCAACAATCCTGTCTCGGAGCTCTACGGACAATTCCTTCGACTTCATGGCTTGGTTTTTGCTCTGACATGCACTGTCAACTGTGGGACTTTATATAGACAGGTGTGTGCCTTTCCTAATCATGTCCAATCAATTGAATTTACCACAGGTGGACTCCAATCAAATTGTAGAAACATCTCAAGGATGATCAATTGAAAGAGTATGCACCTGAGCTCAATTTCGAGTCTCATAGCAAAGGGTCTGTATACTTATGTAAATAAAATGTGCAAACATTTTGAAAAACCTGTTTCCGCTTTG
Source organism: Salmo salar (assembly GCF_965601325.2). NCBI lineage: Eukaryota > Metazoa > Chordata > Actinopteri > Salmoniformes > Salmonidae > Salmo > Salmo salar. The sequence continues at coordinate 73,516,392 of NC_138295.1, read as the reverse complement.
TCATTGTGAGGTATTGTGTGTAGATCGATGAGAAGTTTTTTTATTTAATCCATTTTAGAATAAGGCTGTAACGTAACAAAATGTGGAAAAAGTCAAGGGGTCTGAATACTTTCCGAATGCACTGTATGTTCATACTGTGTCTATAAATACAACATATTATGCTCCATTTGTGCAATAAGGTCAATTATGTCGTGGCATTTTATGAATAATTTTTCACATCAATCAACAGTAGTTGGGGAAATATGGATTTCTCACAATCAAAAATTCCTTGTGGACAGATGTGAGCTGTTTCCAGTTCATTCCTTAATCCCACTCCCTTATTTCCTACAAATGACATGCCATCCTCTCTACTTCATCTAAACATTAGATAGCTGTTTATGTCAGTCTTCCATGATATTCTTATCAATGGTTGATTATTTACTGTAACAACCGATTCAAATTCAAAATTAATTTGATGTTTCCGCCCACGCCCTGGGAAAGCTGACTCGTATTCGCCCAGGAAAACGTCAATCCAAATTCTCCGAACTGTCATTGGCTATAATCCAACACAATGAATTTAGACCACTCCCGCTACCATTTTCACACATTGCAGAGGCGCGGAAGTTGGTTTACTTGGGTATGTTATTAATTTGTGCGAAATAATTTCAAATACAGTTAGCTAAATTGGCTATCTAGTTTTAGGACATATGGGTTGGAAGCAGATGAACGCATTGAAAGTGTTCTGAATGTTTGAAATCCTCAAAAAAAATAACATCCCAACGTTAGCATGCCGATGTAACGTTAGCTATTTGCAGTTGCATATCTAAAGTGAAATGTACATTGTTTTGAAAAATGCAACGATACTGATTGACACTTGCTTACATTTTGAACAAATTTCTTAGCATAACTACCTGTTTTTATGCAATAACTTACAATTTTGTATTGTTCGGACGTCAAGGTGATGTCAACTTTTCCTTCACACATGAATTATTAGCTAGCTAACGCGTTAGCTGGAGACAGCTGGCTAACGTTACCTGACAGCCATTGTAAGTATCTGCTGCTGAGTGTTACCGGACTTTGGAAAGAATAGGCGATATAACTACCAATTACTTTCTCGTATTCATTCATCCAGACAGCTAGCTAACTAGAATAATGTTAGTTATCTTACAGAAAGACGCATTCAGCATCCTTACCTCTCCGACTTAGAAAACAAGGTAAATTGAGCTATTATAATAGCTAGATCCAATGAGTAACGTTAACGCGTTGTTGAGAAGCTAGGCCTATATACCGCGCCACGGTTTTGCAAGAAGAATGGAAGTTGACAGTAAATTAAGCGTTTTCCTGTGTCTTGTCTCGAAGCAGAATGTTGGGGGAATGCGGTATGCTGGAACGAGACAAAAGGGGGCTTCGGAAATACGCTGTGACTCTCTGCAAAGAGATGGTGGTAGACGAGCTGTTCGTTCAGTCGCTGCAGACAGACGACATTCTTACCGACAGCATGGCAGAAGGCATCCTGGTATGTTGTGTTCAATTGTGTAGCTCGATACTACTACCAGGTCAGGTGACTTATGACACTTATCAACTTCCAAAAAATGCATGTATTCATGGCCCAAATGTCTTATTGTTGATTTATGTCATTAACTTCAATCATGTAATCAAGTGTGAATGTTAGTGTTTCCCATACTTGGTCCTTGAAACTGTCCCTGCCCCTGTGTGTATGTTTTTTGTTGTTGTTGCCCCAAGCACTACACAGCTGATTGAAATAATCAAAGCTTGATGATGAGTTGGTTATTTGAATCGTGTTGCTATGGCAAAAAACTAAATGTCTACCTGGGGGGGCAGGACCCAGTTTCGGAAACCCTGGTGTAGATTACCATGTCTTTCACTTTCTATTTTTTCTAATCTGTTGATATCCGTTGTTCCCCAGGCGGAGCCGACCTCCCACAAGCGGAGTTGGCGTCTGCTATCCCTGCTCCCCAAGCGTGGTCCCAGAGCCTTCAGCAGCTTCTGCTCAGCACTGAGAGACACAGAGCAGCAGCACCTATGTGCCCTGCTCACAGATTCACCAGAGAGGGACGGAGAGAGACAGGTGAGTGGGCACTGGGTGCTACACCACACACAGCACAATAAGCAGATGTTGATCCTGACAGATGAGCAGAAGGACAAAGATAGAAAGGGAGAGGGTAGACATGGAGAGAGAGAGAGAGAGAGGGTTGAGTGCCACAACCAACCTAAGCCTCAAACTGCGCCCCTTGCTTACAGTGTCCCCAGACAGCTAGGGCGAAAGACAGGACTGAGGGGGTGAGTTCCACAAAATACCCAATCCAAGCTTCAGACCGCTACGCCCCATTCACAAAGACCCCAGTCAAAGATAGTGGGGAAGAGGGGGTTGAAGAGAAAGAGGTGAGCGCTACCCAACACCTAGCCCAAGCTACAGACTAAGTTAGAATATTTTCCTAGTATTTTACAAATGTTCCATCCCATGAATAAAACATATTTTCTCCCGGGTAACCCTGTATTTCCCGCCAAAACTGGAAGTGTCATTCAAAAGCATTATAAAGCATATAAATATGTAATGAAAATTCAAACCTAATGCTACCCGAGTCCGATACATTTTATGAGCCCTACATTAAAGACATTTAATGACCCCAAAAAGCCCAAATAATTGTGCCATTATCTATAGGATAAAGGCTACTGCACATTATGCACGACAGAGAAGCATAAAATCCCATAGATCTAGCTAGCTCTCTTGGGTAAATAAATTAAACAAGCTCCAGTAGGCTAATCTTTTTGAGTGTGAACTGTATTACTGTACTGTATTATATGGACTGGAATTGCGCACATCGTTCAAACCATGATAAAGCAAAAAAGAACATGGGGTTCTGGTGCAGCACATGCAGCCTACAAAGTTACAAGTATAGGCTAGAGAATTTGATTTTAATTTTGAAATGTAATAGGGACTATTTGTATAATTAGTAGGCTGATGCAACAATACCTTTCATAATATTTTCCCTGATGTTATTAGCCTACCTCATCTTTCTCCCTCCATTGTTGCTTCATTCCTTCCTCACTTTCGACAGTTAAATTAAATAATTTCCATTGTCCTTCATCATTCTAATGACGTCCTTGAATAATATATAGCCCCCGTGATATGCAACTTTTCGGGGAAGTTAGGAACCAATATACACAGGCAGTTAGGAAAGCTAAGGCTAGCTTCTTCAAACAGAAATTTGCATCCTGTAACACAAACTCAAAAAAGTTCTGGGACACTGTAAAGTCCATGGAGAATAAGAGCACCTCCTCCCAGTTGCCCACTGCACTGAGGCTAGGAAACGGTGTCATCGCCGATAAATCCACTATAATTGAGAATTTCAATAAGCATTTTTGTACGGCTGGCCATGCTTTCCACCTGGCTACCCCTACCCCGGCATCCCCCATAGCAACTCGCCCAAGCCTCCACCATTTCTCGTTTACCCGAATCCAGATAGCTAATGTTCTGAAAGAGCTGCAAAATCTGGACCCCTACAAATCAGCCGGGCTAGACAATCTGGACCCTCTCTTTCTAAAATGATCTGCCGCAATTGTTGCAACCCCTATTACTAGCCTGTTCAACCTCTCTTTCGCATCATCTGAAATTCACATAGATTGGTTAAGCTGCCACGATCATCTCCCTCTTCAAAGGGGGTGACACTCTAGTCCCAAATTGCTACAGACCTATATCTATCCTACCCTGCCTTTCTAAGGTCTTCGAAAGCCAAGTTAACAAACAGATTACCGACCTTTTCGAATCCCACCGAACTTTCTCCACTATGCAATCTGGTTTCAGAGCTGGTCATGGGTGCACCTCAGCCACGCTCAATGTCCTAAACGATATCATAACCGCCATCGATAAGAGATAATACTGTGCAGCCGTATTCATCGACCTGGCCAAGGCTTTCGACTCTGTCAATCACCACATTCTTATCGGCAGAGTAAACAGCCTTGGTTTCTCAAATGACTGCCTCGCCTGGTTCTCCAACTACTTCTCTGATAGAGTTCAGTGTGTCAAATCGGAGGGCCTGTTGTCTGGACCTCTGGCAGTCTCTATGGGGGTGCCACAGGGTTCAATTCTCGGGCCGACTCTCTTCTCTGTATACATCAATGATGTCGCTCTTGCTGCTGGTGATTCTCTGATCCATCTCTACGCAAATTCTGTATACTTCTGGCCCTTCTTTGGACACTGTGTTAACTAACCTCCAGACGAGCATCAATGCCATACAACTCTCCTTCCGTGGCCTCCAACTGCTCTTAAATGCAAGTAAAACTAAATGCATGCTCTTCAACCGATCGCTGCCGCACCTGCCCGCCCCTCCAGCATCACTACTCTGGACGGTTCTGACTTAGAATATGTGGACAACTACAAATACCTAGGTGTCTGGCTAGAGTGTAAACTCTCCTTCCAGACTCACATTAAGCATCTCCAATCCAAAATTAAATCTAGAATCGGCTTCCTATTTCGCAACAAAGCATCCTTCACTCATGCTGCCAAACATACCTTTGTAAAACTGACCATCCTACCGATCCTCGACATTCATCTTCTGGACATCAATCACTCCAGTGTTTAATTGGTATATTGTAATTACTTCGCCACCATGGCCTGTTTATTGCCTTACCTCCCTTATCTTACCTCATTTGCATACAAATCAAAGTTTATTTGTCACGCGCGCCGAATACAACAGGTGTAGACCTTACAGTGAAATGCTTACTTAAAATGCACACATTGTATATAGACTTTTTCTATTGTATTATTGACAGTATGTTTGTTTATTCCATGTGTTACTCTGTTGTTGTATGTGTCGAACTGCTTTGCTTTATTCTTGGCCAGGTCGCAGTTGTAAATAAGAACTTGTTCTCAACTAGCCTACCTGGTGAAATAAAAAAATATATGGCTAGAATTAGATGCAGAAGGCTTTCACTTCTCTTCATGAAGATTGAATGGTTATGGGTCTGAATAAATAACTGCTATAGCCTGCCGCCATCGCACGCATTCACTGTTCTTTAAAACTACCCGTGAGTTCTGTTGGCTGCTGTATTTAACATTCAGCCAAAAAATATATTGCATCCCTCTTCCAATAGTCTATTGGTGTAAGAAATGCTAAAAAGATTATGTCTAGTCTAGCTTTTCCTGCATGGGACTCAGTGCTAAGGAGCGTTTTGTAAGGAGAGGCCAGCAGAGCACAGGCGCTTGCGTATTGTACAAGGGACAGAGGCTATAAGTTAGATGCTTATTATGCATAACCCATCATTAATTAGCTAAATATAAGGCTAGTAATGTATTACCTGAAAGAGGTAGGCTAGAACATCTATATATGTCAATTTGGAACAGGATTATCTATTTTGGATGCCACTTGAATGGAGTTGGAGATTGTGTGCACTGATTTAAAGCAATGCTATTCGAGTGATAGGCTGTTTTTAAAACTCTTAACCTCTTACATCTAGACGTTCCGCTAGCGGAACACCTGCTCCAATATACAATGATAGGCGTGGCGCGAATTACAAATTCCTCAAAAATACAAAAACTTCAATTTTTCAAACATATGACTATTTCACAGCATTTTAAAGACAAGACTCTCCTTTATCTAACCACACTGTCCGATTTCAAAAAGGCTTTACAGCGAAAGCAAAACATTAGATTATGTCAGCAGAGTACCAAGCCAGAAATAATCAGACACCCATTTTTCAAGCTACCATATAATGTCACAAAAACCCAGAAGACAGCTAAATGCAGCACTAACCTTTGATGATCTTCATCAGATGACACACCTAGGACATTATGTTATACAATACATGCATGTTTTGTTCAATCAAGTTCATATTTATATCAAAAAACTGCTTTTTACATTAGCATGTGACGTTCAGAACTAGCATACCCCCCGCAAACTTCCGGGGAATTTGCTAACAATTTACTAAATTACTCACGATAAACGTTCACAAAAAGCATAACAATTATTTTAAGAATTATAGATACAGAACTCCTCTATGCACTCGATATGTCCGATTTTAAAATAGCTTTTTGGTGAAAGCACATTTTGCAATATTCTAAGTACATAGCCCAGCCATCACGGGCTAGCTATTTAGACACCCGGCAAGTTTAGCACTCACCAATATCAGATTTACTATTATAAAAGTTTGATTACCTTTTGTTGTCTTCGTCAGAATGCACTCCCAGGACTGCTACTTCAATAACAAATGTTGGTTTGGTCCAAAATAATCCATCGTTATATCCGAATAGCGGCGTTTTGTTCGTGCGTCCCAGACACTATCCGAAATGGTAAATCAGGGTCGCGCGCATGGCGCAATTCGTGACATAAAAAATCTAAATATTCCATTACCGTACTTCGAAGCATGTCAACCGCTGTTTAAAATCCATTTTTATGCCATTTTTCTCGTAAAAAAGCGATAATATTCCGACCGGGAATGTCCATTTAGCTAAACAGAGGAAAGAAAACAAAGCTTTCGGTCGACGCGGGCACGAGCCTGAGTCTCACAGTACTGTAACCAGCCACTACCCAAACGCGCTACTTTGTTTCAGCCAGAGCCTGCAAAGCCACGATTCAGCGTTTTGCCGCCTTCTGAGAGCCTATGGCAGCCGTAGGAAGTGTCACGGGACAGCTAAGATCCTCACTCTTCAATAAACAGAGAAAAGAAGAATGACACCTTGTCAGACAGGCCACTTCCTGCATGAAATCTTCTCAGGTTTTTGCCTGCCATATGAGTTCTGTTATACTCACAGACACCATTCAAACAGTTTTAGAAACTTTAGGGTGTTTTCTATCCAAAGCCAATAATTATATGCATATTCTAGTTACTGGGCAGGAGTAGTAACCAGATTAAATCGGGTACGTTTTTTATCCAGCCGTGAAAATACTGCCCCCTAGCCATAACAGGTTAAGCTGCAAAAAAAAATTAATCTTTACAATAAAAAAACAAGGTGACCCCTGAAAGCCAGATCATTCTGTCTTTATATTACTGTAGCATAAGCTATGCTGCAGTCAATGTAGGCCTACCTGTCACAAGAAAACACATTACCATGATGAGATGATACAGGAAGAGTAGCTGCTGCTTTTGCAACAGCTAATGGGGATCCTAATAAAATACCAATACAGTAGGTCCTACATGCATTGTGAATTGCGCTCCATACTGAGATGGGCTGTCTGTCCCCAACCTGAGAGTTGCTTCATCAATCAGCGGCCGTAGAGAAGCCAGATTTAGACATTGCATATCATTTTAACAGTTCCATTTCACTCCATGCTGTTCATATAAATAATTTATTATAATTTACCGGTTTCTCGCAGTTATTTATCCTGAGAAAGAAGAGTGGTTTTGGATGGTAAATCTCGGAAACCGGGTTCCTGCCATTCAACCTTACTACAGACTGTCCCCCCCAGAGTCCCCAGATAGTTGCTAGAGAAAGAAGTGACCACAACATTCCCAACTCAAGCTACAGACTGCTGTAACAGGAAGAAAGAGGGTGATAGTGAGAAAGAGGGGAATAATAAAAGAGAGCTGTTGATTGGGCGAGAGGTGAGAGTCAGCCATCACTCCCAAGCCTCCTCTGGATGTTTTGGTATTCACACTGCAGGCTAGGAAAAAAAACAGGAATGAACTGGTTTTGCCTATAAATGTTCAGATTGTATTGACGTCGACGGTAAATTAAAACATGGTTAAAATCTCAATTTCCTTTGTCTTTCAGAGATATGTGGACTCTCCCCTCCCACTGCCCACCCAGGAGGGGACGGTTTCAGCCAAGAGAGCCAGAACACAAGGTGAGTAGAGCAGTCATCTGAGCTGGGTACATTCAAGATAACAGTTTTACAACTGTTTCATTCACAATATTTGCACGTTCCTAGGAGATTGTGGGAGGGGTTGTTTGTGTGGTTGTTTGGGAAAAAATGTAATAAATGTAATCATTCTGTTTGTTAGCTTGTAACTCAGTCTTTTATAAAAAGCTATTTTTAATAATTCCAATAAAACTGTGTAAATGAAAATTTCCTTATTGAGTCCAGTTGTATAATTTGATCAGTGTGGATGCAGTGTGCTGTAGCCTTGGTGTGGAGTGCCACTGCCCAGCCAGTCTCACCACCTGCAGGCACCACGCCCGTGTGACTTGCTCACATAGCTGTAGTACAAAGGTTGTTACAACACCATTGTATTTTGCTAACAGCTTCCCTTTCAAGGCAGAAACGGGACCTTGAATGGAACCCTGCTCTGATGGGCGTTATTGTAATTGTCTCCACTGGTGTATTTTATGGTATGAAATACACGCAGGGTTTAATGTCGTCCTGCTATGTGTTTCAGAGTCAATGGAGATGTGTCTGGATGCAGACAGTCCCATCACCAGCCCTGTTCTTCCCTGTACACCAGACTTCTACCTCTCACACTGCCAACAGGTACAACGCTCACTGTTAATAAAAAACAGTAAATCACCTGTCTGTACCATGTCACTGCCAACAGGTAAAACACAACAGTCTCTGTCTGGTATCTCTTACCTGAGACAATTAACGTTGTTAACTGCTGTATATTTTTGGTTCTCATATTTGTCACTGCAAATACAACTGTTACAATGCAACTTTATGCAATCCCCTAGGGCAGTTGGTTTCAAGGCAGCAGCCACTGCAACATGCACCTTTGCAACAAACACATGCATGCACTTCCTGTGTCCAGAATGTGTTTCCAGCTGCTGTTTAGCTGCATTGTCCCCCAAGGTATTTCTAGGGAGCAGCAGAGCAGATCTTCCTATTCATCCACCTCAACCTGTAACAGCTGTTGAAGTGTCTCCACTCTAAACAGACAGCTATTAGACTTCTGCAGTATAGACAGAGTCTAGACAGTACCAGGGGAGTCCCACTGGTCCGTAGAAGACGGTCTCTGTCTAGACCACAGTCAGTTTGACAGGAAAGAGACACGGGGAGAATTCCCCCAGCCCATATGTTCAAGTCTCTGTAAACCTGCTCAGGTTGGGGATGATTCATCACTGAGCTCCACTGGGGTGTAAAACTGTCATTGAAGTACATGGACAGAAACCACAACAAACACTGCCGAGAACAGCAGCAATGTAAGCACATCATTATTTTCCTTCAGGTAAACCATGTCATTTTCTCACGCTGCATTTTTCTCTTTTCTCCTCCTTTCCCTTCTCGCTTTCTTTCCTCCCTTTGCATCTCTCTCTCCTCCCCTCACACTTTCTCTCTCCCTCTCTCCTCTCTTTCTCCCCTTCAGTCCTATAGTATGGTATCCAGTCCTCGTGGCCTGGCCTTGGTGATCAGTAACGTCTCCTTTGACCCCTGTGCTGCTCCTGACCTGGACTCCAGGAAGGGAGGGGAGGTGGACGAGGAGGTCCTCAGGAAGGTGTTCACTGAGCTGGACTACATAGTCACCGTCCGGAGAGACCTCACAGCTCAGGTAACACACACACACACACACACACCACACACACACACACACACACACACACACACACACACACACACACACACACACACACACACAGAGAGTAAGACAGTGGTGCCAAAGGTACAGCAGTGCTTCAACCAACGTGGACTATATCGGTGGATCCCCCACTAGCTTCAATCAGTGGCACTCAGGCATTTGTTTGCCTTGATCTTCACATAGACCTGTTGCTTTTAGAGTCATGGTGTTAGCTAGTGGAGACAGCTGTTTGTAGCATTGTTCTTTCCATGACCATGTGTTTACAATGCAAAGAACAAAGTGTGAATTTACAGCTCTACACTTCTTCTCTGTATAACTAGTGGCTCTTGCACTTTGTGACAAAATGTACCAAAATAATTATAAAAGTGCTATGTAATTAGAATATAGTTTAATACTTGATTGATCTCTCTCTGACAGGGCATGCGGGCGTGCATTGAGCAGTTTGGCAGACAGCAGCAGCACCAGACAGTATCCAGCTGTGTGGTGTGTCTGCTGTCCCATGGAGTAGAGGGGGCTATCTACGGCACAGACGGACAGCTACTGGAGGTGTGTGGGACCTCATTCAGTTGAGAGTGAAACCCTTTCTCTCTGATGATGATAATAATCATATTAATTGAATTTCTGTCTCTCTCTCAGTTGGACTGGGTGTTTGAGGCGTTTGACAACGCCCACTGTCCTCTACTGCAGAATAAACCCAAGATGTTCTTCATTCAGGCCTGCAGAGGAGGTGAGCTCACATGATCTCTCTGCCCTCACTCTCCCTCCTTCCCTTTCCCCAACCCTCCCTCCCCTGTTCTCTTCTTCTATCCCGTCTTCTCTCTGTCTCTGTCTCCCTCCAGAGGAGATGGACTGTGGGGTGGAGCAGTCAGACGGGCCAGAGAGGACCCAGTCTCCTGGCTGTGAACAGAGGGATGCAGGGAGGGAGGGAGAGGGGGATGGAGACACCAGGCAGATGGAGGAGAGAGGCAGGCTCAGAGTCAAACTGCCCCAGCGCTCCGACATGATCTGTGGCTTCGCCTCCCTCAAAGGTGTGTGTGTGTGTGTGTGTGTGTGCTTATGTGTGTTGTCTGTTTATGATGTGAATGTTGGAATATTTGGTGGTATGTTTCTTTGTTGTGTGTGTGTGTTGGTCCCTACTAGGTAATGTAGTGTCTGTTGGTCCCTACTAGGTAATGTAGTGTCTGTTGGGCCCTACTAGGTAATGTAGTGTCTGTTGGTCCCTACTAGGTAATGTAGTGTCTGTTGGTCCCTACTAGGTAATGTAGTGTCTGTTGGTCCCTACTAGGTAATGTAGTGTCTGTTGGTCCCTACTAGGTAATGTAGTGTCTGTTGGTCCCTACTAGGTAATGTAGAGTCTGTTGGGCCCTACTAGGTAATGTAGTGTCTGTTGGTCCCTACTAGGTAATGTAGTGTCTGTTGGGCCCTACTAGGTAATGTAGTGTCTGTTGGTCGCTACTAGGTAATGTAGTGTCTGTTGGTCCCTACTAGGTAATGTAGTGTCTGTTGGTCCCTACTAGGTAATGTAGTGTCTGTTGGTCCCTACTAGGTAATGTAGTGTCTGTTGGGCCCTACTAGGTAATGTAGTGTCTGTTGGTCCCTACTAGGTAATGTAGAGTCTGTTGGGCCCTACTAGGTAATGTAGTGTCTGTTGGGCCCTACTAGGTAATGTAGTGTCTGTTGGTCCCTACTAGGTAATGTAGAGTCTGTTGGGCCCTACTAGGTAATGTGTTGGGCCCTACTAGGTAATGTAGAGTCTGTTGGGCCCTACTAGGTAATGTGTTGGGCCCTACTAGGTAATGTAGAGTCTGTTGGGCCCTACTAGGTAATGTGTTGGGCCCTACTAGGTAATGTGTTGGGCCCTACTAGGTAATGTGTTGGGCCCTACTAGGTAATGTGTTGGGCCCTACTAGGTAATGTGTTGGGCCCTACTAGGTAATGTGTTGGGCCCTACTAGGTAATGTGTTGGGCCCTACTAGGTAATGTGTTGGGCCCTACTAGGTAATGTAGAGTCTGTTGGGCCCTGCTAGGTAATGTAGTGTCTGTTGGGCCCTGCTAGGCACTGCAGCCATGAGGAACACCAAGAGAGGATCCTGGTTCATCCAAGAGGTCAACTCAGCGCTCCGCTTCAGAGCCAGAGACACACACCTATCAGACATACTGGTGCAGGTAAACACACACACCACATATCACAGTCATAGTAAGCACATGTTCCCCCAATAAAGTAGTTATCAGCAAATTCAGTGCTAGTAACCTTTTGTAATCTGTCCTCAGGTGAATGGTCGTATTAAAGACAGAGAAGGCTATGCTCCTGGCACCCCCCACCATCGCTGTAAGGAGATGTCTGAATTCACCAGCTCCCTCTGCAAAGACCTCTACCTGTTCCCCAAGTACCACCCTCAGTACTGACACGCACACATTTCTGCACCCCTACAGCACCACACATACCGCACCCACTACTGACACACACACACATACTGTTACACGCACTCACTGAGGATTAATTCATTTACGTTTGTTGTGCAAATTCCCTCTCACAGACAAACTCTTGGAAAGGAAAATGGAACAAGTTGTTGTAAGTCTGTGTGCTTGTTAATGGGCATGAAGTATACATGACTGGTATGCAGCTGATGTGTGTACCTACCTATCAGCTAGGCTTGCTATATGTGTATCTGTGCCAGTTAGAAATGGGATTGAAATGTTCTAGGAAAATATTTTAGCTCGCTAACACACCAGAATATATTTAAATGTATCGCTTTTAATTTCTTACTAAACAGTAACTTTTGGGTTTGAAGATTATTCTTTTTTTAAACATGTATTTTGTATGCAGATCTATTTTTATCCATTTATTTTGTATCAAATCATTTGAAGCTCTTTTTTGTAAGAATTGTAAAGCCCTTGTCTCCTTTTTGTATTGAAAAATGTTTATTATAAAATGCATGTCATTATATGCATTAGAATAGGAAATCCCCCTGACCAAATGAAGGTGTGTCCATCTGATGGGCAGACAGGTGGTGGTGTAAAGTTATTGGCTGAGGATGCAGCATGGAGGGAGCTGCATTTCAATACCTTACTGTTTTTACACCCTCCTAGTAATCCGAGTCTTCCACTGAAGGATACTGGAACAAGTAAGATATGATATTGGGAGTTTCAGGTTTGTTAGCAATGATTTGATGTGTTATTGAGGCAACAAGTGTACTGCATTCCATTTGAATAGAATGAAGTCATGACCATTTCTCTCACAAACAACTGTCCTCCTCCCCCTCCCATCTGTCTACCTCCATAAGGGGGTTACAGTCTAAGGCACTGCATCTTATTGCAAGAAGCGTCACTGGTTCGAATCCAGGCTGTATCACATCCGGCTGTGATTGGGAGTCCCATAGGGCAGCGCACATTTGGCCCAGCGTCGTCCGGTGTAGGCCGGTGTAGGCCGTCATTGTAAATAACAATTTGTTCTTAATTGACTTGCCTAGTTAAGGCACGTAGGTTAATTAATGTTGTAACTACATTGGTAACCAGACTGTTATTACTTAGATGTGATGAAATGAATTATATTAGAATTCTATGTAACTGCTTGTCATCTCTGGTCAACTTGAGACCTAAGTTATCCACTGTCAACGTTTGCTTGACCATTAAGATTTCAGTTCACAAGATGGATGTACATGGATGTTTAAAGATATATGGATTGATTTTAAAGCACCTACAGTATTTTCCTTTTAGATTTGATATGCAATATTCCATAGCAATGTGTGCCATGTGAAAGATGGGTTAAGTATTGTCTTTAAAATACTTGGTTTATCATTTACATAGGACGACGCATCACATTCAAGTGTATGAGCAGCAATATTGATGTTTCTCAGAATGAGCAGCAATGTGTTTAATTTTAACAGTGTTGTAGGGAAGAGTGACATGACAGGAACAGTATGAATTGAGCTGTTGACCAACCAATCACAGAGTCAGCGCGTAGTGCTCATCTTTAAAACCAGTTCTACAGAGATCCTGTTAAATTAGTATTGTAATTCTATGGACAGTTCACCCCAAATTCAAAGTGCCAGATGTTTGTTAATGTTTTCCATTCGGTTTGATGCCTCTAGTTCGGTTTCAACTAACTTAATGTGTACAATATAGCATCTACACAACCGGTGTGGTGACAAAGTCATATTTGTTATTGTAAATGTTCAGAAAGTGGATTTTGTGGTGAAGTAGGTTATCCCTTGAAAGTGAAGTACTGAGGGCTGGGATTCACTGCCATAAGCTAAGGAGCTGCTGGGGATAGAGGGAGAAGATGACTGTATTTATATTTTAAACAAAGACTGCCAAATGTTCAGGAAAATAAACAGCCTTTTGTTTTTTCTATGAATTGACTTTCTGAGTTGACATACGCTGTGTGTGTGTGTGTGTGTGATATGAGAGAGCACTGTACATATATGTACACTATGCATGATATTATATTTTGATCTCTCCTTGTTGCTGTTTGTTTATATCGCAGTGTACATCCAGTCCCCCTCTGTGTACTGGTATAGTATAACCCAGTAGTAAGAACTGTTTCATGACTGTACGATATGCATCATGAGTCACACTGACCACCACCGCTGTGATAATGTTCTCTGTGTATCAGGTAGTGCCTCAGCCAGCTGTCCATAATCATTCTCCCTGACACACATCACACACTCGCTCGCGGTCGGAGTGACACATTTCTCTCTGGCCACCGCCATGCAGTGAGATTAGGTTGTAATGTGGTGGCGTGTGGTCTCCAAAGCAGAGAAGGGTTAAGGGATTTTTGGGTCTGCGGCCATTCTCTCGCTCTCTTTAGGTGGGACATGTGCCATGCTGTCTCATCCGGCTGAAATGGAAACAGGTGATTTCAGATCAGTAAACACGACTGAGTGAGAACCACTTTAGACTATTGAGATGCACGCCTACAACCCAGACTGAAAACCACTATGGCGATGTGCATTATGGTGACTGCTACATCTGGCCTAGGGAAGTCCATTACAGATTGCTGATAGGGAAGAGGTATGTTGAAACAGCAGGGGGAATGAGGGCTTGGAGCATGTGAGGGTTCGAAGGGATAGCCTTGCATCATTGGCTGATGACGGGGGTGTTAATGTGCACCTACCCTCACGTTGCAGGGGCAGCCCCGTGGGGGGTGGCATCACCCTCACCCCTGCCTGTCCAAACAAAAACACCCCATCCAAAAACAAAGATGTAATGGCCCATGGGTCTGGCTGGCCTGCTCACGGGGATAAGAGGCGTGTATGTCAGTATCGGTGTGGTTAACGTGAGCCCTGCTGTGTGTGTGATTAGGTGTCTGCTGTTCTAATAAAGGAAAGCGCTGCGTCTGTCGCTGCCTCATATCACTACCAGGAGTCTCTGTACAGACGTCTTTCTGTTGACTGTCTTACAGGACAGGTGGAGGGAACACCGCCTCTGGATCAACTAGACAAGATTGGATCTGAACAAGTGTCAATCTCAAGTGTGTGTGTGTGTGTGCACTGAACTGCTGTGTGTGTTAGAATGCATATGTAAGAAAGTGTGTGCACTCTTGACGTGTGTGTTTAGCTGAGAGTGTGCGGGTGGAAATGCTGAAGCCACCATCGGGGTTATTTTTGGGTCAGTGACAGCGTGTCAATGGCTGCAGATGCGTCGCAAAGGAAGGCTCTGAGATACCAACAGACCCTGGTAGGTCTCTGTCTGTCTGTCCATCAGTCTGTCCACTTCTCACGCTCTACCTGTCCGAGTGTCCGTCCGTCTCAGTCCATCTCTGTCTCTGCCCGTCTGTCCATCTCTCACTCTGCCATCTGTCCATCCGTTCACTTCTCTCTCATTTGCAAATCAATTTTTATTCGTGACATGCACCAAATAGAACTGGTATAGACTTTACCATGAAATGCTTGCTAATGAGCTGTTCCCAACAATGCAGAGTAAAAAAAATAAAAAATGTAACACAAGGAATAAAATAAAATACAAGAATGGATCTATATACAGGGAGTACCAGTAGCAGATCAAGAATGGATCTATATACAGGGAGTACCAGTAGCAGATCAATATGGAGCTATATACAGGGA
Organism: Salmo salar; assembly: GCF_965601325.2. Lineage (NCBI taxonomy): Eukaryota > Metazoa > Chordata > Actinopteri > Salmoniformes > Salmonidae > Salmo > Salmo salar. Next base: position 73,500,880 of record NC_138295.1, on the reverse strand, counting down.
GTACCAGTAGCAGATCAAGAATGGAGCTATATACAGGGAGTACCAGTAGCAGATCAATGTGCAGAGGTATTTCAGGTAGATATGTACATGATGGCAGGGTAAAGTGACTGGACATCAGAATAAATAATAATAAGAGTAGAATAAAGAACAGAGTAGCAGCAGCAAATGACGTGTAAAAGTGTGTGTAATGTGTATGTATGTGTTTGTGTTGTGTTGGTCTGTGTGTCTGCTTGTGAGTGTATGTGTGGGAGTGTCAATGTAATGTCTGTGAGTTGGTGTGTGCATATGGTTTGTATACAGTATATAGTCTAGTGGGTGTGCGTAGGGAAGGTTCCAGATAGTCATTGCAGATAGTTTGGGTACCATTCATTGACTATTTAGTAGTCTGGCTATTTAGCAGTCTTATGGCTCACGGGTAGAAGCTGACTCAAAGCCTATTGGTCCAAGAGCCAATGCTCCAGTACCATTTGCCGGAAGGTAGCAGAGTGAACAGTCTATGACTTGGCTGGAGTCTTTGGTAATTTTTTGGTCCTTCCCCTGACACTGCCTTATATAGAGGTCCTGGATGGCAGGGAGCTCGGCCACAGTGATGTACTGGACTGACCGCACCACTCTTTTCAGCCTCCTGAGGCTGTGGTGTAGGCGCCAAGGAACTTGACGCTCTCGACCTGCTCCACTACAGCCCTGTCAATGTGGATGGGGGCATACTCTCCCCTCTTTCTCCAATAGTCCACATTCAGCTCATTGGTCTTTTTCCTCTGTCCGTCTTGTCATCTGTCTCTCCATCTGTCTCTTCCTTCCAACCCCTCTCTCTCTCTGTCCCTCTCTCTGTACAGTGAGGGAAAAAAGTATTTGATCCCCTGCTGATTTTGTACGTTTGCCCACTGACAAAGAAATGATCAGTCTATAATTTTAATGGTAGGTTTATTTGAACAGTGAGAGACAGAACAACAACAAAAAAATCCAGAAAAACGCATGTCAAAAATGTTATAAATTGATTTGCATTTTAATGAGGGAAATAAGTATTTCACCCCCTCTCAATCAGAAAGATTTCTGGCTCTCAGGTGTCTTTTATACAGGTAACAAGCTGAGATTGGAAGCACACTCTTAAAGGGAGTGCTCCTAACCGCAGCTTGTTACCTGTATAAAAGACGCCTGTCCACAGAAGCAATCAATCAATCAGATTCTAAACTCTCCACCATGGCCAAGACCAAAGAGCTCTCCAAGAATGTCAGGGACAAGATTGTAGACCTACACAAGGCTGGAATGGGCTACAAGACCATCGCCAAGCAGCTTGGTGAAAAGGTGACAACAGTTGGTGCGATTATTTGCAAATGGAAGAAACACAAAAGAACTGTCAATCTCCCTCGGCCTGGGGCTCCATGCAAGATCTCATCTCGTGGAGTTGCAATGATCATGAGAACGGTGAGGAATCAGCCCAGAACTACACGGGAGGATCTTGTCAATGATGGCAGCTGGGACCATAGTCACCAAGAAAACAATTGGTAACACACTACGCCGTGAACGACTGAAATCCTGCAGCGCCCGCAAGGTCCCCTGCTCAAGAAAGCACATATACATGCCCGTCTGAAGTTTGCCAATGAACATCTGAATGATTCAGAGGACAACTGGGTGAAAGTGTTGTGGTCAGATGAGACCAAAATGGAGCTCTTTGGCATCAACTCAACTCGCCGTGTTTGGAGGAGGAGGAATGCTGCCTATGACCCCAAGAACACTATCCCCACCGTCAAACATGGAGGTGGAAACATTATGCTTTGGGGGTGTTTTTCTGCTAAGGGGACAGGACAACTTCACCGCATCAAAGGGACGATGTACGGGGCCATGTACCGTCAAATCTTGGGTGAGAACCTCCTTCCCTCAGCCAGGGCATTGAAAATGGGTCGTGGATGGGTATTCCAGCATGACAATGACCCAAAACACACGGCCAAGGCAACAAAGGAGTGGCTCAAGAAGAAGCACATTAAGGTCCTGGAGTGGCCTAGCCAGTCTCCAGACCTTAATCCCATAGAAAATCTGTGGAGGGAGCTGAAGGATCGAGTTGCTAAACGTCAGCCTCGAAACCTTAATGACTTGGAGAAGATCTGCAAAGAGGAGTGGGACAAAATCCCTCCTGAGATGTGTGCAAACCTGGTGGCCAACTACAAGAAACGTCTGACCTCTGTGATTGCCAACAAGGGTTTTGCCACCAAGTACTAAGTCATGTTTTGCAGAGGGGTCAAATACTTATTTCCCTCATTAAAATGCAAATCATTTATAACATTTTTGACATGCGTTTTTCAGGATTTTTTTGTTATTCTGTGTCTCACTGTTCAAATAAACCTACCATTAAAATTATAGACTGATCATTTCTTTGTCAGTGGGCAAACGTACAAAATCAGCAGGGGATCAAATACTTTTTTCTCTCTCTCACTGTCTCTCTCTCTGTCTCTGTGTGACCTCAATAGTGTTCTGTTCTCAGGTGTTATGAGCTTGTCTGTTCTGCTGGTGTGATGACATAAATATCTGACGCTGTAGAGAACCTAGTTTAATAAAATAATCTGAATTCTCGATGCTTCTTCATCTATGAGATTTCATGGCCCCCCATTCATCTATACATTGAGTATACCAAACATTAGGAACACCTTCCTAACCTTCCACCCCCCCCCCCCCCCCCCCCCCTTTGCCCTTGGAACTGCTTCAATTTCTCTGATGTGGCAAGATGGCGCTGACAGACATGGCAGCTTTGCAGTATTTTGTTTTTTGTGTTATTACATACAGCCGGAAATAACTTTTGGATATCAGAGCGACGGTAAATCACCAAAATTACACTGGACTTTATGCAAACTGGAAACCACATATCCTGAGGCTGCATTTATTGTAGCTGGGGATTTTAACAAAGCAAATTTGTGGAAAACGCTACCGAAGTTCTATCAACACATTGACTGTAGTTCTCGTTCTGCTAAAACACTCGACCACTGCTACTCCCCCTTTCGAGATGCCTACAAGGTCCTCCCCCACCCTCCCTTTGGCAAATCAGATCACAACTCCATTTTGCTCCTCTCTTCCTATATTCAGAAACTCAAACAGGATGTACCCGTGCTAAGGTCGATTTAACGCTGGTCTGACCAATCGGAATCCATGCTTCAAGATTGTTTTGATCACGTGGCTTGGATATGTTCCGGGTAGCCTTTGAGAATAACATCGAAGTATACACAAACACGATGACTGAGTTCTTCAGGAAGTGTATAGGGGATGTTGTTCCCACTGTTACTATTAAAACCTAACCTAACCAGAAACCATGGATAGATGGCAGCATTCGCGCAAAACTGAAAGCACGAACCACCACATTTAACCATGGCAAGGTGACTGGGAATATGGTTGAATACAAACAGTGTAGTTATTCCCTCGAAGGCAATCAAACAGGCATAACGTCAGTACAGAAACAAAGTGTAGTCGCAATTCAATGGCTCAGACACGAGACATACAGAGTCTACAGACAATCACGGATTACAAAGGGAAAACGAGTCACGTTACGGACAGTGACGTCTTGCTCCAAGAAAAGCTAAACACCTTCTTCGCCTGCTCTGGGGCTTAGACTCAGTACATTTCATTAACAATGGTGCAGGCTCCACCAAATCCTCACACATTGGGTAACTGAGATATATTGTTATGCTTTTATTGTTGATCTCTGGTAATGTGCGACCAAACCCTGGGCCGGTAGATACCATGCAATCTCTACCGACTCCCTATGATTTTAAAAACAGAGCAGGTTTTTGCCTCTTGCATGTTAAGGTCAGAAGTCTATTTCCAAAAATAGACATGATTAGAAAATGGGCCAAAACAACAAATGCAGGCGTAATGGCTTTATCAGAAACTTGGCTAAAGAAATCTGAGTCAAATCATTTTATTTCTATTAATGGGTACATGGTTTTTAGAACGGATCAGATGAGTAAAGGAGGAGGGATTGCAATTTATGTGAAATCCGAGTTTAAACACCTCTGAAAGTCTCTCGGTTACCAAAGCCAAACATTTTGAATTTCTTGCAGTTAAAGTGAACATATATAAGGACACCCACATCACTGTAGTTGGCTGCTACAGACCGCCCTCGGCTTGGGGAGACGCTCTTAACTTTCTTTCTGATGTCCTGCACAAGCTAAATCACTCTGAATTCATTCTTTTAGGAGATTTGAACTGGGACATGCTGACATCTGTATCAAACTATTTTAAAGAACTGTGTGACTCTCAGAATCTCGCTCAATTAATTAATGTGCCTATAAGACCGAATCCAAGAGCACCTACGAAATCAACGCTATTGGACATTATTCTAACGAATACCCCTCACAAATAAACATCGACTGGGATATTCTGTAATGATATCAGTGATCACTGTGCAATTGCTTGTGTTAGAAATACAAAGATGACCAAAGCCAAACCCATTATATTTTTAAAAGACATTTTAGACAATTTGATGAGGAAGCATTCTTACATGATCTGTACCATAATATTGACAGAGTAAGTCTGATTCCCGATGTTGACACTGCCTGGGAGTAAGCATGCCCCTGTGAATAAATTTAGAATCAGTGGAAGGGACAATCCCTGGTTTTCAGATAACTTGGCAGTATTAATTAGAAAGAGAAATATCTATTGGGCTCAAGCTAGACATACAAATGCTCCTGTTGGACTGGGCCTCCTTCAGAGTGCTAAGAAACAAATGCACAGGATTGATCAGGAAGTCCAAATAAGATTACTATTTAAATGCAGTCACAGAGAACCTAAACAACCCTACCAAGTTCTGGAAGCTAATCAAATCAGTGTCAGGTTCTAATGTATCCTCTGGCCTTCCTGACCATTTAACGATGGATTCTAAAGAGTGAAGGATAAAGCCTATATTGTAGGGGCTTTTAACAAGCACTTCATATCTGCTGGGTCAGTTTTTGATAATGGTGGGGCCCAGGCCTTTAATGTAAACTCGGTTACAGTCAACTACACTATAGGCCCTCTTGTGAACCATTTTAACTTTGAGCCTGTTTCTTATACGGAGGTCTATAAAGCACTAAAGGCAATAGACACAAAAAAGTCTGCAAGTCCAGACAACCTGGACCCCTACCTCTTAAAGATAGCAGCTGGTATTATTACTGAACCTGTGGCTCACATTTTCAACTTGAGTCTCTTGACCAATTCCATACCCAGCATTTGGAAATCAGCTTATGTCCTCCCACTACTAAAGGGTGGAGATCCCATAGATGCTAATAACTATCATCCTATTTCTAAACTCCCTATCCTGGCCAAAGTCTATGAATCCCTAGTGAACTCACAGTTAATTGAAAAGAACATAATGAGCGGGGTTCAGCCTGGCTTTAGATCGGGGCACAGCACCACAACTACAGCTATGGCAGTGTCAAACGACATCATAAATGCACTTATAAAAAAGCAATATTGTGCTGCTCTGTTTGTGGATTTATCAAATGCCTTTTCAGTTGACCATGAATTGTTGCCAGCGAGACTAAAGGGGCAGTAAATTGGTTTAGGAACTATCTTCCTGACAGAACACAATGTGTATATCCTGACAATCACAACTCTAGCTTTCTTGAGATTAATAGAGGTGTGCCACAGGGTTCCATTTTAGCTCCTGTGTTGTTCTCAATTGTTATTAATGATTTGGGAAATGGGATGCAACCAGCAAAGTTACATCTATATGCAGATGATACAGTTGAAGTCGGAAGTTTACATACACTTAGGTTAGAGTCATTAAAACATATTTTTTTTTAACCACTCCACAAATTTCTTGTTAACAAACTATAGTTTTGGCAAGTCAGTTAGGACATCTACTTTGTGCATGACACAAGTCATTTTTCCAACAATTGTTTACAGACAGATTATTTCACTAATTCATTGTATAACAATTCCAGTGGTTCAGAAGTTTACATACAGTAAGTTGACTGTGCCTTTAAACAGCTTGGACAATTCCAGAAAATGATGTCATGGATTTAGAAGCTTCTGATAGGCTAATTGACATCATTTGAGTCAATTGGAGGTGTACCTCTGGATGTATTTCAAGGCCTACCTTTAAACTCAGTGCCTCTTTGCTTGACATCATGGGAAAATCAAAATAAATCAGCCAAGATCACAGAAAAAAAGATTTCACCTCCACAAGTCTGGTTCACCCTTGGGGAAATTTTCCAAACGTTACCACGTTCATCTGTACAAACGATAGTACACAAGTATAAACACCATGGGACCACGGAGCCGTCATACCGCTCAGGAAGGAGACGCGTTCTGTCTCCTAGAGATGAACGTACTTTGGTGCCGAAAAGTGCAAATCAATCCCAGAACAACATCAAAGGACCTTGTGAAGATGCTGGATGAAACAGGTACAAAAGTCTCTATAACCACAGTAAACGAGTTCTATATCAACATAACCTGAAAGGCCGCTCAGCAAGGAAGAAGCCACTGCTCCAAAACCGCCATAAAAAAGCCAGACTACGGTTTGCAACTGCACATGGGGACAAAGATCGTACTTTTTGGAGAAATGTCCTCTGGTCTGATGAAACAAAAATAGAACTGTTTGGCCATGATGACCATTGTTATGTTTGGAGGAAAAAGGGGGAGGCTTGCAAGCCGAAGAACACCATCCCAACCATGAAGCACGGGGGTGGCAGCATCATGTTGTGGGGGTGCTTTGCTGCAGGAGGGACTGGTGCACTTCACAAAATAGATGGCATCATGAGGTGGGAAAATTTTGTAGATATATTGAAGCAACATCTCAAGACATCAGTCAGGAAGTCAAAGCTTGGTCGGAAAGGGTCTTCCAAATGGACAATGACCCCAAGCATACTTCCAAAGTTGTGGCAAAATGGCTTAAGGACAACAAAGTCAAGGTATTGGAGTGGCCATCACAAAGCCCTGACCTCAATCCTATAGAAAATCTGTGGGCAGATCTGAAAAAGCGTGTGCGAGCAAGGAGGCCTACAAACCTGACTCGGTTACACCAGCTCTGTCAGGAGGAATGGGCCAAAATCCACCCAACTTATTGTGGGGAGCTTGTGGAAGGCTACCCGAAACGTTTGACTCAAGTTAAACAATTTAAAGGCAATGCTACCAAATTTTAATTGAGTGTAAGTGAACTTCTGACCCACTGGGAATGTTATGAAAGAAATAAAAGCTTAAATAAATCATTCTCTCTACTGTTATTCTGACATTTCACATTCTTAAAATAAAGTGGTGGTCCTAACTGACCTAAAACAGGGAATTTCTATTAGGATTAAATGTCAGGACTTGTGAAAAACAGAGATTAAATGTATTTGGCTAAGGTGTATGTAAACTTCCGACTTTAACTGTATATATTCATGTGCTTCTTCTCTGGTTCAGGCTGTTGAAGATCTCCAGACTGCTTTTCAGTCGCTGCAGGCCTCCCTTTATGGTCTCAAACTGGTCTTGAATCTACAAAAAACTAAATTCATGACCTTTACCACAGCTAGAACTCTGCCAGAGAACGTTAGCATTGTCACGTTTGGTGGCTTATCCATTGAAAAAGTGTCATCCTACAAATACCTAGGAATTTGGTTGGATGACAAGTTGTCCTTTAAAGTTCATGTGGATAATCTTGTGACAAAGCTTAAATTGAAATTGTGTTTTTATTTTCATAATAAGGCTTGCTTCCCGCTTATGGCTAGAAAGAAGCTTGTTCAGGCCACTTTTCTCTCTGTAATTGCTTATGGTGACTTGTTGTATATGCACGCAGCCTCCTCCATCTTACAGAGACTGGACTCTGTTTATCATGGATCCTTGCGCTTTATTACAAATGTCAAGTCGCTCACTCACCATTGCACATTGTACCAAATGGTTGGTTGGACCTCACTTTATATGCACAGAAAGATACATTTGTATGTGTTAATCTACAAATCCCTTTTGGGTAAACTCCCTCTTTACCTCTGTAGTCTGGTTTACTTCACCACCAGCAGTTACCATACCTGGTCTGCTAGGTGGTTGCTACTTAAAGTCCCCAGGACATTCATAGTATTAGGCAAGACTGCCTTCTCTTCTTGTGCACCAGACGCATGGAATAATCTACAATCCATGCTTCATCTAGATATGTTAGTGCCACTGAATGAATTTAAATATTGATGGGAGAATCTGTTACAGACGAGTGTAAATGCTTTTTAAGGCTGGATCATGTTGTTGTATTGTATTGTTGTATGTTATAATTCTGTAATGTATTGATTGTTGCTGCCTTCTTGGCCAGGTCTCCCTTGAAAAAGAGACTCTGGGTCTCAATGGGCTTTTCCTGGTTAAATAAAGGTTAAATAAAATTTTAAAAAGCACAGTGCCACCGACGCAGTCCTCTCCCAAGGACTGTGGGCTCTCGTTCTCCGTGGCCAGACATGAGTAAGACATTTATGCGTGTTAACCCTTGCAAGGCTGCCAGCCCAGATGGCATCCCTAGCCACGTCCTCAGAGCATGCACAGACCAGCTGGCTGGAGTGTTTACAGACATTCAATCTCTCCCAATCCCAGTCTGCTGTCCCCTCTTGCTTCAAGATATCCACCATTGTTCCTGTACCCAAGAAAGTAAAGGTAACTGAACTAAATGACTATCGCCACGTAGCACTCACTTCTGTCATCATGAAGTGCTTTGAGAGGCTAGTTAAGAACCATATCACCTCTAACTTACCTGACACCCTAGACCCACTTCAATTTGCTTACCGCCCCAATAGATACACAGACGATGCAATCGCCATCACACTGCACACTGCCCTATCCCATCTGGACAAGAGGAATACCTACGTAAGAATGATGTTCATTTACTACAGCTCAGCATTCAACACCATAGTACCCTCCAAGCTCATCATTAAGCTCGGGGCCCTGGGCCTTAACCCCACCCTGTGCAACTGGGTCCTGGACTTTCTGACGGGCCACCCCCAGGTGGTGAAGGTAGGAAATAACACCTCCACTTCGCTGATCCTCAACACATGGGCCCCACAAGGGTGCATGCTCAGCCCCCTCCTGTACTCCCTGTTCAACCATGACTGGGTGGCCACGCATGCCTCCAACTCAATCATCAAGTTTGCAGACAACACAATAGTAGTAGGCCTGATTACCAATAATGACGAGACAGACTACAAGGAGGAGGTGAGGGCCCTGGCGGTGTGGTGCCAGGAAAATAACCTCTCCCTCAACGTCAACAAAATTAAGGAGCTGGTCGTGGACTTCAGGAAACAGCAGAGGGATCACCCCCCCATCCACATCGACACATGGAGAAGGTGGAAAGCTTCAAGTTCCTTGGCGTACACATCACTGACAATCTGAAATGGTCCACCCACACAGACAGTGTGGTGAAGAAGGCACAACAGGATTTAACAAGTGACATCAATAATGAATCATAGTTTTCACCTTGATTCACCTGGTCAGTCTGTCATGGAAAGAGCTGGTGTTCTTAATATTTTGTATACTCAGTGTATATCCTGGTGCTAAACCCCTGCTAAAGATCCCACTGGGTTTACACCTTGCCCTTCTCCCTCAAACTCTTTTAGATAACGAACAGATGTGTGACACCTCAACTTCATGAACCTAATGCATGGGTGTTAAGATGGTTTTTCGTCCTTTGTGATTTTTACTGACCCCATGGGAAAAGTTAAGATCCCTCTAATTGATATCCATCTCTGGTATGGTGGTCAGAATGCTTCTAAGACTTCAGTCTTGTAAAGCTATCACTGTTTTCATGGATATAAATAGATATTCCTATAGCAGGAAATGTGAGCAGACAGGTTCAATGTATTTATACAGCATCACTTCCCTGTAAACATGTGGAGGGATGAAGTTATGTCCATAGAAGAATTATGAATAGAACAGATGTCCCCATTCAAGTCAATGATGACAAAATGGGTGGACTCGCAGCCATTTTGAGTATACCCATAGGAGCAAAGCAGGAAGTGAACCCATCAATCTGTACTGTGAATTGTTGAATCAATTCAACTGACATTTAAAAAAATGCATCCCATTAAATGAGCAGCATCAGTTAGCATCCTTTGAATGAGCATTCTGCATTACCATGGAAATGATTGCATCACATTACCAGACAGCCATTGGGAGTGTACCCATGAGTTTACCAGTCTCATTTCCAGGGTTAGAGGTTCCAAGCCCGTTCTATTCATTGTATTTCTATGGTCATGTCACTGTCTCCTCAGCTTCATCATTTTAAATCCTCATCAGTGGAGGCTTGTGGGAGGAGCTATAGGAGGCTGGGCTCATTGTAATGGCTGAATGGTTGGAAAGCTGCCTAAGGCTGCCTCAATTCCCCCTCTTCTCCCTCTCCTTCTTCTCTCTCTACTCTTCCTCTCTTTCCTCTCTTTCCTCTCCTCTTCTCTCTTTCTTTCCCTTGGAGGTGCTAGGATAGAGTTGAGGTCTTCCCAAGGAGGCCCTTCTCCTCCCTCTCTCCGTCTTGGAGGTTGCAGAGACGTGGTGGCCTCTTGCCCAAGGCAAATCCTTAATCCCTGGCCATAGCAGAGTGTCTATGGGACCAGAGGTCAGATATAAATAAGACATCTAAAGTAGTCACACTATTTACAGGCTTAATATCCCCCCACTGGAGGTACCCACATCTATCACATAGGGATGATCACTATGATGGGTGTGTGTGTGTGTGTGTGTGTGTGTGTGTGTGTGTGTGTGTGTGTGTGTGTGTGTGTGTGTGTGTGTGTGTGTGTGTGTGTGTGTGTGTGTGTGTGTGTGTGTGTGTTATGATCGCTATGGTGGGTTAGAGAGGGGGAGAGAAAAGTGGGAGAAGAGTGTGTTGAGCTGTTGATACTGGTACACTATCTTAATACTGTTTATTTATTCAATGCCTTGACACGGCCAGGGATAATTTCCTACAAGATTTTTAAGTAAGCTAGCTAAACACCTTCTGAGGATGGTGGACTGGGCTTATGCAGTGAGGTGTGTCCCATGTTGTAAGAGGAGCAGATTATCTATACAGGTTTTCACTTCAAGGTCACAAATACATACACACATACACTATCATTCAAAAGTTTGGGGTCACTTAGACATTTCCTTGTTTTTGAAAGAAAAGCAAATTTTTATGTCCATTAAAATAACATCAAATTGATCAGAAATACAGTGTAGACATTGTTAATGTTGTAAATTACTATTGTAGCTGGAAACGGCTGATTTTTTATGGAATGTATACATAGGCGTCCAGAGGCCCATTATCAGCAACCATCCCTCCTGTGTTCCAATGGCACGTTGTGTTAGCTAATCCAAGTTTATCATTTTAAAAGGCTAATTGATCATTAGAAAACCCTTTTGCAACTATTTTAGCACAGCTGAAAACTGGTGATCTGACTAAAGAAGCAATAAAACTGGCCTTTAGACTAGTTGAGTATCTGGAGCATCAGCATTTGTGGGTTTCGATTACAGGCTCAAAATGGTCAGAAACAAAGAACTTTCTTCTGAAACTCATCAGTCTATTATTGTTCTGAAGAATGAAGGCTATTCCATGTAAGAAATTGCCAAAAAACTGAAGATCTCGTACAACGCTGTGTACTACTCCCTTCACAGAAACAGACGCCTCACAAGTCCTCATCTGGCCAGCATCCCAGAGTCGCCTCTTCACTGTTGACATTGAGATTGGTGTTTTGCAGGTACTATTTAATGAAGCTGCCAGTTGAGGACTTGTGAGGCGTCTGTTTCTCAAAATTGACACTCTAATGTACTTGTCCTCTTGCTCAGTTGTGCACCGGGGCCTCCCACTCCTCTTTCTATTCTGGTTAGAGCCAGTTTGGTTGGTGTGTGTCTGTCAGCACAGCCCCAGCTCCAAAGGTCAGATCCTCTCTCAGCCAGGCCAGGGGTCAACACAGCTGTGTGACCTGGAAGTAAATCGCTTAATGTTCTGCTCCACTAACACAACAACATCAGTCTGAATAGTCAGTCAGTAGGCTATAGTCTGGGTCAGTAGGCTATGGTCAGACAGTAGGCTATGGTCTGGGTCAGTAGGCTGTAGTCTGGGTCAATGGGCTATAGTCTGGGTCAGTAAGCTATAGTCTGGTTTATAGTCTGGGTCAGTTGGCTATGACCTGGGTCAGTAAGCTATAGTCAGTCAGTAGGCTATAGTCAGTCAGTAGGCTACAGTCAGTCAATAGGCTATAGTCAGTCAGTAGGCTATAGTCAGTCAGTAGGGTATAGTCTGGGTCAGTAGGCTATAGTCAGTCAGTAAGCTATAGTCAGTCAGTAAGCTATAGTCAGTCAGTAGGCTATAGTCAGTCAGTAAGCTATAGTCATTCAGTAGGCTATAGTCAGTCAGTAGGCTATAGTCAGTCAGTAGGCTATAGTCAGTCAGTAGGCTATAGTCTGGGTCAGTAAGCTATAGTCAGTCAGTAGGCTATAGTCAGTCAGTAGGCTATAGTCTGGGTTAGTAGGCTATAGTCAGTCAGTAAGCTATAGTCAGTCAGTAGGATATAGTCTGGGTCAGTAGGCTATAGTCAGTCAGTAAGCTATAGTCAGTCAGTAAGCTATAGTCAGTCAGTAAGCTATAGTCAGTCAGTAGGCTATAGTCAGTCAGTAAGCTATAGTCAGTCAGTAGGCAATAGTCAGTCAGTAGGCTATAGTCAGTCAGTAAGCTATAGTCAGTCAGTAAGCTATAGTCAGTCAGTAAGCTATAGTCTGGGTCAGTAGACTATGGTCAGACAGTAGGCTATAGTCAGTCAGTAGGCTATAGTCAGTCAGTAAGCTATAGTCAGTCAGTAGGCTATAGTCAGGCAGTAGGCTATAGTCAGTCAGTAGGCTATAGTCTGGGTCAGTAAGCTATAGTCAGTCAGTAGGCTATAGTCAGTCAGTAAGCTATAGTCAGTCAGTAGGCTATAGTCAGGCAGTAGGCTATAGTCAGTCAGTAGGCTATAGTCTGGGTCAGTAAGCTATAGTCAGTCAGTAGGCTATAGTCAGTCAGTAGGCTATAGTCAGTCAGTAGGCTATAGTCTGGGTTAGTAGGCTATAGTCAGTCAGTAAGCTATAGTCAGTCAGTAGGCTATAGTCAGTCAGTAAGCTATAGTCAGTCAGTAAGCTATAGTCAGTCAGTAGGCTATAGTCAGTCAGTAAGCTATAGTCAGTCAGTAGGCTATAGTCAGTCAGTAAGCTATAGTCAGTCAGTAAGCTATAGTCTGGGTCAGTAGGCTATAGTCAGTCAGTAAGCTATAGTCAGTCAGTAGGCTATAGTCAGTCAGTAGGCTATAGTCAGTCAGTAGGCTATAGTCTGGGTCAGTAAGCTATAGTCAGTCAGTAGGCTATAGTCAGTCAGTAGGCTATAGTCAGTCAGTAGGCTATAGTCTGGGTTTGTAGGCTATAGTCAGTCAGTAAGCTATAGTCAGTCAGTAGGCTATAGTCAGTCAGTAAGCTATAGTCAGTCAGTAAGCTATAGTCAGTCAGTAGGCTATAGTCAGTCAGTAAGCTATAGTCAGTCAGTAGGCTATAGTCAGTCAGTAAGCTATAGTCAGTCAGTAGGCTATAGTCAGTCAGTAAGCTATAGTCAGTCAGTAAGCTATAGTCAGTCAGTAAGCTATAGTCAGTCAGTAGGCTATAGTCAGTCAGTAAGCTATAGTCAGTCAGTAAGCTATAGTCAGTCAGTAGGCTACAGTCAGTACAGTCAGTCAGTAGGCTATAGTCAGTCAGTAAGCTATAGTCAGTCAGTAAGCTATAGTCAGTCAGTAGGCTATAGTCAGTCAGTAAGCTATAGTCTGGGTCAGTAAGCTATAGTCTGGGTCAGTAAGTTATAGTCAGTCAGTAGGCTATAGTCAGTCAGTAGACTATAGTCAGTCAGTAAGCTATAGTCAGTCAGTAAGCTATAGTCAGTCAGTAGGCTATAGTCAGTCAGTAAGCTATAGTCAGTCAGTAGGCTATATTCAGTCAGTAAGCTATAGCCAGTCAGTAGGCTATAGTCTGGGTCAATAGCCTATAGTCAGTCAGTAAGCTATAGTCAGGCAGTAGGCTATAGTCAGTCAGTAAGCTATAGTCAGTCAGTAGGCTATAGTCTGGGTCAATAGACTATAGTCAGTCAGTAGGCTATAGTCAGTCAGTAAGCTATAGTCAGTCAGTAGTCTATAGTCAGTCAGTAAGCTATAGTCAGGCAGTAAGCTATAGTCAGTCAGTAAGCTATAGTCAGTCAGTAAGCTATAGTCAGGCAGTAGGCTATAGTCAGTCAGTAAGCTATAGTCAGGCAGTAGGCTATAGTCAGTCAGTAAGCTATAGTCAGTCAGTAGGCTACAGTCAGTCATTAGGCTACAGTCAGTCAGTAGACTATAGTCAGTCAGTAGACTATAGTCAGTCAGTAAGCTATAGTCAGTCAGTAAGCTATAGTCAGTCAGTAAGCTGTAGTCTGGGTCAGTAGGCTATAGTCAGTCAGTAAGCTATAGTCAGTCAGTAGGCTATAGTCAGTCAGCAGGCTATAGTCTGTGTCAGTAGGCTATAGTGAGTCAGTAGGCTATAGTCAGTCAATAGGCTATAGTCAGTCAATAGGCTATAGTCAGTCAGTAAGCTATAGTCAGTCAGTAGGCTATAGTCAGTCAGTAAGCTATAGTCAGTCAGTAAGCTATAGTCAGTCAGTAGGCTACAGTCAGTCAGTAGGCTATAGTCAGTCAGTTGGCTATAGTCTGGGTCAGTAGGCTATAGACAGTCAGTAAGCTATAGTCAGTCAGTAAGCTATAGTCAGTCAGTAGGCTATAGTCTGGGTCAATAGACTATAGTCAGTCAGTAAGGTATAGTCAGTCAGTAAGCTATAGTCAATCAGTAGGCTATAGTCAGTCAGTCAGTAAGCTATAGTCAGTCAGTAGGCTATAGTCAGTCAGTAAGCTATAGTCAGTCAGTAAGCTATAGTCAGTCAGTAAGCTATAGTCAGTCAGTAGGCTACAGTCAGTACAGTCAGTCAGTAGGCTATAGTCAGTCAGTAAGCTATAGTCAGTCAGTAAGCTATAGTCAGTCAGTAGGCTATAGTCAGTCAGTAAGCTATAGTCTGGGTCAGTAAGCTATAGTCTGGGTCAGTAAGCTATAGTCAGTCAGTAGGCTATAGTCAGTCAGTAGGCTATAGTCAGTCAGTAAGCTATAGTCAGTCAGTAAGCTAAAGTCAGTCAGTAAGCTATAGTCAGTAAGCTATAGTCAGTCAGTAGGCTATAGTCAGTCAGTAAGCTATAGTCAGTCAGTAGGCTATAGTCAGTCAGTAAGCTATAGCCAGTCAGTAGGCTATAGTCTGGGTCAATAGCCTATAGTCAGTCAGTAAGCTATAGTCAGGCAGTAGGCTATAGTCAGTCAGTAAGCTATAGTCAGTCAGTAGGCTATAGTCTGGGTCAGTAGACTATAGTCAGTCAGTAGGCTATAGTCAGTCAGTAAGCTATAGTCAGTCAGTAGGCTATAGTCAGTCAGTAAGCTATAGTCAGGCAGTAAGCTATAGTCAGTCAGTAAGCTATAGTCAGTCAGTAAGCTATAGTCAGGCAGTAGGCTATAGTCAGTCAGTAAGCTATAGTCAGGCAGTAGGCTATAGTCAGTCAGTAAGCTATAGTCAGTCAGTAAGATGTAGTCTGGGTCAGTAGGCTATAGTCAGTCAGTAGGCTATAGTCAGTCAGTAGGCTACAGTCAGTCAGTAGGCTATAGTCAGTCAGTAGACTATAGTCAGTCAGTAAGCTATAGTCAGTCAGTAAGCTATAGTCAGTCAGTAAGCTGTAGTCTGGGTCAGTAGGCTATAGTCAGTCAGCAGGCTATAGTCTGGGTCAGTAGGCTATAGTGAGTCAGTAGGCTATAGTCAGTCAATAGGCTATAGTCAGTCAATAGGCTATAGTCAGTCAGTAAGCTATAGTCAGTCAGTAGGCTATAGTCAGTCAGTAAGCTATAGTCAGTCAGTAAGCTATAGTCAGTCAGTAGGCTACAGTCAGTCAATAGGCTATAGTCAGTCAGTAGGCTATAGTCTGGGTCAGTAGGATATAGTCTGGGTCAGTAGGCTATAGTCAGTCAGTAAGCTATAGTCAGTCAGTAAGCTATAGTCAGTCAGTAAGCTATAGTCAGTCAGTAGGCTATAGTCAGTCAGTAAGCTATAGTCTGGGTCAGTAAGCTATAGTCTGGGTCAGTAAGCTATAGTCAGTCAGTAGGCTATAGTCAGTCAGTAGGCTATAGTCAGTCAGTAAGCTATAGTCAGTCAGTAAGCTAAAGTCAGTCAGTAAGCTATAGTCAGTAAGCTATAGTCAGTCAGTAGGCTATAGTCAGTCAGTAAGCTATAGTCAGTCAGTAGGCTATAGTCAGTCAGTAAGCTATAGCCAGTCAGTAGGCTATAGTCTGGGTCAATAGCCTATAGTCAGTCAGTAAGCTATAGTCAGGCAGTAGGCTATAGTCAGTCAGTAAGCTATAGTCAGTCAGTAGGCTATAGTCTGGGTCAGTAGACTATAGTCAGTCAGTAGGCTATAGTCAGTCAGTAAGCTATAGTCAGTCAGTAGGCTATAGTCAGTCAGTAAGCTATAGTCAGGCAGTAAGCTATAGTCAGTCAGTAAGCTATAGTCAGTCAGTAAGCTATAGTCAGGCAGTAGGCTATAGTCAGTCAGTAAGCTATAGTCAGGCAGTAGGCTATAGTCAGTCAGTAAGCTATAGTCAGTCAGTAAGATGTAGTCTGGGTCAGTAGGCTATAGTCAGTCAGTAGGCTATAGTCAGTCAGTAGGCAACAGTCAGTCAATAGGCTATAGTCAGTCAGTAGACTATAGTCAGTCAGTAAGCTATAGTCAGTCAGTAAGCTATAGTCAGTCAGTAAGCTGTAGTCTGGGTCAGTAGGCTATAGTCAGTCAGCAGGCTATAGTCTGGGTCAGTAGGCTATAGTGAGTCAGTAGGCTATAGTCAGTCAATAGGCTATAGTGAGTCAATAGGCTATAGTCAGTCAGTAAGCTATAGTCAGTCAGTAGGCTATAGTCAGTCAGTAAGCTATAGTCAGTCAGTAAGCTATAGTCAGTCAGTAGGCTACAGTCAGTCAATAGGCTATAGTCAGTCAGTAGGCTATAGTCTGGGTCAGTAGGATATAGTCTGGGTCAGTAGGCTATAGTCAGTCAGTAAGCTATAGTCAGTCAGTAAGCTATAGTCAGTCAGTAAGCTATAGTCAGTCAGTAGGCTATAGTCAGTCAGTAAGCTATAGTCAGTCAGTAGGCAATAGTCAGTCAGTAGGCTATAGTCAGTCAGTAAGCTATAGTCAGTCAGTAAGCTATAGTCAGTCAGTAAGCTATAGTCTGGGTCAGTAGACTATGGTCAGACAGTAGGCTATAGTCAGTCAGTAGGCTATAGTCAGTCAGTAAGCTATAGTCAGTCAGTAGGCTATAGTCAGGCAGTAGACTATAGTCAGTCAGTAGGCTATAGTCTGGGTCAGTAAGCTATAGTCAGTCAGTAGGCTATAGTCAGTCAGTAGGCTATAGTCAGTCAGTAGGCTATAGTCTGGGTTAGTAGGCTATAGTCAGTCAGTAAGCTATAGTCAGTCAGTAGGCTATAGTCAGTCAGTAAGCTATAGTCAGTCAGTAAGCTATAGTCAGTCAGTAGGCTATAGTCAGTCAGTAAACTATAGTCAGTCAGTAGGCTATAGTCAGTCAGTAGGCTATAGTCAGTCAGTAAGCTATAGTCAGTCAGTAAGCTATAGTCTGGGTCAGTAGGCTATAGTCAGTCAGTAAGCTATAGTCAGTCAGTAGGCTATAGTCAGTCAGTAGGCTATAGTCAGTCAGTAGGCTATAGTCTGGGTCAGTAAGCTATAGTCAGTCAGTAGGCTATAGTCAGTCAGTAGGCTATAGTCAGTCAGTAGGCTATAGTCTGGGTTAGTAGGCTATAGTCAGTCAGTAAGCTATAGTCAGTCAGTAGGCTATAGTCAGTCAGTAAGCTATAGTCAGTCAGTAAGCTATAGTCAGTCAGTAGGCTATAGTCAGTCAGTAAGCTATAGTCAGTCAGTAGGCTATAGTCAGTCAGTAAGCTATAGTCAGTCAGTAGGCTATAGTCATTCAGTAAGCTATAGTCAGTCAGTAAGCTATAGTCAGTCAGTAAGCTATAGTCAGTCAGTAGGCTATAGTCAGTCAGTAAGCTATACTCAGTCAGTAAGCTATAGTCAGTCAGTAGGCTACAGTCAGTACAGTCAGTCAGTAGGCTATAGTCAGTCAGTAAGCTATAGTCAGTCAGTAAGCTATAGTCAGTCAGTAGGCTATAGTCAGTCAGTAAGCTATAGTCTGGGTCAGTAAGCTATAGTCTGGGTCAGTAAGCTATAGTCAGTCAGTAGGCTATAGTCAGTCAGTAGGCTATAGTCAGTCAGTAAGCTATAGTCAGTCAGTAGGCTATAGTCAGTCAGTAAGCTATAGCCAGTCAGTAGGCTATAGTCTGGGTCAATAGCCTATAGTCAGTCAGTAAGCTATAGTCAGGCAGTAGGCTATAGTCAGTCAGTAAGCTATAGTCAGTCAGTAGGCTATAGTCTGGGTCAATAGACTATAGTCAGTCAGTAGGCTATAGTCAGTCAGTAAGCTATAGTCAGTCAGTAGTCTATAGTCAGTCAGTAAGCTATAGTCAGGCAGTAAGCTATAGTCAGTCAGTAAGCTATAGTCAGTCAGTAAGCTATAGTCAGGCAGTAGGCTATAGTCAGTCAGTAAGCTATAGTCAGGCAGTAGGCTATAGTCAGTCAGTAAGCTATAGTCAGTCAGTAGGCTACAGTCAGTCATTAGGCTACAGTCAGTCAGTAGACTATAGTCAGTCAGTAGACTATAGTCAGTCAGTAAGCTATAGTCAGTCAGTAAGCTATAGTCAGTCAGTAGGCTATAGTCAGTCAGTAAGCTATAGTCAGTCAGTAGGCAATAGTCAGTCAGTAAGCTATAGTCAGTCAGTAAGCTATAGTCAGTCAGTAGGCTATAGTCAGTCAGTAAGCTATAGTCAGTCAGTAAGCTATAGTCAGTCAGTAGGCTACAGTCAGTACAGTCAGTCAGTAGGCTATAGTCAGTCAGTAAGCTATAGTCAGTCAGTAAGCTATAGTCAGTCAGTAGGCTATAGTCAGTCAGTAAGCTATAGTCTGGGTCAGTAAGCTATAGTCTGGGTCAGTAAGCTATAGTCAGTCAGTAGGCTATAGTCAGTCAGTAGGCTATAGTCAGTCAGTAAGCTATAGTCAGTCAGTAAGCTATAGTCAGTCAGTAGGCTATAGTCAGTCAGTAAGCTATAGTCAGTCAGTAGGCTATAGTCAGTCAGTAAGCTATAGCCAGTCAGTAGGCTATAGTCTGGGTCAATAGCCTATAGTCAGTCAGTAAGCTATAGTCAGGCAGTAGGCTATAGTCAGTCAGTAAGCTATAGTCAGTCAGTAGGCTATAGTCAGTCAGTAAGCTATAGTCAGTCAGTAGTCTATAGTCAGTCAGTAAGCTATAGTCAGGCAGTAAGCTATAGTCAGTCAGTAAGCTATAGTCAGTCAGTAAGCTATAGTCAGGCAGTAGGCTATAGTCAGTCAGTAAGCTATAGTCAGGCAGTAGGCTATAGTAAGTCAGTAAGCTATAGTCAGTCAGTAGGCTACAGTCAGTCATTAGGCTACAGTCAGTCAGTAGACTATAGTCAGTCAGTAGACTATAGTCAGTCAGTAAGCTATAGTCAGTCAGTAAGCTATAGTCAGTCAGTAAGCTGTAGTCTGGGTCAGTAGGCTATAGTCAGTCAGTAAGCTATAGTCAGTCAGTAGGCTATAGTCAGTCAGCAGGCTATAGTCTGTGTCAGTAGGCTATAGTGAGTCAGTAGGCTATAGTCAGTCAATAGGCTATAGTCAGTCAATAGGCTATAGTCAGTCAGTAAGCTATAGTCAGTCAGTAGGCTATAGTCAGTCAGTAAGCTATAGTAAGTCAGTAAGCTATAGTCAGTCAGTAGGCTACAGTCAGTCAGTAGGCTATAGTCAGTCAGTTGGCTATAGTCTGGGTCAGTAGGCTATAGACAGTCAGTAAGCTATAGTCAGTCAGTAGGCTATAGTCAGTCAGTAAGCTATAGTCAGTCAGTAAGCTGTAGTCAGTCAGTAGGCTATAGTCAGTCAGTAGGCTATAGTCAGTCAGTAGGCAATAGTCAGTCAGTAGGCTATGGTCAGACAGTAGGCTATAGTCAGTCAGTAGGCTATAGTCAGTCAGTAGGCTACAGTCAGTCATTAGGCTACAGTCAGTCAGTAGACTATAGTCAGTCAGTAAGCTATTGTCAGTCAGTAAGCTATAGTCAGTCAGTAAGCTGTAGTCTGGGTCAGTAGGCTATAGTCAGTCAGTAAGCTATAGTCAGTCAGTAGGCTATAGTCAGTCAGCAGGCTATAGTCTGTGGCAGTAGGCTATAGTGAGTCAGTAGGCTATAGTCAGTCAATAGGCTATAGTCAGTCAATAGGCTATAGTCAGTCAGTAAGCTATAGTCAGTCAGTAGGCTATAGTCAGTCAGTAAGCTATAGTAAGTCAGTAAGCTATAGTCAGTCAGTAGGCTACAGTCAGTCAGTAGGCTATAGTCAGTCAGTTGGCTATAGTCTGGGTCAGTAAGCTATAGTCTGGGTCAGTAAGCTATAGTCTGGGTCAGTAAGCTATAGTCAGTCAGTAGGCTATAGTCAGTCAGTAGGCTATAGTCAGTCAGTAAGTTATAGTCAGTAAGCTATAGTCAGTCAGTAGGCTATAGTCAGTCAGTAAGCTATAGTCAGTCAGTAGGCTATAGTCAGTCAGTAAGCTATAGTCAGTCAGTAGGCTATAGTCAGTCAGTAAGCTATAGCCAGTCAGTAGGCTATAGTCTGGGTCAATAGCCTATAGTCAGTCAGTAAGCTATAGTCAGGCAGTAGGCTATAGTCAGTCAGTAAGCTATAGTCAGTCAGTAGGCTATAGTCTGGGTCAATAGACTATAGTCAGTCAGTAGACTATCGTCAGTCAGTAAGCTATAGTCAGTCAGTAGGCTATAGTCTGGGTCAATAGACTGTAGTCAGTCAGTAAGCTATAGTCAGGCAGTAGATTATAGTCAGTCAGTAAGCTATAGTCAGTCAGTAAGCTATAGTCAGTCAGTAGGCTATAGTCTGGGTCAATAGACTATAGTCAGTCAGTAAGGTATAGTCAGTCAGTAAGCTATAGTCAATCAGTAGGCTATAGTCAGTCAGTCAGTAAGCTATAGTCAGTCAGTAGGCTATAGTCAGTCAGCAAGCTATAGTCAGTCAGTAAGCTATAGTCAGTCAGTAAGCTATAGTCAGTCAGTAGGCTACAGTCAGTACAGTCAGTCAGTAGGCTATAGTCAGTCAGTAAGCTATAGTCAGTCAGTAAGCTATAGTCAGTCAGTAGGCTATAGTCAGTCAGTAAGCTATAGTCTGGGTCAGTAAGCTATAGTCTGGGTCAGTAAGCTATAGTCAGTCAGTAGGCTATAGTCATTCAGTAGGCTATAGTCAGTCAGTAAGCTATAGTCAGTCAGTAAGCTAAAGTCAGTCAGTAAGCTATAGTCAGTAAGCTATAGTCAGTCAGTAGGCTATAGTCAGTCAGTAAGCTATAGTCAGTCAGTAGGCTATAGTCAGTCAGTAAGCTATAGTCAGTCAGTAGGCTATAGTCTGGGTCAATAGACTATAGTCAGTCAGTAGGCTATAGTCAGTCAGTAAGCTATAGTCAGTCAGTAGGCTATAGTCAGTCAGTAAGCTATAGTCAGGCAGTAAGCTATAGTCAGTCAGTAAGCTATAGTCAGTCAGTAAGCTATAGTCAGGCAGTAGGCTATAGTCAGTCAGTAAGCTATAGTCAGGCAGTAGGCTATAGTCAGTCAGTAAGCTATAGTCAGTCAGTAAGATGTAGTCTGGGTCAGTAGGCTATAGTCAGTCAGTAGGATATAGTCAGTCAGTAGGCTACAGTCAGTCAGTAGGCTATAGTCTGTCAGTAGACTATAGTCAGTCAGTAAGCTATAGTCATTCAGTAAGCTATAGTCAGTCAGTAAGCTGTAGTCTGGGTCAGTAGGCTATAGTCAGGCAGTAAGCTATAGTCAGTCAGTAGGCTATAGTCAGTCAGCAGGCTATAGTCTGGGTCAGTAGGCTATAGTGAGTCAGTAGGCTATTGTCAGTCAATAGGCTATAGTCAGTCAATAGGCTATAGTCAGTCAGTAAGCTATAGTCAGTCAGTAGGCTATAGTCAGTCAGTAAGCTATAGTCAGTCAGTAAGCTATAGTCAGTCAGTAGGCTACAGTCAGTCAATAGGCTATAGTCAGTCAGTAGGCTATAGTCTGGGTCAGTAGGCTATAGACAGTCAGTAAGCTATAGTCAGTCAGTAGGCTATAGTCAGTCAGTAAGCTATAGTCAGTCAGTAGGCTATAGTCAGTCAGTAGGCTATAGTCAGTCAGTAAGCTATAATCAGTCAGTAGGCTATAGTCAGTCAGTAGGCTATAGTCAGTCAGTAGGCTATAGTCAGTCAGTAAGCTATAGTCAGTCAGTAGGCTATAGTCTGGGTCAATAGACTATAGTCAGTCAATAAGCTATAGTCAGTCAGTAGGCTATGGTCAGACAGTAAGCTATAGTCAGTCAGTAAGCTATAGTCAGTCAGTAGGCTATAGTCAGTCAGTAGGCTATGGTCAGACAGTAAGCTATAGTCAGTCAGTAAGCTATAGTCAGTCAGTAGGCTACAGTCAGTCAGTAAGCTGTAGTCAGTCAGTAGGCTATAGTCAGTCAGTAAACTATAGTCAGTCAGTTGGCTATAGTCAGTCAGTAAGCTGTAGTCAGTCAGTAGGCTATAGTCAGTCAGTAAGCTATAGTCAGTCAGTAAGCTATAGTCAGTCAGTAGGCTATAGTCAGTCAGTAAGCTATAGTCAGTCAGTAAGCTATAGTCAGTCAGTAGGCTACAGTCAGTCAATAGGCTATAGTCAGTCAGTAGGCTATAGTCTGGGTCAGTAGGCTATAGACAGTCAGTAAGCTATAGTCAGTCAGTAAGCTATAGTCAGTCAGTAAGCTATAGTCAGTCAGTAGGCTACAGTCAGTCAATAGGCTATAGTCAGTCAGTAGGCTATAGTCTGGGTCAGTAGGCTATAGACAGTCAGTAAGCTATAGTCAGTCAGTAGGCTATAGTCAGTCAGTAAGCTATAGTCAGTCAGTAAGCTATAGTCAGTCAGTAGGCTATAGTCAGTCAGTAGGTTATAGTCAGTCAGTAAGCTATAATCAGTCAGTAGGCTACAGTCAGTCAGTAGGCTATAGTCAGTCAGTAGGCTATAGTCAGTCAGTAAGCTATAGTCAGTCAGTAGGCTATAGTCTGGGTCAATAGACTATAGTCAGTCAATAAGCTATAGTCAGTCAGTAGGCTATGGTCAGACAGTAGGCTATAGTCAGTCAGTAAGCTATAGTCAGTCAGTAAGCTATAGTCAGTCAGTAGGCTATAGTCAGTCAGTAGGCTATAGTCAGTCAGTAGGCTATGGTCAGACAGTAGGCTATAGTCAGTCAGTAGGCTATAGTCAGTCAGTAGGCTATAGTCAGTCAGTAGGCTATGTTCAGACAGTAAGCTATAGTCAGTCAGTAAGCTATAGTCAGTCAGTAGGCTATAGTCAGTCAGTAGGCTATGGTCAGACAGTAAGCTATAGTCAGTCAGTAAGCTATAGTCAGTCAGTAGGCTATAGTCAGTCAGTAGGCTATAGTCAGTCAGTAAGCTGTAGTCAGTCAGTAGGCTATAGTCAGTCAGTAAGCTATAGTCAGTCAGTAGGCTATAGTCAGTCAGTAAGCTATAGTCAGTCAGTAGGCTATAGTCAGTCAGTAGGCTTTGGTCAGACAGTAAGCTATAGTCAGTCAGTAAGCTATAGTCAGTCAGTAGGCTATAGTCAGTCAGTAGGCTATGGTCAGACAGTAAGCTATAGTCAGTCAGTAAGCTATAGTCAGTCAGTAGGCTATAGTCAGTCAGTAGGCTATAGTCAGTCAGTAAGCTGTAGTCAGTCAGTAGGCTATAGTCAGTCAGTAAGCTATAGTCAGTCAGTAGGCTATAGTCAGTCAGTAAGCTGTAGTCAGTCAGTAGGCTATAGTCAGTCAGTAGGCTATAGTCAGTCAGTAAGCTATTGTCAGTCAGTAAGCTATAGTCAGTCAGTAAGCTATAGTCAGTCAGTAAGCTATAGTCTGGGTCAATAGGCTATGGTCTGACAGTAGGCTATAGTCAGTCAGTAGGCTATAGTCAGTCAGTAAGCTATAGTCAGTCAGTAGGCTATAGTCAGTCAGTAGGCTATAGTCAGTCAGTAGGCTATAGTCTGGGTCAGTAAGCTATAGTCAGTCAGTAGCCTATAGTCAGTCAGTAGGCTATAGTCAGTCAGTAGGCTATAGTCAGTCAGTAAGCTATAGTCAGTCAGTTGGCTATAGTCTGGGTCAGTAGGCTATAGTCAGTCAGTAAGCTATAGTCAGTCAGTAAGCTATAGTCAGTCAGTAGGCTATAGTCAGTCAGTAAGCTATAGTCAGTCAGTAGGCTATAGTCAGTCAGTAAGCTATAGTCAGTCAGTAGGCTATAGTCAGTCAGTAAGCTATATTCAGTCAGTAAGCTATAGTCAGTCAGTAAGCTATAGTCTGGGTCAATAGGCTATGGTCTGACAGTAGACTATAGTCAGTCAGTAGGCTATAGTCAGTCAGTAAGCTATAGTCAGTCAGTAGGCTATAGTCAGTCAGTAGGCTATAGTCTGGAACAGTAAGCTATAGTCTGTCAGTAGGCTATAGTCAGTCAGTAGGCTATAGTCAGTCAGTAGGCTATAGTCAGTCAGTAGGCTATAGTCTGGGTTAGTAGGCTATAGTCAGTCAGTAAGCTATAGTCAGTCAGTAGGCTATAGTCAGTCAGTAAGCTATAGTCAGTCAGTAAGCTATAGTCAGTCAGTAGGCTATAGTCAGTCAGTAAGCTATAGTCAGTCAGTAGACTATAGTCAGTCAGTAAGCTATAGTCAGTCAGTTGGCTATAGTCTGGGTCAGTAGGCTATAGTCAGTCAGTAAGCTATAGTCAGTCAGTAAGCTATAGTCAGTCAGTAGGCTATAGTCAGTCAGTAAGCTATAGTCAGTCAGTAGGCTATAGTCAGTCAGTAAGCTATAGTCAGTCAGTAGGCTATAGTCAGTCAGTAAGCTATAGTCAGTCAGTAAGCTATAGTCAGTCAGTAAGCTATAGTCTGGGTCAATAGGCTATGGTCTGACAGTAGGCTATAGTCAGTCAGTAGGCTATAGTCAGTCAGTAAGCTATAGTCAGTCAGTAGGCTATAGTCAGTCAGTAGGCTATAGTCAGTCAGTAGGCTATAGTCTGGGTCAGTAAGCTATAGTCAGTCAGTAGGCTATAGTCAGTCAGTAGACTATAGTCAGTCAGTAGGCTATAGTCTGGGTTAGTAGGCTATAGTCAGTCAGTAAGCTATATTCAGTCAGTAGGCTATAGTCAGTCAGTAAGCTATAGTCAGTCAGTAAGCTATAGTCAGTCAGTAGGCTATAGTCAGTCAGTAAGCTATAGTCAGTCAGTAGGCTATAGTCAGTCAGTAAGCTATAGTCAGTCAGTTGGCTATAGTCTGGGTCAGTAGGCTATAGTCAGTCAGTAAGCTATAGTCAATCAGTAAGCTATAGTCAGTCAGTAGGCTATAGTCAGTCAGTAAGCTATAGTCAGTCAGTAAGCTATAGTCAGTCAGTAGGCTATAGTCAGTCAGTAAGCTATAGTCAGGCAGTAGGCTATAGTCAGGCAGTAGGCTATAGTCAGTCAGTAAGCTATAGTCAGTCAGTAGGCTATAGTCAGTCAGTAAGCTATAGTCAGTCAGTAAGCTATAGTCAGTCAGTAGGCTATAGTCAGTCAGTAAGCTATAGTCAGTCAGTAGGCTATAGTTTGAGAATCCTGGTATGGAGACATCACATCATGGGTGAGAAGATCCATCCGACATTTGGAATGTTTTGGTCACCTGTTTTGGTCACCTGTTTTGGTCACCTGTTTTTGTCACCTGTTTTGGTCACCTGTTATCTAGGTAAATACTATATAACTATCTGTACTAAAGGGTCTAATTAGGTTAATACACAGATCTTACAATTTAATTACTGTATGTATGGTTATTATTGGTCAATAACAGTTGTTAATGATATGCAACGGCTTAGAGAGAGAGAGAGAGAGAGAGAGAGAGAGGGAGAGGGAGAGAGAGAGAGAGAGAGAGAGAGGGGTTTGCGGAGAAGTGTCTCAGTGAGCATTGAGTCACACTGGCTCTAAATTTAACCCAGAGTTGGGTTTCACACCAGCAGGCGAGGGTTAAGGGGGAGACAGGGTAGAGGGGTGGTGAGAGGGAAAGTTTGGGAGGGGTGAAAGGGAGGAGGGGGAATAGGTGAGATTGTTTTGAGAGATGGAGAGAATGGGGCTGTGGGTAGCCTAGTGTTTAGAGTGTTTGGCCAGTAACCGAAAGGTTCCTAGATCGAATCCCCGAGCTGACAAGGTAAAAATCTGTTGTTTTGCCCCTGAACAAGGCAGTTAACCCACTGTTCCTAGGCCTTCATTGTAAATAAACATTTGTTTCTTAACTGACTTGCCTAGTTAAATAAAGGTTAAATAAAAATTTTATGAAATAAAAACATCCCAATAGGTGTGTACGGTACTTTTTTATGCATATATTATATTTCCAGTACTGTCAGTCACAAATGAGTTTCCTAACTCAAATCAAATCATATATTATGTTTTACAGAGACCTGTCTGAATGATGACACGGATAATATAGAGCTGGCTGGCTTGTCCGTGTTTCAGCAGGACAGAGCAGCTATGTCTGGTAAGACGAGAGGTGGGGGTGTGGGTCTATTTGTCAATAACTGCTGGTGCGCAATGTCTAATATTAAAGAAGTCTCGCGATATTGCTCGCTTGAGGTAGAATACCTCATGATAAGCTGTAGACCACACTATCTACCAAGAGAGTTCTCATCTATATTATTTGTAGCTGTCTATTTACCACCACAAACCAATGCTGGCACTAAGACCACACTCAACCAGCTGTATAAGGCCATAAGCAAACAAGAAAATGCTTATCCAGAAGCGGCGCTGCTAGTGGCTGGAGACTTTAATGCAGGCAAACTTAAATCCATTTTCCCTCATTTCTACCAGCATGTCACATGTGCAACCAGAGGGAAAAAAGCTCTAGACCACCTTTACTCCACACACAGAGACGCATACAAAGCTCTCCCTCGCCCTCCATTTGGCAAATCTGACCATAATTCTATCTTCCTGATTCTAGTTTACAAGCAAAACTTAAAGAAGGAAATAGAAATACCAATGACTCGCTCAATATGGAAGTGGTCAGATGACGTGGATACTATGCTACAGGACTGTTTTGCTAGCACAGACTGGAATATGTTCCGGGATTCATCCAATGGCATTGAGGAGTATACCACCTCAGTCACCGGCTTCATCAATAAGTGTATCGACGATGTCGTCCCCACAGTGACCGTATGTACATTTCCCAACCAGAAGTCATGGATTACCGGCAACATCCGCACTGAGCTAAAGGCAAGAGCTGCCGCTTTCAAGGAGCGTGACACTAATCCGGACTCTTATAAGAAATCCCACTATGCCCTCAGACGAACCATCAAACAGGCAAAGCATCAATACAGGACTAAGATTGAATTCTACTACACCGGCTCTGATGCTTGTCCGATGTGGCAGGGCTTGAAAACTATTATGGACTACAAAGGGAAACCCAGCAGCCAACTGCCTAGTGACGCGAGCCTACCAGACGAGCTAAATGCCTTTTATGCTCGCTTCAAGGCAAACAACACTGAAGCATTCATGATAGTACCAACTGTTCCGGACGATTGTGTGATCACGCTCTCCGTAGCCGATGTGAGCAAGACCATTAAACAGGTCAACATTCACAAGCAGACCACCATAGTCCCTGTGCCCAAGAAAGCGAAGGAAACTTGCCTAAATGATTAACACCCCGTAGCACTCACGTCGGTAGCCATGAAGTGCTTTGAAAGGCTGGTCATGGCTCACATCAACACCCTCATGCCAGAATCCCTAGACCCACCTAATTCACATACCCCACAACAGATCCACAGATGACACAATCTCAATCGCACTCCACACTGGCCTTTCCCAACTGGACAAAAGGAACACCTATGTGAGAATGCTGTTCATTGACTACATTTCAGCGTTCAACACCATAGTGCCCACAAAGCTCATCACTAAGCTAAGGACCCTGGGACTAAACACCTCCCTCTACAACTGGATCCTGGACTTCCTATCTATGCACTTTACAAATTATCTCGACTAACCTGTACCCTGCACATTGACTTGGTTGATTACATTTTTTCTTACTTTAGTTTATTTGGTAAATATTTTTTTAACTCTATTTTTTGAGCTGCATTGTTGGTTACTTCCATTCATGCCCTGTGAGGTGTCCCTAGTTAGTTTTATAATCTTGGACTGGATAGCTGGAGTCTCCTAGACTGACTGGCTGACT